>NC_046300.1:42552453-42852662 GCF_004115265.2 Rhinolophus ferrumequinum
TAAAGCCCATTCACTTCTCATAACACCCTGAGGGAGATGATGTTAATATCCCCAGTTTACAGATGAGGAAACAGACACAGAGGTAAAGTCACTTTCCAGAGTCACTCAGACAGGAAGTGGCTGAGTTGATTCAAACTCGGATTGGCATTCAAAGATCATCCTTTTAAGTAGCCATTATGCTAATCTGCTTCTCAGTGTAGTGTGACCTTCCGTCAAATACTGTAACCTTAGTTTTTTTCCCCCCATGTTACTAATATGTTTTACTGGGTGTATTGGGCTGTGATATTGTATAAGATATAAAATTCAGAAGACTTTTTAAAAATAGTTACTGTTATCTCTCACCTTTATTTGCTTAGGTCTTTTGTGGCTAGTTAATGCCTAGTCCCTTGTTTGCATCTCCCACCTGTTTTATTGTGTTATTACCACACGCTGTTGTCCTTACCTCATACCTGCTTCCTACAGAAGTCTCCTAACTGATCTGCCTCCAGGGGCCTCCCCGCACATCACCCCTCAAGTCAAACCATCCTCCCCAGAACTGCTCAACTGAAATATCATTACCGTCCTATCCCCAGCCTGCTCAGGGATTGACGATGACTCTTTGGTGTCTGCTACGCTGGGTAGCCTTCGGCTCTTTCCTAAATCCACCCACTTCATGCTCGTCAAAACTTAGCTGCTTCTGCTTCTTAACAAGGATTTGCAATTCTAACCGGGCTGGTCTCAGCCTTCCCGTCCCAGCTTCTCTTTCCTGCCTCTGTGCCTTTCCTCAGTCTGTGGATCCAACAGGACTGTTGGATAAGACATGGTCCTTCCAACCAGGAAATATTCAAACTGTGATCCACAGGTGAGTAAGAGAGGTCAGAGAGGAGAGTGACTGACTGCCCAGGGGAGAGAAACTGGGGAAGGAAACCTTTGATGTGGCGTTTTGAAACACACACACACACACACACACACACACCCACACACACACACACACACACACACACCAACACACACCCACACACACACACCCACACCCACACACACCCACACACCAACACACACCAACACACACACCAACACACACCTCCAAGACCACTTAGCTGACACTGATCTCTTTTACCACACAATACACATTTTAGTTTTAAATTATATTTAGTCTTCTCCTTAAAATTTTTCTATTATCCTATTCCACATACTTTAGGTTCACAAACAAGACTGTGACTCTTTAAAAGCAGGGATCTTCTGTTCTCTTCAACCTCTCCTGAGTACTTTGCTGAACTCAGAATAACTGCAATAAAAATTGGTTTGTTTCAATAATAAGGTCGCAGCAGATGGCAGGTGCCTGTAGTTGAACCATAAACACCCAATCTCTTTTATCTATCTACTTTGAACATAAGTTACTTGGGGGTTTCGATTTCATACTATCTGAATAAACTTAAATATCTAATCTACGCTGGGATTCTGGGTCTGCATACTTTATATAATTTAAGGCATATGTTAATATTGATCTGTTTGGGTTTAGAATTTTGAAAGCATTGTCCTTGAACTTAATGGGGGAAATTAAGGAATTGTGAGTCTAAATACTGCATTAAGGAGTAGAATGCTTATCAGTATTAATCAAAATAAAAGACTTAAAACCCAAATCTTGCCTGAATAGGAAACTGGCTTGAGTGAAGAGAATGTTTATTGAGTTCTTGGGAGTTCAGCAAACCTTTTCCTCTCAGTCTGTTTCAAACCTTGCTTTGTTTTCACCACCTTTGAAAAAGTTCACAAATCCTTACTCTCAGGACATGATCTTTTCGATCTTATGAAGAAGAGTTGGGAGTGTGAATGTCATTTGTTTTTCTCTTATACCTCTCTGATTTTACTCATCCTCCCTTGTCTCTGAAAAAGAAGAAATTTACTGTTGGGTTTATGACACCACTACCCGTCCAGTCATTCAGTCTTCTTTGACTCTCCTCTCACGTCTTGAGACTTTTTCCAAGCTCTGGCAGTTCTCTCTTATTCCCACTGTTCCCATAACACCCCCGTTATCTTCTTCATTCTGCATAACTATAGCTTTTAAATCCTCTACCCTGCCTTTGGTTTTCCATTCGGTAGAATGGCTCTGCTCCATTCTACATGGCGCCACCAGAATATTTTATGTAGAACACATAGATGACCAAGTTATATTTCTGTTCAGAGATTTCAGTGGCTCCCTAATGCATACAGAATCAAGCTCAAATCCTGTCAAAGCCCTCAGTCCTTCCACTGGGGCCCCAGATAATTTCCATCCTTATCTCTTATTTACTATCCCCATTTTACTCTTCTAGCCTATGTAGACAGCTTGTTGTTGAATCGATTCTGCTTGTGTTCCTCCTTGCTTGAGTGCTTCTATATTTGTTCTTCAGAGGCTCAGCTCAAGTTCTGTTTTCTCCACAAAGCCCTTCAGGATTCCTCTGTATTTCTATAGGACTTTACTTCTACTGCTGTTTTGACACTGAGCACATTTTGCCTGAATCCATTATTTCCCTAAGTGTTCTCAAAGAGATGTTTCAAGTTAAAAGAATGGCCAGTGAAGTTTGAGAGATTTCGAGCACAGAGCTACCATCCCCACTGCGTTTGTCCCCTGTGTCAAGTCCAGCAGCATATCAAACGCACAGGAAGGAAAGTAAGATGGTTGATTTGGTTTATTCCAGTGTTTCCCAAACATATTTGTCATAGAAAAAAAATTTTTTTTTTTTTTTCAACATGCAGAGCTCCCACTGTTCGGGGAGCATGCTCTTTGTACCCTTTCAGAGACTTTTTTTTTTTTTTTTTAAGATTTTATTGGGGAAGGCGAACAGGACTTTATTGGGGAACAGTGTGTACTTCCAGGACTTTTTTCCAAGTCAAGTTGTTGTCCTTTCAGTCTTAGTTGTGGAGGGCGCAGCTCAGCTCCAGGTCCAGTTGCTGTTGCTAGTTGTGTGGAGGGCGCAGCTCAGCTCCAGGTCCAGTTGCTGTTGCTAGTTGCAGGGGGCGCAACCCACCATTCCTTGTGGGAGTCGAACCGACAACCTCCTGGTTGAAAGGAGGTGCTCCAACCAACTGAGCCATCCAGGAGCTCAGCGGCAGCTCAGCTCAAGTTGCTGTGTTCCATCTTAGTTGCAGGGGGTGCTGCCCACCATCCCTTGTGGGACTGGAGGAATTGAACTGGCAACCTTGTGGTTGAGAGTCCACTGGCCCATGTGGGAATCGAACCGGCAGCCTTCGGAGTTAGGAGCATGGAGCTCTAACCGCCTGAGCCACCGGGCCGGCCCGAAAAATTTTTTTCTTATAGGAACATCCAATGCAATACACTTTGGAAAAGTGCTCCCTTATGCTAGATTTTTTGTAGGGATGTCTACTGTACAGATTGAAAGCCCTTTGAAGGCAACCACTGGGCCGTGTTCATTTTTCTTGCCTTAGCACCTAGTGGGTATTTAATGAGTACTGAATGAAATCACATTGCAACATTAAGAACTGATGTTTCTTTGGAGGCTTGAAGTATGAATATTATGAAGAAAAGCTGGTCTGCTGCATGTTGTAACTGGCACATACGAAGGTCCTCAGTAAATTGAATGCCAGATAAATGCTGAGTGTCTCTAAGGGGTGCAGTTATTTTTTTTCTCAGTTGTTGAACTAATAGAATGTGTCTCTTTGCCCAATAATTACGTGTGTGTGTGTGTGTGTAAATCCAGAAAAGAAAAACTGGGCAAAAGTAGCCTGGTTTTCTAGGTTTTCCACCATCTTTAAATCTTTTGCAGGTTTTGCTTTTACAGGTATGCTGTAATTTAAGAAAACAATCAAAAATAAAAATTCAGGCTTATTTAAAAATATGGTTCTACATAAATTGGTGAGAGGTGGAGGTGATATTAAGTACATTATAAAACATGACATTTTAAAAAAGATTCCTGTTGGACTTAAAATACCATTTAACTCACTGATGGAATCCATATACAGCTTTTTGTGCGTGCAGTGCATGCATTAAGCCACACAGTCTGCAGAATCTCTCAGCGAAGGTGGCGAAAGAACAGAATGGTTCAGTCTTAGTAATTTTTGTTAAAACTAATAAACCAACCACCACCACCACCACCACCACCACAACAACAAAAATCTCAGGCTGGTAGTAATGCTATATTCATAGAGCAGCCTTTGTTCCGAAAACTATTTTTTACTGGGTATGTCTGTACAGGCGTGTTATTACGCACACACACATAAACATTTATAAGCACAAATAACATGGGCATGAATATTCACAATATCCTGTCTTTTCGTTCTGACATGAGTTGCTTCCTGGAATCTGCAAGGGTTAGCTTAGTAGACAGAATGGAATTTAACCCTTTATCAGCTGCTGAGTCCAGTCCATTCAGCTTCTTCACAGGATAGGAAGAATTTTATCTTCTGAAGAGTGCTTTGCATTTCTTGGGGGACTCATTCTGATTGTTAACAACCAAAATTCTAAAAGTGTCTTTCAAATTCTGTTTAAATTCTTGTATTTCTCCCCTTTTTTTTTTCCTTTTAGGCTCCAACTAAGAATGGAGACGCCACTGGATGTTTTGTCAAGGGCAGCATCTTTGGTGCATGCTGACGATGAAAAACGTGAGTCAGGCATGGGTTTTAACTGCTTTTTACTATGCCCTCCAGTCTCCTGCATTATACTAAAATTAGGTGATGCACGACGTGGTTTTGTGCCTATCGGCTGTGAGTTTTGGTTGGTTTCCTCAGAGACAACAGCCTGGCATCCTCATTTTTGTTTGTGAGCGCCCAAACCGGTTAAGTCTTTGATTGCTAGAACTTGAACAGTTAACTGCAGTAAGTCCTTTGCTTCCCAGCTTCCTCTCGTGGGGTCTGGAATGGAGATACTCCTTACCTGTCTAGAACTTTAGAGAAATATGTGTTGGTTGATAGACTAACTGACCACCAGGGAACTAGAGATGGAAAAAAATCATCCACGATCATTCCTGTCATTGGAAGTGTGCAGTACATCTCATAATGGAAAACAGTTGTGAAAATTCCATTTGCATAGCTCAGAGAGAGCAAATATTGGGGGGAAGAACAGTCACTAATGTGGGGGAGGGGCAGAAGGAGAATGAACATCGGAACACCGGAAGATTATTCCCCAAGTGTTAAAGTGACTTTCCTGCTCACCCTCAGGTACATTTGTTTTTAAATGTTCTGTTCAAAATTAAAATTGCTTGCTGAACCCTATTTGCAAGAATGACTTTTATGAATAGCTAGTTACAAACTTTGTTAAACGTTAATATGATTAATTTAGAAATTTTTCTGTAAGACAGTATTTTGAATTTCTCTGTTTCATAATGCCTACATTTAGTTAAGATTAGTAGAAGGAAATACTGTTTATACAAATGAAAACCAGAAGGTTTGACCTCAGGGCAGCTCCAGGTGCCCCAAGTGTAGAGAGTTGGTTTCTTTCTTTCTGCTACCTTCTCAGCTTCTCTCCTGGAACCCAGCTTCAGGGTCACTCTGTTCAGGTTGGAGGCCTGTGTAGTTTCCACATCAGTGAGCAACGATTGAATGCTTACGTGTAAGTGATGTACGTAGGTGGGCAAGGGCTGTCCCTGCCTTCATGGAGTTTATGAACTTGTTGTATATAGACTCGCGCAGCTGTAAAATGTACAGAAGGGGAGACTGGGTATGCTTGGTGACATTGATGCAGGGCCTCCTTGGAGCCTACAGTTTGGGAGAGCTGTTTTCATAGAAACAGAATGATACTGCCAAGGGAGAGAGGAATTCTTACTTTCCTCCTGTATTGAACACAGCCATTGCTATTTTGCACAGTAAGGATATACGGTTGGCTCTCTGTATCTGCCGGTTTCGCATCCCCGATACAACCAACCACGGATTGAAAATAATTTGGAAAGAAAAGTTACATTGTTGCTGACATGTACTGTGTAGTTAGGCCAATGATGGTTGGGTCTCTACTGAACATGTACAGACTTTTTTCCTTGTCCTCTAAACAATGCAGTATAACAACTATTTATATAGCATTTACATTGTATTGGATATTGTAAGTAATCTAGAGATAATTTAAAGTATATGGGAGGGTGTGCATATGTTATATGTAAATTCTATGCCATTTTACACAAGGGACTTGAGCATCCTCAAATTTTGGTGTCCACAGGGGTCCTGGAACCAATCGCCTGTGGGTACCAAGGGACAACTGTATACATATAATAGGCTACAACGATCACAGAGTAGACTTTATTCTGGAATGTTCTTTGGATTCTGGCTATTCCAACTGGTTTAGGAATGAACTGGCGTAATCCTGGAATCCCTCCGTAATGGTTTCAGCTTCTTGGGATCATTTTTTGCATCTAAAGACAAGGAAAAAAGTCCAAAGATATCTATAATCATTATTAACATGTAGACAACATTTTTGAGAAACTTTTAAAACTTTTTACTGTGGCTCTCTGTGCACCACTCCTAAGAGCGCAGAGCTCAAAAACCAGCTGTTCGATGTATTTTCTATTACCTAGTAATGTAAGTATGAAAATTCATATAAATTATAGGCAAAGTTGGGCATTAAGTTCAGTCTTTCAAGTAGATTTCTGAAGACCTATTTGGGTTTGTTCAGCCTGATTTCAGCTGTCTCTGCCCTAGATTAAATTCTATTTTTGCTTTTGTTATAAATTGCTCTTAAACTTAACATTCTCCTCAACACTTTAAAACAGTCTTGTGTATGTAATCTGATTTGGGTGTCTTATTCCAAACAGAAAAATGTTCTACTACTTGAGATCAGTTTCCCAACTCATGTAGGTGACCTAAATGATTCTCTTTTCTTTTGCTCATGGAGAACCGAAAACTTAGGCATGTTTGAAGATGTTATTGTTTTAGCATTTTGAAGAGAACAGTACCTATTAGGACTTGAGTATATAATACCCTGATAGCCTTAAGGCTTCATTATGTCTACTAGTGGAAAATAAAAGAAATATCTCAATAGTACACTGTAGAGCTCAAGTCAATAGTGAAATGGTGGTTTTGTAGTAACACAATAGTCTCTTATCTGGATGGCCTAGAAGGAATAAATTTACTTAAAATAATCATTCCACTGCTCATGAGACATTGATTTAATCAGCGTCCAGGGTAATCCTGGAAGGTTTACCTAATGAAAATACAATGTGAGACTGCCAATTTTCCTTGTGCTTGAGGAATCTCTCCTTTCAGTGATCATTTATGCTGGTGCTGGGAGGACCCCAACCTTTTTTTCTAACTTTCATTTTTTAGTAGTCAAAATTGAACAAAATTTGTACACAAAGGACAGGACATTTGTGTACTAATATTTAGAACAATACCTTTAACGTGATACTTCGTTTTCTTGTGATGTTTACAAAGTGTTTTATTTTTGGTAGAGATTTTGTTCTTGTATCTTCTGATGAGATCTTGTTGTATCTTGCTGACTTCCTCACGTAGATTAAAATAATTTTAAGAGAGCACCACAGGAAGAAAATTCTCTTAAAAATGTTGCCTGTGTGTTAATGGTAACGATTATAGACATTTCTGGACTCTTTTCCTCTTCTTGTTTTGGGGATTTGGGTGGAAGGGATAGTACTTTTGATCTGGTCGAATGAGTATGCATGTGAGCAGAAAAAGCTGGATAAGGCTGGCATGAGTGATGCAGAGGGAACAGGAAGAGAAAGCAGCTTTTGCAGGTGTTGCATCTGCTCCTAGAAATTTGCGAACTCCTTGTCTGATGAAGATGTTTGAAAACTAATTGATGAAACATACATTATCATAATCCTTCCAAGTAAATCATTCCTAGAGTGCAAGCTTTTAGGATTCTGGCGACTGATGCCCAGATGTATGGCATATTTTTGTGTCCTATCCAGTTAATCGTAACATAATGATCAGTTGAACTCATACTGTTTTCTCAGATTGGTTTCTTTCCTCCAAGATCATGATGACTTTCAATATGCCTCTGCATCAATACAGTAAACCAGCTGCTCTGTGCACAGGTTACGGCGATTTTAGCCAGCACTTTCCTTTGAGCAGGTAACTGGGCCTGATTTTTTTCCTTTTTCCTCTCGTATCCTCTTTACTCCCTTGTCTTTCCTCTCGGCACCTGATACAGTGGCTTTCAAACATTTTTGACCATGGCACAGAGTTGAAAAGCATTTATATTGTGACCCTTGTACTCGTATATTGGCATACCTGATACAAAAGCTTCGGGAAACAAAACTTCCCTTGACTTTGCACAGTGTAGTGTGATTTGCCTGTTTTATTCTTTGCATTCTACTTAATTTAGATAAAAGTCGGGTCATGACTCATTAAATTGATTTTAGGATCCTCTAATGAATTGGGACCTGCATTTGAAAAACATGATTTGGTTTATACCTCCGTCATTGTTGGATAAAGTTATTTCTGGCTCCTCCATTTACATACTGGGAAAGTTTGACTAACATGTGGGGCACGAAAATACAATGAGCTAGGGTATTCAGACATGCTGGAATTAGGTGACTGGACAGGCATGATGTCATCATATTGTTCTCTTTCAAGAGCACTAGAGGACTTGGCACACCAATTGTAAGCAAACATGACTACTCCATTCAAGACAGTTCCTCTCTATTCTGAGCCTATGTTGTTCCTGATTGTTAGAGTCAGTGCTCAAGAAAGCGGTCAGTCCCTTATGGTGAAACTTACTTAGCTCCCTCTTGTTCCCTAATTGCTCCTAGCTGCCCCACGGCTCCATTGAGACTATCTAGTAGACACTGGTTGAGAGGACACTGATCTGATACTTTGTAGCCTAATCTGATGGCTACATTCCATTTGTGGTTTTCAGCCTCTAATCTTAAACACCCGAGAGGGATACCATGCTTTTCCATCATGACAGTGGCCCACTGTGGCAGCGATTCCCAAAGGGATATTTGTGAGCATTCTGAAAATGCCTTCTTGGGTGATTCTGATATTGGGTCCCTTTTCCTAGATGAGAATCACTGGTCTAATAATATTCCTAGAGGAGTTCTGGATCTGGATCTTTAAGAAAGAGGGGCTAGATCCTTCTAGTTAGGGGATGACGTAATTCTTTGGCTATCATATATCCTTTAACCAGATTCACCATTTATTTATATTTTGTCTCATTTCTTTTGTCATTCTCTTTTTGTGTATACATACATATTTGTGTATATATATACACACACATACACATACACACACAAGCAGGCCCTCATTCAGCATCATTTGTTATAATGTTGATGAGATGCTCTAGGAACTTTTATTTATATCAATTAGACTATGGTAAAATTGGTTTCATTATACAATGTTTTGCAGAAAGTCACAGAACCTATTGATGATGTTAAGTGACGACTTACTAATATTACCTGCACTAGTAAGTCAGCAAAGAGGTTTTCATTTGCAAAAGGTTTTCCAACCAGTGAAATAGCGTTTCCAAAGCATCAAGTAGTCATAATCAGCCAAACATTTAGAATAGGCAGTAATGCATATTCAAAAACTGCAATGACTCTGCCTCCCACGCATGTGGATGATTCAGGCTCACACTGCCACAAAATGTCTCTTTATATTGCGCTATTGTTACCAGTTAAGTACCTTGGTTAACTCAAGGAGAGGATCTCAGCTCCAATGACAGGCTGCTTCGCAAAGTAATGGATCCCTTGTTGCCAAAGTGTTCAAGTAGAGACGAGATGACCACTGTCCAGAGGCATTGTACAAGGGAATTGGGTGGGTGGGGTTGGACGTGACCTGAGTCTGTGAGTCTGTATTAGACCCTAGACCTGTTCAAGGCGAGGATGCTGTGCCATACTGCTTTGGATTCCAAGCATGTACCATTTGGTGTATATGGTCAGCATTTAATAAACACCTTTTGGTAGTAACATAACTGCTGGAGTGAAAAGCTCGTCTCTAAGGAATTCATTTTTTTAGCACTAGCAAAAATGACTCAGTATAATTAATTATTACTGTTACTACTAATGTACAAATTCAAAGGAGTACTGTATTCCACTTGATAATTCATAGTTTGCAAAACATTTTATTTGGTGGTTATGACAAGAATCTTTGGGGGTGGCTGGTTAGCTCAATTGGTTAGAGCATGGTGCTGGTAACACCAAGCTTGCTGGTTCGATCCCCGCATGGGCCACTGTGAGCTGCTCCCTCCTTAAAAAAAAAAAAAAAATCTTTGCAGTAGGCTGAGTAGGAGGTGTCAAAAAAATTAAGCTTGAAAAAGTTTGATGCCTTATTCAAGATTAAAGTTGTGATCATCAGAATAGCAATTAATAAATGCGTGTCAACTGTTGCTGGGTAGTGCAGAGTCCTCCTGGGTAGGAAATCACAAGGTCTTGGGGCGTTAGCTTCTCTAACTCCATGTTCCCAAGCCTCCTTTTGATTTTCAAAACAAGGACTGGATTTACTGTCCTTTCTAAAGGTGGGAGTCACAAATAATACGTTCTGTGTTTTCAGTTATTTCCCTTTTGTGAATAATCACATTGAAAATATCATCTCCCAGGAATCTATTTTACTTTAAAAAGCTTAATAAAACATAAAACATACGGTGGGATAGTATTATGTGCTTATTTAAGACACTCTATAGGTGTGGTCAGCTGCTTTATTCAAAGTTTGCCTCCCAGGGTAGGCGCCTGACATTTAATGAGAAGGCCGCCCTCCAGAGACAGCTACTGCAAATGTCTGTGCTATTTTTGTAGTTTTATATCAGATCAAATTAGCATAATAAATGTTAGAAATGGATCTCCAGTGGTGAAAATAATGGCTTGTTAATTAGCATAATGGATGTTGAAAATAGATTCTTCCACCAAGTAGCTCTTTAGACACTTGAGAATGGTTTATTATGTTTCCCTTAAATGAATATTGCTCGATCTTTAGAAATCCATGTGTTCCTTTAATACACATAAAAAATGCTATGAGCTGTTCTAATGTCATTTGCAGTTCAGTTTAAACTATCAGAGTCAGGAATCCTTGGATGAAGGCAGTTCCTTTTTTTTCATTTGATTCAGATCTTCCTGGATGTCCCCTCTGCCTCCCAGCGTGTTCCCCCCTTCTGGTTTCTCGTCCCCTCTCTGCATCTCAAGAATCACTGCCCTAATCAGTATCTTGTCCAAATATCCCCAGTACAAGCAAACATTCTTTGTTGGATATGTCTTCTAAACTCCTCCTGTGACATTGCTGTCGTCTGCTCCCTCATGGCTGTCAATGTCCCTTCTGGAAGGCGGTACATTCATACCTAAACAATGATATCTGTATGTGATCAGATTTCGTGTGGTGTATGTACCTAGGACTACCACCAACTGTAATCTTGTCCAAGAGTTTTTGGGAGTGAAGGGACAGACGGGGTTAGGGCAGACTGGTGACAAGTGCGTGAAGTAACCAAGTCTAAGACTGTAGGGAACAATGGGACCCCAGAGAACAGAAAGCCCCTCTACTTCTTTTCAAGGGGCAGCTACCACCCAGCTCTGGCCACTTGTGGCACAGTTGGCTCCTGAGAGCCAACTCTGGGTCTCTTTCCAACTCTGGACATCACATTGGGAGCTTGAGATCAGTCGTTGTGGGAGTATTTATAACAGGGCAAAAGCTACAGATAGATCAGGGCTTTTTGGTTTTTCCTTCCAACAGAGCCAGTCGTTACCATTTACAGGCATGCCTTGCCTTTATTATGCTTCACAGATGTTGCTTTTTTTACGAATTAAAGGCAAGCCTCTCCCCCAGCAAAAAGATTATGACTTGCTTCATTGCGGTGGTCTGGAACCGGATCTGCAATATCTCTGAGGTCTGCCTGTCCCGTGTCACAGGCTCCAGCTGACTGCTTTTGCATGGTAATGTGGGTTTGGATTTGTCAGATATTCTGATTGTTCAAACAAACTGAAACCTGGGTTTTGACATAAAATTTCTCGATTTTAAAAATTTCATGTGAGCCAAATAATAGTTCCCTTGCCAAATGGGACCTGGAAGTATTATCTATATGTTCTTTTTGGTCTAGTCTTAATACTTCTATTAATACAACGTAAAATAACAACAGATTTTTTAAAAAGCGACCTACATCAGCTTCTTTTCCTTCCCCCACTGTAGCTGTGTTACTGTATAGAATTACTATATAGAATTACTATAGCAATTCTTTAAGAGCTGAATAAGGTGATATTTATCATTAAATTATCCCTTAGTATAGGTTATCTTAATGTGGCAATTAATTTGGATATGTGTATTTTTCCTTCCCATTCAGATTTTCTGTTGAAAGACAAAGGTTACATCTTTTCTTTATCTTTTTTCTTTCTTAAAGATTAAAGATTTATGTTACACACTTAGGAAGTACTTATTGACTTGGCATTTGATGTGGATGTAATTTGTACAAGCAAACATTTGGGGTTTACATTTTTAGAGAAATTGAATTTAGTTTGAAAAAAATCAAATCCTTAGTGGCTTCAGATTTATTGTAACTGCCTTTTTATTGGATCACACTCTTGATTTCTTGTAAATGAAATGAGTAAATCTTTCCATTGGAAATCTGGGGAAATTACCATTTCTTTTTCTATAACTGCCTTTCTCGTCAAACTTGACATATATGTGCTTTTTTTCCCTCTGAAAAATAATGCGTATATGTCACTTTTTCCCATGGAACTTACCTTGTTTAACTGGACTGTAGTTACTTTTTAAATGAACTTGACAAGGGAGGAATCTGTTTTGTTCACCAGTAAACAGGGTTGAGAAGAGTGAATTTTCATGTTCTTAACAAAAATGCTAGTTTAGGGTGCTTTGAATAAAACAATTGCAAAGGAATATTTCATTTAGGAATTCAGGACAAACTGGAGTTTTGGAGTAAAATGGCAGCCCGAACACACGCATTTAGCTCGCCTTTTACCAGAAATCCTTTAAAATAAAAAAATACAGACAATTAGAAAAATCTGAAACACTACTGGAAAACTAGAAAAGGTGCCTACCTTCGGTAGACCAAAAGTTAGAAAGAATTCCTGGAAAATTGAAAACAGATGGGATTAGAGTGACAAAAGGAAAACAAAAACAAAAATAGAAAAGCATAACCCAAAACACAGGTGCAAAAGAAAACAGAATTAAAAGCAGAGCTAAGAGTGACAACTATCAAGAGGAAGGGGCCCTAGAGCAAATTCAGGAAATTAAAGTATTCCGTTTATAGCAGTCACCCCCTGGCTAAGAGCTAAGAACTGTACTATCAAGAAAGTGAACATCCTGCCTTGGGAGCATTCCTCATGGTTTAGGGATCTGAGAGGCCAGCAGAGTAGAGCTTAACATCACCATGGGCAACCCCAGCAAAAAGGGCTCTGGGGGAAGCAATGTAAGCTTTCCAGTTGGCAGTATCTACTAAAGTCCTTCACCACTAGAGGAAAGACTTTCTGAATTGGGCACGTTTGTATAGTTTTCTCCCAACCTGCCTTCTTGCTTGCTCCCCACTCATATACCCAACAGCAAAGCCCATCACTGGACACCTCCTACACTGTTACATGGAACCTGTGTTTGACCCTCCCCAAACAGGGTCCCCTAATATTAGAGAGGGAGCATGTATTGCTTGCCCTTGTTGATTGACCCAGTTTTTTATTCTTAACTATGGATGAATATCCAAGGGTCGTTGAGGAAAACAAATAAGATGAAAGAAAAG
This sequence comes from Rhinolophus ferrumequinum, assembly GCF_004115265.2. Taxonomy (NCBI): domain Eukaryota; kingdom Metazoa; phylum Chordata; class Mammalia; order Chiroptera; family Rhinolophidae; genus Rhinolophus; species Rhinolophus ferrumequinum. The sequence goes on from NC_046300.1 coordinate 42,566,039, forward strand.
ACCCAGAGTAAGCAGAATTTGGGGAATATAGAAGCTAAAAGCATAGTAGCTTATATCTTCAAAGAGATTTGAGATAGTGAATAAAATACTTAATTAAAAGTAGCCTGCTATGAAAAAAGAGCATTTAAATAATACGATTTACAATATGTTTATCAATTTAAAAGATTAAATAGGTCAGCTTAAGAATCAAATGGATATGATTAAAGACAAAATGAATGATCTGGAAGATAGGTAACAAAACTTTGCAGATAGTACCAGGAAATTAAGAGGTAATCAATCCCAGGACCTTAAATATTAATCTCAGGGAGAAGTTCGTGTGGAATGACAGCAAAGAAGTATTAAGATTCATTTATTGGAAGAACAGGAAATAAGAGAACCAAATGAACAACTAAAATAATAATAATAAAAACAAACCCAAAGTAGAAAGAAAAAAATTGATCTCTGTTTTATCTTTATATAGTAAATCCACCACCCCCCCCCCCGCCCCAATTCCACAGGGGATATGTTTCGAGACCCCCAGTGGGCACTTGAAACCAAAGATAGTACCAATCCCTATATATATTGTTTTTCCTATACATACATACCTGTGATAAAGTTTAATTTATAAATTAGACAGTATGAGATTAACAGGAACAACTAATAAAATAGGACAATTATAACAATATACTGTAATAAAAGTTATATGAATGGCTTAGGGCCATTATTAAGTAAAATAAGGGTTACTGGAATCCAACCACTGAGATACAGAGACAGTAGATCCGATAACCAAGATGGCTACCAAGTGACTAACGGGCTGGTAGCATAACTAATGCGCATTTGCTGGACAAAGGGATGATTTATGTCCTGGGTGGAATGGAGTGAGATTTCATCATGCTACTTAGAATGGTGTGCAATTAAAACTTAGGAATTGTTTATTTCTGAATTTTCCATGTAATATTTACTGCTGGTAACAAACCATGGAAAGTAAAACCACATATAAGGGGGGATTACTGTAAATGAAAATGAATAACCAATAAACCTAAACAGTAAAACTAAAACTTATTTTTAAAAAACCGACCAATAAATTGGTGAATTAAGGAAAAAAAGAAAATATGCAATTTGCAGGACATTAGAAATGAGGAAAGGGACATTGCTATAATTATAGATGAGAATAATATACAAATATCTACACATATAATAGAAAATTTAAAAAATAGATGAAATGGATGATTTTTTTTTAACCACGAAGAGGTAGAAAATCTGAATTGATTGATAATTATAGGAAAAATTGAAAAGATAGTCAAAGGTATGCATCCCAAATGCATTTATAGGTGAGTTTTACCAAATTTTCAAGAAACAAATTTCCTTATAAGACTATCCTATTATATAGCACTTTCTATTTCCTTCTGTAAAGGTAATGTAACCATGATACCAAAATTGGACAAGGAAAGCACAAATTGTATGTATATGTTGTAAATCAGTTTCACTTATAACATGGATATGAAAACCCTAAGTTAAAATATTTAAAAACTCAGTCTGGCAGTGTATTAAAGGAGTAACATATCACATGTCTAAGTAAGTTGTTTGCATCACAAGAATGCAAAGATGGTTCGATAATTGCAACTCTTATAATAAATTCTTTATGTTACTTCAATAGATTAAAAGAAGAATCCATACAATATTAATGGCTGAAGCTCAAAAGTATTTTATGAAATTCAGTATCCATGAGAAAAACTCTTAGCATGATCGGAATTAAAAGAAACTTTCTAAAATTGATAAAAGTTATCTGCTAGAAACTTACAAATATATTTAATGGTGAAATAGTTTAAGTCAGGAGCAAGACAACTCGAATAGCATTGAACCTGAGGTTCTAGCTAGTGAATTTTAAAAAAGATATAAAAACTGAAAAGAGATAGGCAAAACTGTAATTTTTCAGATGTTTATAAAAGTCTATCCCAAAATCACAACAATAAATGGGGGAAAGAACTATTAGGACTCATCAGAGACTTAAACGAGGTGGCTGATAAAAAGAGCATTAAGAAACATCATTATCTTTTTCACTTGCAGTGACCGGTGAGAGGTTACCCCAAAAAAAGTCTCATTCACTTATCAACCATAGATATAAAAATGTTAAATACCTAACAAACATGTAAGATATATATGAATAAGTTATAAAATTATTTAAGGACATAAAGATCTGAATAAAAAGGAAATACAAACCACATTTCTGAGTAGGAAGATTCAGTAAAATAAAAATGTTAGTTACATTTAAATTAATATAGAGATTCAATGTAATCTTAATCAGAATATCAAGAGTAATTTTTAGTTGATAAGTTGATTCTAAAGTTCAAAGTTGTTGAAAAATAAAGGGTAAGGAAGGGAGGGTCTTACTATAGCAGACATTAAAGCACTGTAAATTTTATTACTATAATTAAAATGGGGTAATATTGGTATAGGGATAACCTATAGCAGTATTTCTTAAACATGTTTCAAAACCACAATTCATAGTAACAAAAGCATTTTACAATTTAACCAAGTTTATATAAACATACATCCGAAACAAATATCTTGAGATAATACTTTATCAGAACTACCCTGCTATTTTCTATTTTATTCTACTTCATTAAAAGACAATGCCAGCAATGGTGGATATGACCCATTAAACTGACTTTAGAAACCACTCACGAGTGGAAACTTGCATTTTGAAAAAACCCCAAGCTGGAGTAATTGAGACAGAATAAAGTTCAGAAATACACACACACACTCGCACGAATTAATATAAAGGCAAGAATTTAAATCCATGGAGGAACAACGAATTGTTTAAAAAACGCCACGATAGTTAGCTAATCATTTGGAACAAAGTTAAGTTAGGAAGGGTTCTCACCTCATACTGCACAACAAAATAAATTTCAGATTAAAGACTTTATATTCTATATAGGCCTTCAGAATCGACTGTGACGGACCTATAATATTTACAAGCCAACATCCCGTCACCCAAGGAGACCTCAAATATTGCCAAATGCAGTTCAGATCAACTAATACGTGCTATCCACCCATTTTGAACAATATGTTAGGTTCTACAAGCTCACAATCTTCAAGTGTAAGGAGACAATTATGTAAACAGCCATGACACACAGGAGAGTATTGATCACCCTGAGACATTTCCAAAGGATTAGGACACTTCTAAGGAGAAAGAGACCATCTGAGAGAACAAGGAAAGGTTCATGGAGAAGGTAGAATTGGAGAGCAGTGAGGAGTAGGAGTGGAGAGTGATGCCATATTCCCAGCAGTGGACACAGCATCAGCACAGACGTGGAGATAGACGGTGCATGGTGTTTCTGGGGAATGATTGTCCTGTTGGTGGGAGGAAAATGGACATAAAAGTGGGGAGTAGTAGGAGACTAGGATAGGCAGAGAGCTGTGAGTGCTAGTGTGAGGGAGCTCTGGTTGATTCAGTAGGTAATGAAGAGCCACTAATGGATTTTGAGTAGGGGAATGAGGTGAAACCCCTGCCCCCCCTCCCCCGCCCCTCCAAAAAGCAAAGCAAACAAAAGCACAAAAAAAACCCTCTGATTTTGTGGCAATTAAGAGATTAAAAGTATGTATTTAACTTTCAAGATCTGACACTATAAAAAATATTAAGCTAGTAGGCGTTGAATACTTAGATTAGGGATACTTGAATATATTTGTTGTTATTAAAAAACCAACCAATCTTTCTTTATTTTTTTAAACTTTTACTTATTTAAGTGTGGTTTCCCAGGACTCATCAGCACCAAGTCAAGTGGTTGTTTCAATCTAGTTGTGGAAGGGGCAGCTCACAGTGGCCCATGAGGGGATCGAACCGGCAACCTTGGTCTTAAGAGCACCATGCTCTAACTAACTGAGCTAACCGGCCACCAGAAAAACCCTTTATAGAGGTTTTTGTATTTCAGGAACATTTAGAGAAACCAAATTAAAATGAATGAACAGTAAAGTAAAAAAAAAAACAACCCAAAAAACGTGAGGGTCTATAGCTCTCCTGGGCTTCGTGACAAAGAGCCCTACTAAAGAAGTTTGACCTAGACCGGTTCTAGTGTAATTCTAACCTCCAGTGGAAGCAGTGAGGGGATTTTTACATGACTCATTTATTCAAAAAGTATTATGGAGGGCCAGATTTCTACAGAGAACCATGTTAAGCTTTGAACAGAACACATTAAAATGTATAAAACACAACTCATACTTAATATCTAGCAAGAGATAGACTTTAATAAGCAATTGTATTAGTTTTCAATTGCTACTGTAACAATTACCACAAACTTAGTGGCTCAAAGCAGCACCAGTTATTTTGTTGTGTATTGGTCTTAATTTGGCTTCTCTAAATGTTTCTGACCTTAGCATTTCTGTTTTGACTATGGCACTTTAGGTTCACTTTTCCCCCGTTATCTCCTTCTGTCTGAGCTTTAGGAGAATTTCAAAGATAAATTGCAGAGGGCTACTTTAGCTTTGCGTGAATACACCATCTTTTCTTAATCTTTCTGTATTAAATTTTAAGCTGTTATTTTTTTCCCCTAAAAACAGGACATTCTGGGCACTGAAGAGGTAGATAATGCAGTTTGAGGGCAGGCCCTGCCTGCCTATGTCCACAACACCTTACTTTTTTCTCTGTAAATATAAACCTTATAAGCAAAAGAAAAGCCTTATTAATATTTGTATTATAACTGAGTATGTTCCATCAGGAGGATTTTAAGTAAAGGCAGTAAATTATTTTTGCGACTGGTTGAAAATCTAGCTGTTCTGATTGTAGAAGAGTAGATGTTGTTTACCGATTTTTCAAGAGTATAGAATTAAAATATAAAGGAATTGATAATTGTCCTTGCAGTGTGTGCATAAGAACATATTTAGAGAATGTGTCAGACTTTTTCTTCTATGGATTTGATTATTTTTCATAGTATTGAACTTGAATTTCAGTTGAGATTTATGGAAGTCTCATGATTTGATTTTTACATGTCATGTGTGGCACAGATAATTTTATAAATAAGATAATGTCCTAATGTTAATAGCATGAGGGAGTAGCTTGGTTAAAGCTTATCAATTAGAAGATAATCAGTTGAGGTGGATGCATGTACAGTTTAACATGTGTTTTCTGTGGGTGAGTAAATTGTTTATATCGTGGAGGGGAGGGAAGGGTTTAAAAAATATTTCGTTTTCCATCAAATTTTGATATTATTGGTTAACCTTGGCTATTGGTGAACTTTAAAATGTACACAACCATAGTGTCGTGAGTGAGGATTCTCAACCCCCTAAACTTTGTTCACAAATGTCATAATATTTATGCGCTGTGCTGTTTTCTAGTGAGGTCAGTGAGCTGTTTTACAACAGTGTTGGGAAGTGCCAAAGGCTGGTTTTGGCATTTGATGTGTGTTGTCCTACTGAAAGAGTTGACATGTAAAAATTTGATGTAAGGTTTTATAGTGGATGCTGCACCTCCCAGCTCCTGCTTGCTGCTTGTTGCTTGTCACATGCAAGCCAGCGGTTCTCAGCTGTTAGCCTTCAGCTGAAGGGAGTCTGGCCTTGCAGGCTCACCCCCCTTCCTGGGTGCAGCCTGCTTGCCATGTCTGGTAGATGAAGGAGTATAAAGGTCCAGCTAACGCTCTTGCCCTGTGAAGGGTCCTCCCTCTTCAGAGCTCACTGTGGGGCAGGCTGAGGCCCTGTTGTGGAATGCTGCATCATAGCCTAATTTGTCTGGGAGCTCCTGTCTCCTTCCCTTCTCCCACGGGGTGATCCTGAGGGCACTGCCCTACAAACTTCCTGCACACTATCTCCCTCTCAGTCTGCTTTCTAGGGAATTCAATTTGCAGAACATCTCTACTTCCCTTGGAGGCCTTGGGTGCACACAGATGCCAATTTAGGGTTACAGGGAAGGATAGGATCTTGATTATCCTCTTGTTCAATCTTCCCGCTAATGCAGAGGTGCCTTCTGTAGTCTTGATATTTGACTATCTTCTTCTTGAATGTAAGAGATGGAGAGTTTACTTCATCACACTGTCAGATACTTTGAGGAGTTAGAACAGTTTTACTATTGAGTGAAATCTTCATCAATGTAACTTTCATTCCTTGGACACACTTCTACTCTCAGCTGCTCAGAATGTCTCTTCCAGTCCTTGGAATCGTCCCAGTTTCCACCCTTGGGATATTTGAAGAAAGTTTTATTTCCCCTAAATATTCTCTGATCCTATTGAAATGCCTCCTTTTCTTTGCCTATTTATTATATAGGTATTATATAGACTTTAATAAGCAATTGTATTAGCTTTCTTTTTTTCCCCTCCCAGCTTTATTCAGGTATAATTGACAAATAAAAATTGTATACACTTAAGGTATACAGTGTGGTAGTTTGATATATGTGTACATTGTGAAATGATAACCACAATCAAGTTAAATTAACATATCCATCACCTCACATAGTTTTTTTTTGGTCGAGAGAACACGTAAGATCTATTTGGTTAGCAAATTTCATGTGTACCATTCCATATTGTCAACTATAATCACCATTCTGTACGTTAGATCTCCAGAACTTACTCACTTGTATTTGTGCCCTTTGACCAACGTCTCCCCATTTCTCCCAGTTCCTGGCAACCATGTTTCTACTTTGTTGCTGTGTTTGCCTTTTTTAGATTCCACATATAGGTAAAATCGTACAGTATTTGTCTTTGTCTGACATATTTCACTTCGCACGCCTTCCAGATCCATCCATGTTTCACAAATGGCAGGATTTCTTTTTTTGTGGTGAATACTATTTCATTGTATGCATTTACACATCACGTTTTCTTTACTCATTCATCTGTGTATGAAGACTTAGGTTGTTTCCTTATTTCTTTGTTAGTGTGAATAATGCTGTGATGAACATGGGAGTGCAAATATCTCTTTGAGATACTATTTTTTCATTTCCTTTGTATATATACTCAGAAGTGGGATTGCTGGGTCATATGGCAGCTCTGTTTTTAATTTTTTGAGGAAACTCCATACTGTTTTCTATGGTTTCTGCACGAATTTATATTCCCAGCAACAGTTGATATCTTGTCTTTTTGATAATAACCATCCCAACAAATTGTGAAGTGACGTCTCATTGTGGTTTTGATTTGCTTTCCCCTGATGATTAGTGATATCGAGCATCTTTTCATAGACTTGTTGGCCATTTGTATGTCTTTGGAAAAACGTCTGTTAAGGTCGTTTGCCCGTTTTTTGATTGGGTTATTTGTTTTTTTGCTATTGAGTTATATGAATTCCTTATATATTTTGTATATTAGCCTCTTATCAATTTGCAATTTTTTTTCCCTATTTCATGGGTAGCCCTTTCGTTTCGTTAATTTTTCTTTTGCTGTGCAGAAGCTTTTTTGTTTGATACAGCCCTACTTGTTTATTTTTGCTTTTGTTTTCTGTACTTGTGGTGTCGAATCCAGAAAAACTTTGCCAAGACCAATATCAGAGAGCTTATTCCATATGTTTTCTTTTAGGAGTTTCATAGTTTCAGATCTTAGTTTAAGTCGTTAGCTCAGTTGATTTTTGTATATGGTATAAGGATTAAATTTCATTCTTTGGCATGTTGCTGTCCTCCCAGCACCGTTTATTAAAGAGTCTATCCTTTCCCCATTTTGTATTCTTGGCACACTTGTCATATATTAGTTGACCATTTATGTGTAGGTTTATTTCTGGGGTCCTGATTCTGTTCCATTGGTCTTTGTATCTTTTTATGCCAGTACCATGCTGTTTTGATTCTGTGGCTTCGTAATATAGTTTGAAATCGGGGAGTGTGATGCCTCCAGCTTTCTTCTTTCTCAAATACTGGTTTGGCTATTCAAGGTCTTTTGTGATTCTACATGAATTTTGGATTTTTAAAATTTTGTATGAAAAATGCAATCAGAATTTTGATAAGGATTGTGTTGAATCTGTAAATGGCTTTGGATAGTGTGGACATTTTAATTATATTAATTCTTCCAATCCATGAACACAAGAAATCTTTCCATTTATTTGTGTCTTCAGTTTCTTTTGCCAATGTCTTAATAGGTTTTAGCGTACAGGACTTTCACTTCCTTGGTTAAATTTCTGAATCCCTTATCATTCTTAATTGTGTTCCAAGTTTTCTTTATTTTTTCTTTTTAATGTGCTTCAGACCAGGCCTTTGTCATATTACTACATTTTACATACATATTATTAGTTGTTGCTCCAATTTAGGATCTTTGCACTAGGTGCTTTCTGTATCTGAAATACTCTTCTACTACATCTGAATTGCTGGCTCTTTCTTCATTTGCGGCCCTCAGCTTGAGTGTCCCCCAGGGCCACAGTATGACTTTCATGAGTCTGTGCCATTCTTACCTTTGTAGGCACCTTTCTTCATTAAAAATTATTAAAAATTGTATTATATTTTATGACTGTGTTGGTATGAAGATGAATATATTAATGTTATCTAATAGAACATCCTCTTTAGCATAACAGTTCACGCTTTTCTTCTGATTTTGAAAACAAACCATTTTCATGACCCCAAAATGCGGAGGTCTGTGGGTACTGTGCCTAAGGGAAAGTCAACATGGTTGTCTACCCCTCAGAGCTGTGTCATGCTCTGTCACATGGTTCTATGGGACATGCCATATTTATTGCTGTCACCTGAATGTCTAGAGCAGAGTCAGGCTCATGAAGAAATGAAGAAAGAAAGATCTACTGGGCTCCACATGAAGAATTTTGCTCTAAAAAACATGATAATTGTATATTAAAAAAATTAAAACTTAATTAAACTCATAATCCCATCATCCAGAATATCATGATTACTATTTTGCTTTGTTTCCTCATATCACTTTTCCATCCCAACTTTCTTGTTTAAAGTGATCACTGTTAGATGCTGGATACACTTTTTAATATCTTTTTCCACTTACCATAATGTAAATGTGAATAACTAGCTCCAAGAATGTCTGTATGCTGTCATTATTAGGTTGGTGCAAAAGTAACCGTGGTTTTTGCAATTATTTTCAACATTTTAAACCACAATTACTTTTGCACCAACCTAATACTACTTCTGTCATGGATGTTCTGTTTTTTTTGTTTGTTTTGTTTGTTTTTTGGTTTTTTAAACTATGCTCTGGCTCTTTATTACATATAGTTGAATTTTCAGTTAAATAACTAATAGGGAATTAATAGCTTTCTCTTTTCTATTGTTTCTCATTTTAGTTTATTATTTTCAAGTAGGTGCAAGTTCTTGAGGGTAAGGTTCTATATTGCAAGTTTTCATAGTGTCTAGTACATGTAGAACTCTTACTAGGGGCTTGGTTTTGGTTAATTGGTTGAGGAAAAAGAATTTTAGAAGGGGGGGCTAATTCTAGGGAAAAGATGACAAAACTTAGTATCAGATTAGATTATTATTTCTAGACATATGAATTTGGAATCGATTCCCTAAAGAATAATTATCAACTCCATGGGAATGGGTTGTCTGAGGGAGAGCATAGAGAACAAGGCAGTATGCTGAACCTTGGGAAGGGGGAAGGAGGGGAGGTGTAAGCTGGGGAGGGATGCTACCATTTACTGAGTACTAGTACAGTGGTGTGGGTGTTTTCACATTTAATCCCCACAGTAATCCTACCCATCCATCCATTCATTACTTACTGAATGTTCATGCAATGTCAGATGCCATGCTAAGTAATGAGGTAGAGAGTATCCTCTCCATTTGGCAGAGATAGGAACTTTGCTTGACATCTCACAGCAATTTGGTGGCAGAGATGGAATGGGAAACCAAATTTGCCTGACTTCGTTGTACATATTCTTTCCACTGTGCTGTTTTAGTGTAGGTGAACATTACATTGACTATTGGGAATTAATCACACAAGTTTTATTTAGAATTTTGTTTAGGAACTTGGCATAAGTGCCGTAGATGAGATAAAAGTAGCTAAATGGTGTGGAAGATGTGTTTTGAGATATTGCAGAAAACACCTTTATTCTACAGCCCCATTTGATTGATAATTTAACTGGGTATAGAATTCTTATTTGGAAATATTCCTTCACAATTTAGGAGGCAGGCTCCATTGCCTTCTAGCATTGTGTTAGTGTTAGGAAATCTGAAGCTATTCTGATTTCTTACATATTAATATGTGACCAGTTTTTTTCTCTTTGGAAGCTTTTTGAATTATCTTTTTGTCCCCAGTGGTTTTGAAATTTTGCAGTGCTGTGACTTGTGGGATTTTTTTGATCCATTCTATTGGAGATTCAGTAAGCTCCCTTTATTTGGAAACTCATCCCTGGGAAAATTTCTTAAATAATTTCTTTGGTTATTTTTCTTTTTTTTTCCGTTCTTTTTTCTTTCTTTCTTTCTTTCTTTTTCTTTTCTTTTTTTTTTTTTTTTAAAGATTTTATTGGGGAAGGGGAACAGGACTTTACTGGGGAACAGTGTGTGCTTCCGGGACTTTTCCAAGTCAAGTTGTCCTTTTTTTTCAATCTTAGCTGTGGAGGGTGCAGCTCAGCTCCAGGTCCAGTTGCCATTGTTAGTTGCAGAGGGTGCAGCCCACCATCCCTTGTGGGAGTCGAACTGGCAACCTTGTAGTTGAGAGGACGCGCTCCAACCAACTGAGACATCTGGCCACCCAAGAGCTGAGCGGCAGCTCATTGACTTCATTCTAGTTGCGGAGAGCTCAGCTCTCTGGCCCATGTGGGAATCGAACCGGCAGCCCTGTTGCCCAGAGCTCGTGCTCTAACCAACTGAGCCACCGGTCTGCCCGTCATTGGTTATTTTTCTTATCTTTATTTTCTTTCTTTTCTCCTTCTGGCAATTTCATTTTTCAACTGTTGGAATTCCTGGACTTTTAATTTTTTTCACCTTTCTCTCCCTTTTTGCTTCTTGACTTTTTGTTCTTTCTGGAAGATTTTTCTCAACTTTATTTTCCAACCCTTCTGTTAATTATTTTTAAAACTTGCATCATATTTTTAATTTTCCAGAGCTCTTTCACAGATGCTATCTCTCTGAGGCAACTGATATCTTTTTAAAAGTTTTCTTTCTTCTTGCATAGTCTTTGTGTCCTTGGGTTGCTTTTTGTTTGTTTGTTTGATTGGTCTCCATCTTCCATGTTAATAGCTTTCCTCAAATATCTGGTTGTCTGCTCATGATTAGGTCAGGACAGAAATTACTGCTTTTGATAAAAGGGGAGTGGCACTTGTACCCTGAGCTCCACTGTAGGGTGATGTTTGAGGACCATCTGTTGGGGAGGAACCTCCAATGTCAATATCATGTGTCTTTCATCTTGGGCTGGTGAAGTTTCTCAGAGCTTCCCGGAGTTCACAGTCTGACTGCCAGCATTCTGGGAGCCAAGTGGAAGATGTGTAATCAGTCTGCATGTTAACTTGGTTAAGGGCTTAAAGTAGCACAAAATTGTGAATACTCAAGTCCATTGTTCACTATTCCCTTACCCCGTATTGTAAAAAAATAGCTTTATTGAGCTATTGAGATTGACATACCATACAACCTATTTAAAGTGTACAATTCAATAGTGGTTAGTATAATGCCAAAGTAGCATATTTGCAATGTCGTGTAACTTTTTTTTTCGTTTTATTGAAATATATTTGATGTATGACATTGTGTAAATTTAAGGCATATAACATGTTTATTTGATACATTTATGCATTGTAATATGATTGCCATTGTAGCAATAGTAAGCACCTCTTTCATAGCACATTTTTTTTTTTGTGGTGGGAATAATTTAGATCTAGTCTCTTAGCAAGTTTGATAATTATACAGTATTGTTATCTGTATTCAGTATGCTGTACATTAGATCTCTACGATCTGTTTATCTAGTAGTTGCAAATTTGTATTCTTAAACATTTCTCCTATTCCAGTACCCTCCCCTCCCCCGGCTCCTGATAACCACCATTTCACTCTCAGTTTTTATGAGTTTAGCTTTTCTTAGATTCCACATGTAAGTGAAACTTACATTTCTTAGATTCCACATATAAGTGAAACCTACATTTCTTTTTACAGCATTCGTTATGTCCTGATAATATATATTTGTGCGTTGTCTCTCTCCATCACTGGAATGTAAGTTCTATGAGGGCTGGGAATTTGTCTTGTTCACTGCTGAGGCCACAGCATCTAAGAACAGTGTCTGGTCTGTGATAGGTTTCCAACCATTATCTGTTTAATGCCTGGAGTTTCACTTGGAATGCTTATTTGAGATTCCTTCCCTTTCCAAACTCCTCTTTTACTCTCACCTTTTGTACACGATTGTGAGGCTGCTTGTTGAAGTAGAAAAACACTGAGCTAATGATGGAGTTTGGAATAAATCTATAATGTTTTAGAGACCTGTTTTTTAGTCCTTGCTCTGCCAATAAATGTTATTTATTTAACCTTTCCATATTCCAGTTTTCTTAGTGGGACTAGTACTTGCTCTCCCTGCTTCCGCAGAGGTTCCTGTGCGATGATCTTGTTAAAGTACTTTAAAAAGTACACAATACCGTGGTAATACAGTGTGTGTAAAAATCAGGAACTAACTTGTTAGCTTATTTTCAAGCCCATAGCTTTTGAAAGTTGGCATTGTTAAGGGTAATAGAACTAGCGTTGCAGGCAATTAGAATAAGTAATGTATGCACTGAGTTAATGAGTAACAAGAGTGTCTTGTCTGTGGTGCTATCTTTGGGGATTAGGGCTGGTGATAGAGAGATTATTGTGGTGTAGGAAGGTGATCATACAGTATTTGAAGAAAATACGTTTACCTTCCGGGTGTTTAAAAAAACTGTCCAGTGGCCAAATGTATGTAGTTAACTAGTGACAACTAGCTAAGGAAACGGTACCATGTTTTTGGTAATCAGCTACTATATTATTATTGTTTTCATCCTTAGGTTAGTTGAGGTGAATTTGTAAAAGGGGATACAGGTAAAGAGGAGTCCAAGGTTTCTTCTTTCCAAACTAATAATTATTTGGCATTGAACTTCCTGTTTAGTTACATTTATTGATAACTATTTGTCAGGATGTGGAGAACCAAGAACCTAACGGCAGGAGTTGGCCCTCAGCTTGGTTTTATCAGGCCTCTGAAGATACAGGAGTCAGTACTAGTGCCTAAAACGTACTCATTCTTGTCTATCCCACCCTTTTCCCTTTTCCCCATAGTTTTTTTTTCTTTTTCCCTCGGTTGAACCGCAAGTCATGGCATATTATGTCAGTGATCCATACAAAGCCCTGCTCTGATTGAGTGATTTATCCCTATTTTCCATCCCACCCCCATGAGCAGTCATCCCGATGTGTTTAATGTATATATCTGGGTGCTGCAACTTTCTTTTTCCCCCAACCCTTTCTCTCTTGAGTCATTCATTCAACAAAATACATGTTGAGCACCTGTTCTGTGTTTGGCACTGTGGGCTTGGGGACATCCCAGTCCCCGAGAAGTCCTGCCCTCATGTAGTTACATGGTGCTTTCAACTCTCTTCAGTCTGAGATGCCACTTTTAATGGCCTCCGATATAAAATCAAAGTATATAATGAAATAATCCATGACTATCTTGACTAAAGTTCAGTGATTTTTGTTCATATTTTAAAAAATTAGTTGCACTCTAAATTTTTTTCTGAGAAATTAAACTTTAATTCTTTTACCTCTGAATGACCCCTTCGTCGATTTTCTTTTGCCCTGATTGGGTCAGTGGTACTCCATAAGGAAGGGTTTCTTCCCTTTACTGAATGGCAGAGATGTGCTATGAAACCTGACCTGGAAGAATAGACGAGGGAGAATTTGCTGTTTTAAGTTCAGTTCTATGAGTAACTGGCTTAAGAATTCAGTGTGATGTCTGCCCTTTCTTTTTCAATTAAGATGAAGAATTCATTCTCTTTTTTCCTTTTATAGATGTTTTTATTGGTAACTTCTTCAGTAAATGTTTATAAATGGAAGGCTTTCATTTCTCATAATTGGCTGCCTCTTCTTGTCTGTAGATCATTAAAAAATGCATAAACAAAGCCAGGAGACTCGGTATCAATAGCAATGTAGCGTTGAGTAAGTCACTTAACCTGTTTGGTTCCGAGTCCTCCTCACCTGTAAAATGAAGGGGCTGGAGAAATCTCTTTGAAAGTCTCTTGCTGTGCTAAAAATTGTAGCAAAGTCTCAGTGATAGAATTATGATAGAGCTCGGGATGCATATGTCGTTACCTTGCAGACGTTTGACAGGTGATGTTTGCACAGGTTTTGACTAGGAAACTTGTATCTGTGCTGGGAGACGGGTTAATTGTGAAGAATTTGCTTGGGACATTGCTCCAGGGATAGTGAATGAGAATGAAGATGTTTTTAAACATAAGAAAATAATAGGTTCGTAGAATTTACAACAGGAAGGGGCGGGGGAAACACTAAATAGAAGCATATGCTTTCTTCTCCAGCTATTTTAATACTGAGAGTAGTCTTAGAAAATCAGGTTACTGCTGGAGTGTCTGCAAGATCTTTGCATTCTGAATTCGTTTGTACTTCAATTCTAGTTTTGTAGTTAAATAGCCTATGTAACTAGGTAAATAGGTTTTGCTTTGCAAAGAGGACCCGTATTTGCCCTCTCTATGGGATGATGATTGGAAGTAACCACAAACTTTCAGAAAGTCCAACAGTTCTTACTGGTTTCCCAATTCTATACCTCTGTTGCATGATGCTGTGTGTCTTTGGGAATCTTAAGGAATTCAGAGAAATAGGGAGAGAAGGGTAAGGGTACAAACTTTTCAGCTATCAGATGAATAACGTCTGGGGATTTACTGTACAATATGGTGACTATAGTTGATAATACTGTATTATTGATATTTGCTAAGAAAGTAGAACTTAAGTGTTCTCACCAAAAAAAAAAGAAAGAAAGAAAGAAAAATATCAATATGTGAGGTGGTAGATGTGGTTAAATTAATTAAATAATCAGATGAGGCAAATCCTTTTACAGTGTATACATGCATCAAATCCATGGTGTACATTTTAAATATCTTACAATTTCATGTGAATATACTTCAATACGGATTTTTTTTTTTTTTTTAACTGGGGAATGTTGGGGAACAGTGTGTTTTTCCAGGGCCCATCAGCTCCAAGTCAAGTCGTTGTCCTTCAATCCAGTTACCATTTTCAATCTTTAGTTGCAGGGGGCACAGCCCACCATCCCATGTGGGAATTGAACCAGCAACCTTGTTGTTGAGAGATCAAACTCTAACCACCTGAGCCATCCGGCCGCCCCTCAGGCAGCTCATTGTCTTCAATCTAGTTGTGGAGGGCGCAGCTCACTGGCCCATGTGGGAATCAAACCGGCAACCCTGTTGTTCAGAGCTCGCGCTCTAATCAGCTGAGCTATCTGGCCGCCCCTGAAATTTTTTAAAAATTGAGAAAATAAAAGAATTTAGAAAACTTGCCAGGAAATAAGTCTTCCTCTGCTTTGTAGAAGATCAGCAAATGGCCAAAGGGATTTCATCTGCCTGGCAAACAAGTAGAGATTTGGCAATTTTGTGATACAATTTAATGACAGGGTAGATCAGGGAGTGAAGAATGAAACAAAGGTTAGGTTAGTAAATGTAATAATAATCAGATTGGTGAATATGAAAAACTTGGCTAGAATTGTAGGCTAGTATCCTATTCCTTTTTTTAAAATGCTAGGCATTTGGAAAACCTATTTTTAAGAAGAGGCGTGGGCCTGGGATCCTGGGCTTTGAGCCAGGATCTGGTTTCATGGAATTTTCTCAGTTGAGGTTAAAAAAAAAAAAAGTGAATTTTTAGATGATACATTCTCAGAATGAGACCCTTGAGGAAGCATATGGCTGCATAGAATATATTCTCTACCTCTTTGCTCTTCCATTGTGGTCCGTGGCATCAGCTGGGAGCGTGTTAGAAATGTAGTCATGGTTGTTACAGGACTTCTGATTGAGAAGATGCTGGTGACCAAATCCCCGAGTGAGTCCCATGCACTCTAAAATTTGAGAAGCTCAGGGGTCTACACCATGGTAAAGATGTTCTCTTTATTGTCATTGTCTTTCTTTTGGTGGGGGGAGGGAGAGGAGAAAAACAGCCCCTGCCCCAGCTTGAGGTGTAATTGACAAAAAACATTATATGTAGTATTTAAAGTGTACAATGTGATGATTTGATATACATACGAGTATACGTTGTGCAATGATTTACCCAAGGTAATTAACACATCCATCACCTCACATGGGTACATTACCACTTTTTAAAACATTGTCACATTTTAAAAACTGACTTGGCAAAATGGTATTGCAATGCTTTTCTTGCAAAGAAAAGTCTGGTGTATTTATCTAAATGCCTCGTTATTTGGTAAAAACCACTTGTGCTTGAGACCAGACCAGTCTTAAGGACAGGACCTCCTGCTGCTGCCTCTTTCTCCCCCTCAGCTTTTCACATGGCAGGTGCTCATTAATGTTGGTGGATGGTACTGCCCTCCACGCCTTCAGGGGGCTCCAAAGACAATGAGGCTGTCACCATAGAAATTTTATTTATATTTATTGTTATCTGAAGCAGAAAATGAGCTTTACTAATATTTAATACAGATATTAATGATATTGCTTATATACTTTAAAAATGAATACACGTATACATATTTGGGGTATGACTATTGAAAATTCTTAATGATGGATTACTTGATGAAATCAAAGCAACAGGAAGGACCTGAATTTTCCTTATTTTTGTGTATAAAGAAACTGAGGCCCAGACAGTGTTGAAGTATGTGCTTGCCTATGGCTCTGCTACTCGGGACAAAGGTTTTTCCAACTTATGCTTCAAGTTTCTTTCCATTGTTCCTTTGACTTCTGAATGTCTTCTAGGGAACCTGGGGTTTCCAGGGAGTGCCTCAGCTGCCGAGGGAGTGGGTGGGAGGAGGAAGAATGATGAGAAGGGGTTCTCACAGCCTGTCTTCAATCTGAATATTTTTGTTCTTATCTGGTTTAGAAACAGAGAGGCTTCCATATTTGTACATAATTCATTCCTGAAACCATCTGGCTGTCTTAAGAGAAGACTTACCTGCTGGAAGATGGATTCTATTTTGTTTTAAAGACACATTCCAGAATTGATACATTCACCAATTGATACGTAACCATTACTCTAGAATAACAATATTATAGTGATACTGTCACTGTTCAAGACATTTTTGGAATTGCCTTTGGGAAGAGTTTATAAAATGCCCCCGAAATAATCAGTTTTATTAATATTTAAGTTTTGTTTTGGAATAGCAATTGTATTACGTATCTTAATTACTCCTTTTATTCAGAGCACTTAATATGTAAATGATTAGGCATTTCTTAAAATTCTAATTAAACTTTCAAAGGATATTTTCATCATTTAAAAGAATGACATTAAAACATGTCATAGACTTTAGACGAAAATGTAAATATTTCCGAAGAAGAGTTTTGAACAAAAAGTATTCTGTCTCTGAGTTGCATTTTGAAACACATTTCATTAAATGCCTATTCCAAGCCATGTGCTCGGTGCGAAGGCTACAAGGGTGAATGATATATCGTCCTGCCCTTGAGGTACATACCACCCAGTGAAGGAGAAACAGACATTTAAATACAGCCCACAATTTAGGGACACTGCCCTTGCTATGTTGAAAATAGGTGGAAGCCCAGAGAAAGGACAGACTAGTTCAGCCTGGGTGGTATTGAGTCAGGGACAGAGCCCGGGATAGGTGGAACTGGCTTTATTGATGATGGTTGAGTTTGAAAGGGTTTTTACAGGTGTGGAAGAAATTCTTAGGTGAAGGAAACAGGGTGAACCCTGGCATATGAAATCAGTGAAATGTATGGAGAACAAAGTAGTGTGATCAGAACACAGGTGATGGAATAGCTGGAGAGAGTTGAGTTCTGAGGGCAGTATCTCCCTTGGAAGGGAAGCGCCATAAGAATAGGGACTTTAGCTACATCGTCCCTATCTGCAAACCTGCCTGGCCGTGCCTGGCATATAGCAGGTGGTCAGTACATGTTTACTTATTTAATGGGGAAGACTGTTGCAATTAAATTATGAAGCTCCTTCACCTTTTCCCAAGTTTGGACTTTATCCTGTGGCCATTGAAGGTTTTTCATGAGAGATACAACACGTCAAGGCGTGTTTTCAAAATGTCACTCTGACAGTGGGAAAGAGCTGTCTTTCTCCAGTGTTTACCTGAAGAGCTTGTCTAACTCCCAATGTCTGGGGGGAGGGCCCGTTAACTTTCATTTCTGACAAGCTCTTCCTGGTGTTGCGGATGCTGCTCATAGCCTCATTTTAAGTAGCAAAAGGAGGATGGATGGGATCCGTCTTTCAGTAAGGCTGTTTCCAGCAACAATAGTAAGTAGAGTGCATTTAGAAATGGTATTTACTTTAAGAGCCTGTATTTGGGATTTAGAAGATGAGAGTAAACCTGTTTTGATGTTTAAAATTCTGTCTCCTTTCAAAATACTAAAAAAGAAAGCAAGCTTTACTAATAAGTTTTGTTTGTTTCTTTTTTTCCCTTTCATTCTTTCTTTTTTTTTCTTTTCTTTTTTATTTTTTCTTTTTGGCTTATATCTTGAGGAAATGGGTTGCTTCCTGTGGCATAAAGATAGGAATTTGAGACCCTCATGAAATACGTCAGAAAGGTTCCTTATTTGTAAGGAACCTTTGTTAATTGCAGAATAAAGAAAATACAACCCAAGTGGTAATGATATTTAGAGAGTTTAAAAGGAAGCACCTTTTGAAAAATTTTTAATGAGCTGGCTTTGATGTTTGGTCACTTTCCATTGTCTTTGACATTTGTTTGTGATATAACAAATATTGTGGCCCTTCTGTGTGCAATGTCTATACACTGGTACTGCACAGGAGTTAATAAATAAAGTGAATCAAATAG
The DNA here is from genome assembly GCF_004115265.2 of Rhinolophus ferrumequinum. NCBI lineage: Eukaryota > Metazoa > Chordata > Mammalia > Chiroptera > Rhinolophidae > Rhinolophus > Rhinolophus ferrumequinum. Next base: position 42,584,827 of record NC_046300.1, read on the forward strand.
GTTCTAAGTGATTGTATATGTAATAGTGAAAACAAAGCAATCAGATTAATGGTAGGTAGTATACATATCATAGTATGTGTATGTATATACTACATACAGATAAATACGTAGCATATGGAGTGAGTAGATACAGATATATAAATAGGATATGTCATTTTTTACCTTTATAGAGTATAGATAGTGACATATACCATAAAAACAAGACAGATGACGTGTAAATTCAGAGGGAAAGATAAAAGATTATCAGAAAATTCGCCAATCTTATTTTGCTTCTTATTAGCTACCAAATGACGCCCAAGCTATGTAGCCTGTCATTCAAGGTCATGCTCTCCTGGTTTGAGGCAAAGAGAACAGTGAACCTTAGAAGCTCAGTTTAGGACTTAGTGAGTTTGCGAGGTTGTAGGGTGTTAAATAGAGTGTCAAGGATGCCATTTAAACTATAGCAAACTACGGTCCAAAGAGAGTCAGGCTAGACATGTAATTTGTGTGCTCTTTACTTTGAAGAGACTGTTCAGTGAAGTGATAAAATTGCCTTGTAAAAGACTACAGAGACAGAAGAAAAGAGATGGGGCAGGTCTTTGGAAAAGATTGGCATCAAGGTGTGTTGCATGAGAGAGTGGAATCAGGGAAAGATTCAGGAAGCGGGGAATACCTGGAGAGCACTGCAGAGGCTGAGAGAGGAATGTCACCAGGGAGGGCCAGTTAGCTCTTTGCTCTACAGAGAGGTGAAGAAGAGTGAGAAGACTGTGTTATTAGTGATTTGAAAAAATAAATTGCTCATAAATGTATAAGAATCTCTACAAAGAATAGAGTGTGAATAAGTGAAACTAGAGTAGCATTACTATTTTGTAACTGAGAAGCTATTGTAGTGCTTTTCTTTCTAAGTGGTGCTTTATGGAGCCTCAGCCGCCTATAGGTTTATGGGTCCCTATGGAGAGATGCCTTTTATAGCTTACAAGGTATATTTGGTTCTGGATTCCAAGCCTGTTTTCAGTGTGGATAGTAGTCATGTCCAAATAGGTATCTAAAAAATCTTACGTGGAGGCCAGAAAGCTTAGAGTCACCCTGACTGCTTCTCTCCTATCTCACAAACTGTCCAGCAAATTCTGTTGGATTTTAGGATATACCTTTTTGAAGGATATACCTTCAGATGTATCCTAAATCTGACCACTTTTCACCATCACCGTTGCTACCACCCTAGTCTACAGGCTGTCACCTCCCGCCTGAGTTATCTCAGAAGCTTCCCAGCTCCTGTCGCTCCTTGTAATTCTCCCCTTTCAGTCTATTCTCAACACTGGACCTGGAGGGATTCTTTAAAAAGTAAATCAGATTATGTCTCTTCTGTTCAAAAACCTTACAGTGGCTTTCCATTTCTTGCAAAGCGATAAGAGCTGATATATTATCTCTAAGGCGAGGTGGCCTCCTTACTCTTCTTAGAGAGCATGTCCCTCACCCCCACCCCCGCCGCAGGGACTTTGCACTTGCTGCTCCTTCAGCGTCCATTGATCTTCCTTCAGATGTTGTCATGGAGGGCTTCCTCGCTTCCTTCATGTCTTCACTCAAATGCACCTTCTCAGAGCAGCCTTCCTTGTCCCCTGCCCCGCCCCATCTGTGACTGGACTGCACTTTCCTGCTTTATTTTTGTCTCCTTCAAACACTAGAATGTATGATCCACGAGAGCAGGGATTTTCGTCTTGTTCACCATAGACTCTCCCGTGCCTAGAACAGCGCCTGGTACATGGTAGGTGATGAATACATACGTGCTGAATGAAGGAATGCCGTCTCCACCTCCCCTGGCTGATGGGATTGTGGTGGAGACTGTGTTAGGCAGCTGCGTGCATGGACAGGACGTGGCTTTCTTCACGGGGAGCCATCCTCAGTTCCTCCTCCTACACAGCTGCTCAGCCAGCTCTTTCTGCCCACTCACAAGTTACTCATCCTCCAGGTTGTGGGCTGGCAGCTCAGTGTAAATTGGCTTTGGCAAAGTTACGGGTGCTTGAAGGCATGTTAGGATTTGAATATGGTAGACTTTTTCAAGTAAATGAAGCCATTCAAATCTCTTTCATTTTAGTAAGCGATGTTTGGAACTTTTTAATTTTGGAATTAGTCAAATTTACTAAAGAAATTAACTACAGACATTAAAGAAAATCTCCAATAGTCACTATAAAATCTCTGAAAGTCGCTACATAGGTCCTGAAAAAAGTGTAGGAAGAGGCTGCCCTGCTTTGACGAAAAAAAGAATGGGAACACGCTTTGGCTAGCTGAGTGGTGTAACTATTTTGTTCTATTTGAGCCCCTCAGTTTTATTTTCCAAGAGAGAGAGAGAATTCTGTGGGTTGTAGGGATCTGGAGTTAGTAGAGTTTCAACAGACAAAAAGCACATTTTGGACCAATCTCAGGGATTAATGTCTCTCCTTTTCCATTTATTTCTGGTAAAATGTTTAGTTCCAGAACTGTGTTCTCACCCAGGAAATTATTTCCGGTAACAACCTTTGATAAGTTTGTCTCTATCTCCAAAGTCTAGACTAGTGTTTCTTTTATATGGAAAACATTTTATTTCTGGGGCCTATCAGAAATCCTCAGAGGGTTTTTACAAATGACATTTTGTATGTGTGTGTGTGTTACACAAAGATTTTAATATTAATGCAATAAAATCTGAGAGAGAGATGTCAAAAGAAGGTGGGTTTGTCTTGTATAAGTATGGTTCTATATATGCTTTGCTCTGAGTGTTTATTAAAACATTTGTTCTGTGATTGGCTTCCAAGTAATTGAAAATTAATTGTTTATATATGGTAACTTTCAGTTAACTAGAGAATTTAATTGATACTCTGTTTCTCCCAAACTTCATATAAATAGGAGTTTACTGCAATTGCTTCTAAAATTAAAACCACCTGGAAAGTTAAGCTTGTGTCATTGAGTTTAGACATTTAGGTAATTTAAATTGACAAGAAGTTAAAATGTTTATCTTGATGAGATAATACTAATTTTTAAGGAGTCTACTTCTAAGCATGATTCTACCATCGATTTACCTGGCAAAATTCCACAAGTAAATAGAATTGCAATTATCAGGTAATTTAATCGAGAGATTCTGATGGATATGATTTCTTTGTTCAGGCAGATCTTCCCAGTTCTAATTGTTTTCAAATACATTTAGAAACTTACCTAGTAAATAATGTTCGGTGCTATGTGTTTTTTTAAAAAATTGTTGTTTGTTTGTTTGTTTGTTTACTTTGTTTTGGTTTATTTCACTTGCTCCTGGGAGCAAGGAACAAGGAATCTAAAGGAGAGAATTAGTGAGACATAAACTAAAAAGGAAGAGGTAGACAAAAGGGAAGAACCAATAGTATAAAGGTATCAAGCGGTCGTCCCGTTCTGTTTGCCAGTCCTGTTCTGAGCTGAAAAGGACAACAGCACAGTTTTGAGTGCTGAGCTTCAGAAAGAGGAGGTGCCTGCCCAGGACCCCACAGGGAGCTGCAGGTACACTTGAACTAGAGCCCATGTCTCCAGATTCCTAACTGCATGCTCCTTTTAGTGTCGCACTCTGCAGAAGGAGCATTGGCAATTGGACTCTTGATTGCCTTCCTTGTAGGGATTGGTCTGTGCCTAGCTACTGTCCTTTTAGGAGCTGTTTGGATGGAATTTATACCTAGAATGAAATTGAAAAAGAAATGGCAAATGTGTTTTCCTACATTGGTGTTCAGCATTGATAAATTAAATCCATCAGGTTGCTAATCTCAGAAATAATGATATGTCAAGAAATAGTGTGTAATAACAGCTGTCCAAATTCTTCAACAAACACAACAATAAAAAATAAATTTTTATTGAGTACTAATGTAATTTTGAAATCTGAGAATTGAGTTGGATGAATTAGTTGTGATTCTCTAATTTTTTTTTTTTTTTTTTTTTTTGCTTTCCCAGCTTATCCAACTTAGTCTGTATCCATGACTGATCTTCAAACATTGTTTTTATTGTATCACTCTCCCTTTCCCCAGAAGGAAACTGTGGGCACTCTTCACTACTGTATGTTACTATTCACAGTCAAGTATAATTTCTGTCTGGCTTATTCCTGGTCCTCATATTCTGGCCCCCTTTATCTTTCCAGTTATACTTTCTACTATTTTCCGCCTCCCAAAGCCCCTTTGATTCAGTAAACTCATGGCTCATGTCATTTTGATAGCCTGAACACCTTTTCCCCTGCTGTTTTGTTTATCCAGCTTGTACTTATCCCCTTGTTAAAACCTCCTACTTGGAGTGATCCCTAATAATCTTTTCTTTTGTGTTTTCAAGATAATTATTTTTCTTTGCCAATTTTTATTCTACAGTGTGTTAAAAAAGAGAAAATTCAGTTAGTGAAGAAAATCCCTCCCATCTCAAATTCTTAGTCTTTCTGAGGTAACCACTGTTAAATTTCTTTTGTAGCCTTCTCATGCTTTTTACGTCATGGGCACAAAATGGCTGCCTTATCTCTAGGTATCACATTTGCATTCAAGATGGTGAGTCAGGGAAGGGAGGAAAAAAAGGTATCCTGAGCCATATCTGATCATTTTATTAAAAAAAGCAAAAGCTTTTCCAGAGGCCAAAAGCAGACTTCTGTGTTCAAGGCCAACTCTGTGTTACCAGGAACTGTGGGATAGAGAGTATTTCGTTTTCTCTGTCCCGCTCATGGAGGTACTAAGGGAGAAGGGAGTTGGCAGTGTATTTTGAGTTAGCTGTCAGATTGTGTCTGCCATATGTAATATCTTATTTTCATATTGGATTTTGATAAGTTAATTTTATAACAAGCCACTTTAGTACATTCTCCTATTGTCTTGAATACTTTTTCAGTTGTTTCTCTCTTGTCTTCCTGCTGTGTTATTTTGAAATTATGAACATTTTGCTTTTTCTATTTTAGTAGTTTTTAAAACCTCTTATATCAAGAAGCTTTCAGTTTCAGGTTTTATCATACCCCTTGTGCAGATAAGGAAATCGAGGCTGGGAAAGGTAGAATCAAAATCACATGGCTAGTATGTGTCGGAGCTGTACAGGAACCTGTCTTTTCTGACTCTGTATCTAGTGCCCCCCCCCCCTTTTTTTAACTGAAAAGCCAATCTGAGATTGCTGAGAACTCAAAAAGTAGACTTGTCAGTACTCTCAGCTTCTGGTTCTAGCTTCTCTCTCTCTTCCTTTTACAAATCCAGATATCATCTAATTTTGATCATTCAAAGTGATTTTAAAAATAAAATTAATTTATTAATTCACATAGATAAACAGTTGGAAAGTAGTGTGGGGCTTCAGGTGCAGGTTGTTTCAAAGGATCCTGGTGTTTTCAGGTTCTGGCTTCATTTCTCTGTGATTTTCTTGGTATATTGCTTTGTCTTTGGGCTGACCTTTGTAGTAGCAGAATGGCTAAACCATATTAGCCAGAGAAGAATGTATCTTCTGATAGCTATCTTGGGCTTCTTTCTAGAAAGTCTACAGCAAACATCTGCAAGGGGAACGCTCATCTTTGGATCAAACACTGTGATTTCATTTCCTGAAGCCAGTCCTTTATATACTGTGTTTCCCCGAAAATAAGACCTAGCCAGACAATCAGCTCTAATGCGTCTTTCAGAACAAAAATTAATATAAGACCCAGTATTATATTAATATTATGTTATATTATATATTGTGTTATATTATATACTTTATTTTATTTCACATCACTTCACATCACATCACATCACACCACCAGGTCTTATATTATAGTAAAATAAGACCGGGTCTTATAGTAAAATAAGACTGGGTCTTATATTAATTTTTGCTCTAAAAGATGCATTAGAGCTGATTGTCTGGCTAGGTCTTATTTTCGGGGAAACACGGTACCTGATTTGGTTTCCATCAATGTCTGTTTCTTTAAATGCTTTTAATGTCACATCTATTTCTATCATGGCCTACATTTTCTTTTCTAGTTCTTCCCTGAATTTTGCTAGCTAGCTTTTCATCTTCCATTGTTGTCTTACTGTTCTTTGAGCTCTTATTTCAAAGAGGTGTCTTTTTTAAAAAAAATCATAGAAAAATATTGGTTCATAAATTTCAAATTCTTTGTAGCATATTTTCTCTGTTGTGTGTGTTTTGTAATTTTTATTAAATTTATTGGGGTGACATTGGTTAGTATAATTATACAGGTTTTAAGTGTACAATTTTGTAATACATCATTTATATATCACATGGTGTGTTCACCACCCAGAGTCAGTTCTCCTTCCATCGCCATATATTTGCCTCCCTTTACCCTCTTCTATCACCCTCTCTCCCCCCTTACCCTCTGCTAACCACTAAATTGTTGTCTGTGTCTATGAGTTTTTGTTTGTCTGTGTTGTTCGTTTGTTGCTTTCAATTTTATATGAGTCACATATGAGTGAGATATAAACTTTTTCTGTCTCACTTATTTTGCTTAGCATGATAATCGCAGGATCCATTCATGTCGCAAAAGACAGTATTCCATCTTTTTTTATGGCCGACTAATATTCTATTGTACATATGTACCACATCTTTATCTAGTCATTTATCGAAGGACACTCTGGTTGTTTCCATGTCTTGGCCACCATGAATAATGCTGCATTGAACATAGGGGTACATACAGCTTTACAGATAAAAATTTTCAGACTTTTTAGGTAGATACCCAGAAGAGGGATTGTTGGGTTGTATGGTAATTTTTAATTTTTTGAGGAACCTCCGTACTGTTTTCCATAGTGGGCTGCACCAATTTACATTCCCACCAGCAGTGTATGAGGGTTCCTTTTTCTCCACAACCTCTCCAACACTGCTTGCTGTTGTTTGTAATGTTCCTTTTATCTTGCACTTCATTTGCATCAATTGGTGATGGATCCTGTCTCATTATTACTCAGTTTTAAATAGGGAGTGTTCTTCTGGTGTAGCAATTTGCTGTGCGGTTGTGATTGCAGAGTATTTGCACAGAGTGCTGGAGGCAACTTAAATTTCAGTCTGAGGCCTCAGAATAGTTTTTCACCAGCACTCCATCCTGAGAGTATTTCTCCTTTCCAGGATAGCAGGAATTTTGACTTGATGGAGCCAGGATACCCAGGTCCTTCTCACTTAGTATTTGAATTGATAAACAAGCAGGGTATGTGTGTCCAGTTTTGTGTATGGTAAGCTTGCTGTTCAGTCCCATGGCTACCCTGATGAAACTGAAATGTGCAATGGACTGTTTTTGTTGCTGGTTGTTCGTCTGTGTTTTTCTCAGTCTATTGGAAGCAAAGCTGAAGCGAAAGTTAACATAAAGCTTGAGTCTTCCCTTGGGATTCCAACGTTATTTTTTAATTTTTAGAGCTAAATTTAAGTGGTTTTCCAATGGTGTTTCATATAATCAAGTCCCCAAAGGGGACTTGTCCTGAAGCTGAGGATAGTACTGAACCCTACGTATACTATGTTTTGTCCTATACGTACATCTATGATAAAGTTTAATTTATAAATTAGGCCCCATAAGAGATAAACAATAACCAATAATGAAATGGAACAGTTATAACAATACACTGCAATAAAAGTTATATGAATGTGGGTTCTCTCTTTGATAACTGATCTGATAAGCGAGATGGCTACTAAGTGACTAACAGGCAGGTAGTGGGTAAGTGTGGAGACCTGGGAAAAGGGATGATTCACATTCGGGGTGGGACATAGCAGGATGGTGCGAGATTTCATCATGCCACTCAGAATGGCACGCAACTATAGATAATATACATATACAAAAAAATCCTACTGGCATTGAGATATGTTGAAACGTGCAACGTAAAACTGAAATTTTGAAATCGGAGTATTTCACAATGTGAAGGACAGCCGACTTTATAGTATAAAGGAAAGTATTTTCATAGGAAATAGAAATCCAACAGAAAGGACGAGAACTAGGCATTTATTGGGTGTCTGCTAGTACTAGCAGTGTGCTGTGCTTGCTATGTGTTCAGAGTAAGTGAAGGCCTTCGACCTCAAGGATCACTTGGTCTTGGTTTGGAGGGGAGATAAAGTCGTACGTAGTTACAACAGGCTTCATTAAGAGTCATGATAAAAGTGGTGGCATCCAGGTAGAGCGATCAGTTCTCTGAAGGCCGTGTTATTATCCCCGGTTTTCAAAGATGGAGAACTGGATCAAAGGGATTGTATAATACGCCTAAACTCGCACGGCTAGTCTGTGACAGAACCAAGATTGGAACCTGCCTCTGACTAACTCCTGGCCTCCAGGATTGGATATTTTAACTATTTTTTATATTTTCAGTTGCTTTTATCCTGAGTAATCACTTAAAGTTCACTTAATATGCCTATCAAAAAATTAAGGAGTTATATAAAATATTTTATTTTGTCTCTAATGAAGTACTGTGTTTGGAATGCTTTGCCTCTCAACCCTGCTTTAAAATTCTGGTTTTTTTTTTTAAGGGCCCCGGCAAATGCCACTTTCCTTATGAAGCCCACACGTGAGTTCCTTCAGAAAATAGGATATCGCCCTCCTCTGCCTGCTGCAGTTGTCCCCCTTTCCCCATGGGGAATATGCTCCAAGACCCCCAGAGGCGCCTGAAACTGAGGATAGTACTGAACCCCACATATATTATGTTTTGTCCTATATGTACATACCTATGATAAAGTTTAATTTATAAATTAGGCACCATAAGAGATAAACAACAATAACCAATAATAAAATGGAACAGTTATAACTTTACTGCAATAAAAATTGTGTGAATGTGGGTTCTCTCTGATAACCGATCTGATAAGCGAGATGGCTACTAAGTGACTAACAGGCGGGTAGTGGGTAAGTGTGGAGACCTGGGAAAAGGCATGATTCACATTCGGGGTGGGACATAGCAGGATGGTGCGAGATTTCAGCATGCCACTCAGAATGGCACACAATTTAAAACTTATGCATAGTTTGTTTCTGGAATTTTCTGTTAATATTTTTGGGCAGCGGTTGACTGTGGGTAACTGAAACCACAGAAAGCGAAACTGTGGATCAGGGGCACCACTGTATTGTTTGTAGTTCTTGCAAGCTGTCCTTAATTATGAGCTCTTCAAGGACAGGGATCGTATCTTATTTATTCAGCTTTGGACCCCCGTCACTTTTTGGCCAGTGAAGTGTACTTGTGTTAACTTGGCACTCTGCCCATACTGTTTATGGGATGCCTTGCTTGCCATATAGCTACGGTCCTGAAGACAAGTAAACAGTACTGGGAGGCATGAAAATTGTATCTGTGTTGGGTTTACTTCCAGGTTTTCACATCTGTCATGACCCTGGGCTGGATGGATTTGTACCCGAGGCTTGGAGGTAGGGGCCAGGTGTGTTTTGGGGGTGTCTGTTGGATGTCTCAGCTTCTGGAGCTCCATGGCATTCTTTTATCAAAAAAACCCAAAAGTTCTGGGGGCTACATTTTGTATAGTGTCTTCTGTCAACAGCCAAAGAGTGCTTTTCAGCTCTTCAAAATAGTTTCACGCTCATGTATTAAGTGCACATAGTAGGCATTTAAACATTTTATAAGTGCATATTGGACGAGTTAATCGGACTCTCGTTTCATTCAGTATTAACTAAGTGTACATTTATGAGTGAAAATTGAGGGGATGATTTTTCTCTTCCATGAAGCATCGTGGGTCATATGCCAGATGAATAAGAGGAAATGTCTAGAAAGAGTTCATGTATTTTTTTTCTCTGTGGCCTTCCCAGTTGATTAAAATTGGCAGCTGGTTCTTTAATTAATCATGATATTAAAATGGCCAACACTTGCGGTACTTTGTCAGAAGGTGATTTGATTGCAAGTTTTGCTTAAATAAGAGAGAGTGTCTGTTTTACATGTCAGCCTTCCAAAGGAAAATATATTGGTGTACCTTTCCTTGGGGGTTCCAGGCCAAATGAGAAGTTTTAGCCTATGCTTTCAACAGTTATACCTGTAGGACATCTATAAAGAAAATACGGCTATTTGGTTATTGCGGCAGAGAGGAGAGTGTGCACCTAAGTGTGCACGTGCAATGCTGTATTTTCTCATGTTTCTCTCTCCTTCTCAAACTTGTTTTCCTGGGAAAATGGGGAAGAGAGAGCAGGAAGAATCGTTTATTTAGATGTGGTGTAAATTGGCATTACTGCAACGAGGATCAAAATTTTCTTCTTGGCAGCCTGTACTACAGGGCTGTTAGCACAGGTATTATGTAACAGTAATCCTTGAATAATCAGAATTTCAAAGAACACTGATAGCTATTCAAAAATAATAGGATTATACCTGAAACTTTTATGGGTGAAATGGTTAAACTCCTTAACCCTCTAGTAACCAGCCTCACCTAAAACTTGAGACAACCACGAATTTTAGTTTTTTTTTTTTTCCTTTTTCACTTATTGAAGGGAAAAGCCAGGTCTCTGTAGGTAGCAGATGGTTTGCCTCAGTGTTTCCCCCAAAGAAATGTAGAATTTTCAGTCATGTTAAGGCCGCTCACTGTTTTTGTTACTATTGTTAATTCAAACCATCAGGAAAATGAGCTAAACAATATTCTTTGTGTCTATTGTTATGAGAAAAATGTGTCTCTCCAGCTCTCTTTCTTTTTTTTTTGTCCTGGGAGGTACAGCTCTTAACTTCCCACATCTCATCAGTAAGAAAAACCAAAGAAAAACAACTGTAAACCCAGCAGAAACAGCCGTCTCTAAATAATAACGACCACCGTTTATTACATAAAATATGAAATTCTATCTTGAGGTCATAAATGAAAGTGGCATCCTGTAGTTGGGTGGGGAAGAGAGGCAAAAGGGAAATGAGGAATCACCTGAAAGCCTAGAATTTTAGGGCTGATTTCAAATACCGTAGAGGTTGAAGAGAAAAGAGTGTTGTTTATCGCAGTGGGACATACGGTGGGTGGGAGAAGAGATGAGGTTTGGGAAAATATGTAAGTACATGTGGTAAGTTCTGTGTGAAGTCAACAGAGTAAATCTAGTATGAGACCCTTGTTTTTAATGCTTTTGTTTCATTTACTTTATGGGGAAGCAGTTAATAAGGTGTTTGAATATTTGACAGCTTTTGGTAAGGATGCTAAACTTAACTCAGCGTGCATTACGGTCATATTTTTAAAGTTAGGAAAAAGGTGTGTATTGATTCCTTCACAGGTCCACAGCCGTCCTACATTCCCGTCCCCTTCTCTGGATGGATAGATGAGGGGTGTTACAGGGGTGGCTTTCCTGGACTCGCTTTTTACAATTCCACAGGCCATCTAATTAAAGATAAGAAAACTGCTAACTGCCAAAAAGACAATCTCTGTTCCTGATTTTTTAATAGATGTTTCTGTTTGAAGTTCTTTTGGGGTGGGAGGGTGAGGGGGCAGGGCAGCCCTCTTGTCTGAACAGGCCTCCCGCCGCTTCTCCTCCAATAGCAAGCAACTCCATCCTCGTTGGGAAGCATGGTGGTAATAATCCCCCTCAGTTGTATGTCCTCCGGTAGCTTAGGGAACACTGTAATAGCTGTTGTCTCACTGGGTCCTTGACAGCCCTGTGTGAAGGGCAAGTGAGGTTTTATCATACCCCTTGTGCAGATAAGGACATCGAGGCTGGGATAGGTAGAATTCCTTGATCAAGATCACATGGCTAGTGTGGGTTGGAGCTTGGACAGGAACCTGTTTTTTCTGACTCTGTATCTAGTGCTTTTTTTTTTTTTTTTAACTGAAAAGCCAGCCTGAGATTGCAGAGAGGTCAAAAAGCAGACCTGTCCGTGCTCTTAGCTTCTCTCTCTTCCTTTGCTGCCTCAGCCAGGCCTCACCTGTAGGTGGCCGTGTTCCCCTCCAGCCCTTCCCCTTCAGTTATTTCCTGGAGCCCCCACTCCTCTTTTTTTTGGTCTTTCTCTAGGGTCTGATTCCCTCACCAAGGCTGTGGTTTATTATTACTGGGGCCACAGCTATCAGCTCTCTTCTGGGAAGCTGGAATGTTGCTCGTCCTCTAAACCTGGTTAGAAACCTAGTTATTCTGCAGAGCTCACCAAGCTGTCAATGTCAGTGTCCCCTTCTAACTACCCTCGACTTGGTATAGAACTCAGGGCATCTGATCCCTTGTGGCTTTCCTCCTTTCCCACCTTAGAGTCTGGGTTCTTTTTCTTTTCATTTGTTCTTTCAATAAATCTTTATTGACTTACCAGGTGCCAGGTATTATGTTAGGTGGTGGGGAAACAATGATTAGGAAAACTGGGAGGGAGATGGAGAATAATCCGGGTAAGACACACACAGACACACTCACACACAGACACACTCACATACACACAGACACACACACACAGACGCACACACGGCATTCCAACTGCCTAAGTCCTCTGAAGGGAGGTTCATGGGGTTGTGAGAGTGTTTCTGAAAATTCACCATCACGCCAGCCTTAACGAGGCATACACACTGTAGAAATCCTACTCTGCTCCAACAGGAAACTCATTTCCAGGATCCCTCACACCTCCCTACCCACGTGGGCGATAAACAGGAAATCCTAGTTTGTATATTTCTGGTCTTCATGCAGGCAAGCATTGGCAGTTGATAAATTTCTAGTCCTATTCCAGCTACAGAGCATCAGTAGTTTAAGAAGAGAGGCTGACAATGGGAGAGTTCATTTGCCCCTTCTGTGTAAACAAGACTGGAATTGTGTAAATTCAGATTATTCCGTGGGAAGGACACTGAGCTGTTTCTTAGGTTGGCTCACGTCGCCACCTATAGTCTTGCCCAGGAGTAACTCGTTGGGATGCTGTGAACTCCAGGAGGAGTGGACCGCAAGGGTTTTCCTCAGCCAGGTGCCCTGCTGAATTCATTCCAGAATCCCCAGTGCAACGTTCCTGAACCTCAAGGGAAGGAGGGCATGTGAAAATTATGTGGGGAGCTATTTTCAAACTGTACGCCGAAGTGCAGCTCTTTCCTGGGTGTAAATTGAAAATACACTTTTGTGGGCCCTACTGGATCCCACCCTGGATTTACTAAATCACCCTCCAGATATGGGGCCTGGGCTTCCACGGCTTTTAAAACCTCCTGGGTGATTCCAGTGCATGACTAGGGTTGAAAACTGCTCTTCCAGTGGATGAATTTCTGGTAGAACTATGACTGTAACGTACTTACAAATAGAGGCCTCAGTGAACACATCTGAAGGATGATTGACAAGGTGATGTTGGCAAGTCCATCCTTGGAATGATGAAATTTTTGTGAAAAGAATTTTTTATTTACCGTTATTTGATTTGATTGAATATTTGCAACAAAAAACATTTTATTCTATTTTATACTAAAGATAATGGAAAATTAAAATCTGGACTATCTACTTGCTGTATGAAGCCTGTTTTCCCTTATTGGGGTTTTAGGTCAGTAATGAATCCAGGAAACTTTAAATGCCTATTCCTGTAGGCACTGGGGTGTATACAAAGAAAAATAAGACATAGGGATCTAACTTCAAAGAGACCCCCCCTAGTGTGGAGAGGAACATGGATTTGTTTAACATTTTTAAGGTACACTTCTTACAGGTGTATGTTAATCTTAACATTGAAAATGATTTATTTTTAATACCTCATTTTTAATTCAGTTGCTTTTTGCAAATCTGATGTGAAACTTGCCCCTTGCACGTTAAGTCCTTGTGGACTTTAAAAACTTCTTATTTTTAGTAGAAAGTAAGACCTGGGGTGTAGTGGAAAATACCAGCCTCAGATCCTGGATCTACTCTTCTTTGTGTGAGTTTGGACAAGCTACTTAGACTGATTGCTATCTGCTTCGTCATCTGTAAAACAGTGATAGTACCTGATAGCATTGTTGTGAGGATTAAAAAAGAAACAAAATATGTGAAAGAACCTAGCGTTATGCCCTGTACCATGCCCAACACGTGGTAAGTGTCCTTTGTCTTTCCATTCCTTCAACTTTAGGGAGAAGTAACATTTTGAGACAATTGACCCCAGGAGCTCTAACAGCTACTGGTTTATATGGCTAAGGAGAAAAATCCCAGTAATGGTTTGCTTACACCAGGGTTTCTTGACAGTGACATTATGGCCCTTTTGGTTCAGATAATTCTTTGTTGTGTGGAGGCTGTCCTGTGCGTGGTAGCATGTTTGGCAGCATCCCTGGCTTCCGTCTTCTAGACACCAGTAGCACCTCCAAGTTGTGACAACCAGGCATTCCCAAATGTCCCCCAGTGGGGGGAGCAAAATTAGCCAGGTTGAGAGGCACTGGCCTCGACCCTTCCCCCTGTGTTCTGTGTGGTGAATCCTATCCCTCCGTCTCTTAAAAGCATTTAAGAGTTTGCGCTGTTGGTCAGCGAAGTGCAGAGTATGACCACAGCATGGCTGCTCCATAGTAATGGGAAGGACAAAGACAGAAAAAAGGGTTGGCGGGGATGTGGAGTAACCTGCAATCTCATACTGCTGGCAGGAGTATAAATTGGTACAACTGCTTTGGAAAACTGTTTGGCAGTATCTACTTATGCTGAACCTGGACTTACTTTTTTTAATGTTAATGTATGCAACAGAAATGCAATCATTTACGTACCAAAGATATGTACCAGAATATTTGCAGCAGCAGTATTTATAATCTCCCCCAAATAGAAACTACCTAAATGCCCATCAACAGTATAGTGAAGTGTGCTGCATTAGAACACTGGAATACTACACAGCAGTGAACATGAATGAGTTTTTTTCGCTTCACATAAAAATAAGGATAACACTCACAAACGTAATGTTGAGTGAGAGAATCCACTTACAGAAGAGCACATGGCATAGTATTCTGTTTATACACAGTGGTTAAACCGATGCTCTTAAAGGTTAAGATAGTAGTTACCTTATGGGGTAGTTACTGGAAGGAGACCCAAGGCGGAGGAGACCTGAAAATTCTTTCTGTTAAACTAACAGGTGTGTCTGTTTTCTGGACTGGATCTCAACTGGCTGACAGGGCAATTCTGGAGACAGAAAAATGCTGCATTATGAAGTACTGTGAAGGCAAATTGAATTGTTAATTGAAGATTGGGCCAAACATTGGGACTGTCAGTGATCTTAGCCTTTCAAATGTTAAATATTTGGGACTTTTCCTCTATTGGGTTTCTTTTCCTATTTTTACCATGGGAGTTAGTTCTAGCAAACCTTGCAGGAATACATCTATGGATAATTATAACTCATGAGAATGTGAATGTCAGAATAGCATTTCATGTGAAGATTCTCTGAATGAGGTTTACTAAATCTTGAAAGCACTAAAATCATTTTTGTTTGCAAGAAAACATTTGTGTTGTCAAGTATTATAAGGTACTAATTCTATAACTAACACATTACAGTGTTTTGCAAGAGATATCTCTTTTCTCTGGAATGCAAATTGATTAAATTCCCTTCCCCAGTACTGATTTAATTAAAACATGAGTCCTAGTATGCACTTTAAAATACTATTTATATCTTAAATTCATGTTAATAAAGCAGATTTCCTTTTTAATTATTTGATATCAATTGAATTGGTTTTGTTAGTATTTTATTTTAATTTTTGCAAAGTTTAGTGAGGGTTCAACTGTTAAAAGACATCTGCTGTGACTTTTTTTTTATTAAATAAGATAAGAGGCTTATTGTGTTTGAAACATAGTGTACGTCAGATGAGACTGGCCCACATGCGCAGTTTGCTTTCTCAAAACTGTCTTTGCAATTTAAAACTTACCCCTAGAGGGTACTGTTGTATTGGAAGTTTAAATCTTTGACTTGAATAACTATTTTAAGTTTTTCTTTTTTTAAGATACATATATTTGTACTAAAATCCCACTCTATTACAGTAAATGATTTAGTAAATACTTAATAGAAGTTGAGAGTGTTTTGACTTAGAAGTGGTACTGTTTTATAAACAATAAAAGTCAAGACATACTTGTATAGCTTAATGGCGTTTGCTTTTGTGAAAATTTGACAAAATACTGTATATTTGTCATCATCATTTCAGTGTGAACTATTCCAAGTTAGAGAAATAAGCAATATTTTATGATATATTTAGGAACCCTTTCCTTGAAAGAAAATATAATAACATAGGGAACTTAGATATTCAGGTTCACTTAACAGGATACTTGAGGCATTTGAAAATTGTTTTGTTTTGGTGACTTCTTTCATTTAATAGTTATGTTGTTGAAGGCCTACTGTGTGCAAAGTAGTCTTTATAATCTGGAAAGGGAGAAATACATAGATTACGTTCTAGCCTGCCTTGTTTTAGAATGAAGAGCAGTCTAAACCTAAAATACAGTGGGATAAGGAGATTAATCATAGCTAACGGGGTTTTTGGAGAAGGGGGGGGGGTTTACATGGCCTTTAAGGAGCTACAGAACTTTGCATTTCTTTTTTTGACAAAAGAAAGTTTTCTTGCTTACCACTCAATGCTGAATGCTCGGTTTTCATTTGACCTTTTCCTGTGCTTTCCTCCTCACAGCCTTGTCTTAGTAATTAAGATAATTAGATAAAGACTTGAAAGTGCTTTGACCAATGAAGTGTTTTTACAACAAGCATGATCATCATCTTACTATTGTTACAATTCACATTATTCTGAGGAATATATCCATAAATGGCAGTGGATGCTTCTAGAGATGCTTTTACACATGACATTTTTATACATCCAACTTCTTATTTAACCAATACTTTAGAGCAAGGTATAGTCAAACTTATTTTCTTCCTTTGGTAAGGTCTGCTTTGATTATTATTCACATACCAGGTTAAAGTGATTTTTAAGAAAATAAATGTGTCGTAAGGAGAAAAAAAGCCTTATAAATGAGAGCATTAGCTAAGTATTTAGGTTAGTTAGAATCCTGGGAAGAAGAGAGCAATTATATCCAATAGAGGAACAAAATAGCCCAGTAGGATTATTTATATTTCCCAGGGTCTTTGAAAAGATTATTGTTAGATTTAACATTAAAACATTCCCTTCTCTGCGAGTGCTTTAATGAAAGCATTTTATTTCTTAAAGTGTCTGGAGAGTGATTTGATCATTTAGCTTTTATTAAGCATCTCACAGTTTTAGTCAACTCTCTAGCAAATAAAGCAATTTAACCTAGTAATTAGCCTGGGCTTCCTTCTGTCATCGTTTTGCCATCATTATTCCACAAAGATGCTGAGATGCTGCCATAATGAACATTTATGGAGCACTTATTATATGCTGTGGGGAGCTTTTCTACCAAGAACTGAAGCTTAGTTTTCCTTCCCTCCAGAAGCTTGTGGTCTAGTTTGGGGAATTAATGCCAGTACATGAAATCATTAGTAAACAATAGAAGACAAAAAACATGTACATACATTTCTACATGCTCTGAAAGTTTAAAGTACAGAGAGCCTCTCCCTGTAGACAGTTCTTTAGGACAGATCCCTCAGCATAAACATACTTGAATCTTACAAAGGTCTAAATAAATGTTTGGAATTCTATTATCTTTAGTTGTTAGAGCAAATCTAAATCAAAAGGACATATTATGTTGTTTAAAAATAAGATATATATGATCCATTGCTTATGTCTTACCAGGGTATGTTTTCTCATTACGTGCCTACTTTATAAAAAGAGGGGTGAACTTCCTTCACCTTGGTTATATAAGAAATATACTCTTTAGAGGTAAATTAGAAATACAAAAAAATGTCAGAAATGCCCATTCAAAGATAGGCACTGTTAACATTTTGGTATTCTTTCCAGTCTTTTTAATACGAGTGTGTACTTTTTTCTAAATATGTATATATACTCATAAATATGTAACCAAAATTGGTGTAGAGTGTACATCTTTTATCTCCTATTTTTATTGTTTTCAGTTAACATATGTAGTACTGTTACATAGTATGTACTGTAGCATTTCCTCATGTCATTATGTATTTTTGAAGGAATTATAATGGCTGTATAATAGTCTGTCATTGATAAAGCACAGTCGTAGTGCATTCCCTTATTTTTGGACTTTTAGGTTTTCATTACTATAAACAGAAGGATGAAAAGCGTCTTTTATGTAATTCTTTGACCAAATCCTATTATTTTCATAAGACAAGAGTTCTAGGAGTGGAGTCCAGTGTAAGGAAAAGGATGCAAACATTTTCAACATTACAGGTACATAGCTTAATGGGAAGGCCACACTGCTTTGTAGAAAGGCATTGTCTGTTTACACACTTCACCTACGTAGCAGTGAACACAAATTCCAATGGCATCTCGCCTCACCAGCATTAAATAAGATTCAAAAATCTTCTTGTTTTGTTTATTTTGCAGGTGGAAAATAATTAAAATTTTTAAAATTTGTTAATGAGGTTGAATAGTTGTTCAAAAATGTATGATCTTTCATTTCTCATGTTCTTTGCTCATTTACAAATATTTAGATTCTTTTTTTCTTTCTACTTTTAAGTGTTCTTCATATACCAAGAACATTTATCATTCAACTACCATAGTATATGTTACAAATATATTCTTCTGTTTTGTGTTTTGCCTCTCTACTTGCTTTGGGTGTTTTCAGATGTACAAATACATAAAATTTGTATATGTAGTCAAATTCTTTGTTGTTTTCCTCTATGCCTCCTTTCTTTGATTTTTTTTTTTTTTTCAGGCTTAGAAAAAGGTTTCCCTATTCCAGATTGGATAGTCTGAACATATTGTTAACATGTGGTTTTTAAAGTTTTTACAGTTAAAAACTTTATGATAGTATCTGTTCAGTGCTACTTATTCTATACCCAGTCCGCACCCCCCACCCCGCAATTCTTTGCTTTGGTTTAAATATTTGATAGCTCAAATTTCTTCATTCTTAAAAAAAAACAGATCTTTCTACCTGACTTTTTATGGATAAAATTTAGCTCTGTCTTTCCAATTTACTTACAAGCAATCTTGTTGGTACTTTAATTATGAATATATAAGCCTATGAATGAACTTGAGAAGCATTGACGCCTTCCAATGTTAGGATTTTTGAAATGAATGAGTTGATTATATCCTGATCAGAATCTGGATGAGGGTTCCTCAAATGTGAGGACTTGTGGTCCCCAAAAGATGTTGACAGAATTCAGTTTGAGAAATGTGACGTTAGGTTATCTATTGTGTGCTGGGAGTAGGGGAAGGGTGGGGGTGGGCAATGGAGAATCTGCCTTTGAGAAGTTTTAATCTTACTGATTTCGGTCAACAAGTATTTACTGATGGCCCACTATGTGCCAGATTTATGTGAGACTGACTTTGCAAAGGTGAAAAAGGCATAGCCCTTGCTTTTAAAGCCTAGACTTGGTTAGAATAGAAGTGTGTACGTGCAAAAATGGTAGCACAGAGCAGGATGTAAAGAGAGCAAAGGATGGGGGTCCCACAAGACAAGAGAGACATACACCAAATCTCGAGGGAAGAATGGATGTTTGCTGGGCAGACAAGCTGGAAACGTCTTTCACAAAGAGAGAATATGCACTGAGAAGTGAAATAATGTGGTTTTTAAGAGTAATGTAAGTAGTTCAGTGTATTTGAAGCATAAGGTGTAAGATACAAGGAGCAGGGTTGGACCAGGCACAGGTTGTAGAGGCGTTTACTGCTCACCATCCTCCAGCACCTGGCTTCTCAGACTGTGTGGGTGGATGACTAGAATTTGTTGCTGATTGATACTTTGTAAAATGCAACAAAAGTCACTAAGTATAACTATGAAAAACTACAACTCTAGTTTTTTTAAACTAAGATTTAGGAGACAAAATTACTTTGTCAAATTGCTGTAACAGTTTTGAAATGTTCACTCGTTTCTGTATCTATCTCTTGTGGATACTGACAAACAGTTCTTAAACCCCTCAGTGGACCACACTCAAGTAGCTCTACACTAGCATCCCAGACCTGTAGGAAAGATGTGGCTGGGGGCTGGAATTTTATCCCAGATCATTCCAAACACAAGTGGAGATTTACTCCTTCCTGGTACTGTGTCCACTCAGATGATTGCCACTCAGAGGCCGAGAACCACATTGTAAGTAATACTGAGCCATGAAAGGGAAGTATTAAATATTTTACTCATATCTTTATAACTGTAGTGTTTAAATCTGGTTAAGTCACAATATTTTAAAAAGAAAGAAAACATTCCTTAACTAAGTGTATAATATGAAGTATCTGAAGGCAGGTAAATATTTCGCTCCAGATGAAAGCAAAGGGTCTTAACTTTGCATATTAGAATCACTTGGGACTCTAAAAAAGATGCTGATGCTACATCCCACATCCTCGGATTGGTTTGGGATGCAACCTTAGCATCAGGATTTTTTAACAGCTGTGCACTGATTCCATTGTGCAGGCAACTCTCTCCCATAGGGGCTATGCTAATGACTCCTAATGTTTTCTGATTGAGAACTTACATCAAACAACACAGCACAGTGATTGTACTTCAAAGCTCTCAGTTGAATTTGAATCTGATACTTAAAGATAGTAAAACTGTTATAAGTGCAGTAATCTTGTGTATGCTGGATACTATAGGAGTTTTCTTCCAACCTTCCTGCCAAATACCATTAAGTATTTTAATTATAATTGACGGTAACCTATCTTTCAATATAGCTTATTCAGTATCGAGAATATATAATCTAGCATTATTAATAAACATCCTTATGAATTAAAGCTTGTGAAATCTTGATTTTTTGTTGTTGTTTCATACTCCACCTGCTGCTATCCCAATGACTACTGTTGTTGCAGCATTGATGGCTACAGTATTTGAGTGCTGTATTAATTGCTAGATAAGATTTGATTAGAATAACTTGCAATGAATGGGCCTATTATCCCAAATGCAACTATTGCTGAATTTTTAACATATAACCCATTGAAATTATATATTCAAATCTTAAAGTATTAAAATTTCAGGTCTTGGTCTACGTCCCTTGATATTGATATTTTCTGAATCTCCAAATAGCATACAATAATGTCAATATAGTAATGACATTACTATGGTGAATTATTAGTCTATTTATGGTGCCAAAACCTAGCTTCAAATCTGCAAAGATCAAAACTCCCGGTTCTCCCTCCCCGCCCCCCATTTTGCTAGTGTGTTCTTCGCGTGCTGAAGACTGAATATTCAGTGATTCACTCAGTGAACAGCTTTTGGGCATCTACTTGCTGTGCTATTAATAGATATTGGAGATGCAAAATTTAAGCCCTGAGTCCTTCCAATAAGGAACATCACGGGACCATACTACTAGCTTTTAATATACAGATGGAACAGCTTTCATGTGTGCAAAATGAAAATAATTTTATCCCACCTCCCATCATTTCAAGTAGGCTTTCAGTTTTTGATATGTCAGTCTTATTTGCTTAAATATCTTTCTTTCCCTCTCCCTCGTCCCTTCCCCTTTCCCTCCTTCCTTCCTTCCTTCCTTTTTCCCTTCCTTCCCTCCCTCCTTGTTTTTTTTTTTTTTTTTAAGAAGGTTATAATAGTGGGGGAAAAACACCCTAAAGGTAGTTTTACCAACTATTTTGGGAGCCATGGGCCAGTCATTTAATCTGAGCCTCGGTTTCCTCTACTGTGAAAAGCTGGTACTGTTCCTGCCCTGTCCATGTGAGTTCTGAAAATTGTGAGAGAAGTTACATGTGACATTAACACCAACATTTTTTAATCTACAGATAAAGTGTATAAATGGACATTATCAAACAAGTATAAAAAAGAAAAAAAGAAACCTTACAAAATATGTGTGGTATATAATATGCACCACAGCAAAAATACTTTGGGTTTCTGAAACCCCAAAGTGAAGTTACACCAGAGTTAAATTCCATGGAAGTTTGCTTCCATGATGGATTTTTTTCATTTTTTTACTCAGCTCCTGAAAAAGAAACTTCCTGGGTTTTCTTTTTCCTCCTACGGTTTTGCAGTGGCAGGGCTGCTTCCTGTCAAAAGCAGCTCCACGGCGGCCCCTCGGTACGGACTCTCCACCTCCTCTTTTTCTTTCAAACACTTAATACATTTAGAGGCTGATCTTGTGCAGAAAATATCCCTGACATTTGCAGAGCCCTGGGGATTCGGGCGGGGATTCAGCGCGCATGCTCGGCGCGCGCTCCCGCTGGGAAGAGGAAGCTCGTTTACATACGAGTCATACCACGCATAGCCAGCATGTCAGCGCAGTGAACTTGCAGCGGGCTGCGAGGGACGCCAGCGGGGCTTTGTCCTAGGAAATGTGCTTCGTGCTTTTCTTTTTTACTGCTTTTTTATTTCGAAGAAAGACTTACAAAGACTTCTGAAACGCTATCTAAATGCTCGATTGAGGATACAAAACGTACACCATCTACAACTAAACCCTCGAAGGGTTGGTTTTGTGCGAGTTCCATTTTTTTGTGCGTGTGTGCTTTTTTTTTTCCCCCCTTCTTTTTTAAACTTTTACTTTTACATACTTTGTTTTGATCATCTGAGGCCGGGCCTCCGTCTTTGTGAAGTTTAAGAGAAGAGCCAGGAGCTACTCAGCAATAATTGATTTTTGAAACGTACTCTTTTTGGGGCGAAAGCAAAGAGCTGGTTTTCTGTGCTAGCCCAATAAATGCTATTTATGAAGATGGACCTGTTGAACTACCAGTACTTGGACAAGATGAACAACAATATCGGCATTCTGTGCTATGAAGGTAGAGGTTCTGTTCTAGAAATTGCTATCCTATTGCTTTTGTCAAGGCCACTCTTCCTGTAAGATTCTGAATGCCTTCTGTGCATTTTGCTCTCTTTCTGGGGACTTTACGGTGCTTTGAAAGGCGAGCGGTTATTATGTACTGTTTTCAATACAAAGTTTGTTGTTTGTGTCTTAGCCTTCAGTGGAAGGCTGGGCGTGGAGAGAGGTGAAATACAAACTAAAAAGTTTGCTTTATTCTAGCAACATACTGTTCAAACTTTAGCTCTTTAAAATGTAATTCTTTTTGATTTCTGTTGGTGTTTTCTTTAGAGCAAGAACTTCTAGGACCCAAGTAAAAGTTAAATGTGTCAGGTGATTTTTTGGTTGTTGTTTTGCATTGGTATTTATTTTAAACATATACCATCTACAGTATTTGTGTTGTATTCCAACAGCGCTTTGGATTTTCATGTAGAGGGGAACAGAAAGTTACAGTGAGTTTTTGTTTTCGGGAGCGATTGTCCCAAACAATGAAGAATTTTTCTATTCAGTTTGGGGGACTGGAAGGGCACGCATGTCACAGAGCACAGACTCCCTCTTTGTCTGATTTCCCATTTCCTGTATAGCTCCGAGAGAGTTCTGACATTGAAGGATGTTCCTTCCACACTCGCTCGGTCCCTTGTGGAAGTGATTGCACAACACACCAACCAGAAAGCTAAATTAAAAAAAAGAAAAAAACAACAAAAACTCTGAATTCTTATTGTTTATTACCACTTACTAAGCCATGAGGTGTTTCCCTACTGCCCTGTAGTCTTTCAAGCTATCTCTGTTGGTAGTAAGAAGAGAAAAAGTGATTTCTTAATCTGTTGGAACATTATCTACGTGCGATTTGAAAAAGTGGTAATGGCCTGGGTTTGAGTGGCCGGAGAGGCATGTCCCGGGGAATTCAGCTTGGCAGGGGGAGTGTTTTTTGTTGTAACTACAGACAAATCGAGGAGACATGTCCTTTCTGATTCAGCAGGAGCAGTTTCCATGTTTTCTCCTATAATGACTGAACATTTCTCTTGAAAAAGAAAATGTTGAAGAAACTTGGGAAGGTGAGCCGACCCACTTGTATTTTTCATGTAGAAATCTCAGGCCTGTTGCCTAATCAGTTGAAAACTTACCCTTTTCCCTTCAAGGAAAAAAAAATCTCATTCATGCTGGGTTGGTTGTTTTTTTTTTTTTTTTTTAACTCGATGGATAAGAATTTCATACTTAAAAGTTTTTTTTTTTAAAGGTTTATTATTTTTTTTACTCCTACTTGTTCCACTAATGAGAATATTGGTGAATTGCTTTCTTTGAATCTGCTGCTGTTAAGTATCAACTTGCTTCCGAAGTCACCCGTTTAAAAGGCATGCTTCAAAATGGTCTAAGCAGCAAGTGACTTGTTTCCTGTGAAATGAACTCATTGCAATTCATTTTTTAAACTTCTTTTTCAGTGAACAAGAAATTAAAAACTTTTAAGGCAATTTCTGTTGATTATCATTGAGTAATACGATATTTTCAAAACAAACTATAATGATCAACCTAAGAGGAATACAAGGATTGTTAGGACATTGATACTCCATTAATTTTTGATGTCTCCAATTGGTGGTGGTGAGGAAAGGCTTATGGAGAGTTTCTCCAGGTTGATTTGTTGTTTGTGTAGTATGTAAAATACATGGGAGTAGTCTTCTGTTCTAGCCTCCTTATTTGGGAGGAAGAAACTTTGATTTTGAAAGTTGAGTAGATATGTGGGATGATACGCTATAGTCTGTTTGGCTTAAACATCTGCTGCTATTTTCCTTATTATGAAAGTTAACATTATTTTAACACCAAAATAAATACACAGGAAATGAAGAAAAGCACAGCAAAATTTGAGTGGTGTTTATAGTGGGTTGTTTATGTCCTAGTGGTTTTCTCAGTGTAAACACTGCACACATCTGCTCTGAACTCAAAAGGGTGTTTTGAAGATGGGCATAAATCTTAGATGGGATTTTGTGTGTGTGTGTGTGTGTGTGTGTGTGTGTGTGTGTGTGTGTGTAAGAAAAGTTGCAAGAGTTATTGTTCCTTTAATTCCAACACTAAGAATATTCCTATGAAACATATCAGCTCACCAGCATTCCAAGGGAGTTATTTGGAAGATGGAATGTACAGTTGGTAGACAGCATTTGATTTCACTTAGGGCACAAGCAGGTTTCATGTCTCTAAAGAATAAGGGACAAATTAACTTTCTGAATTTTTAGTTTTAAAAATAAGATGTTGATGGTTATTCTCTAGGTTAGTTGAATATTCCTTAGCTGTATTACACACAGCTCTACTCCGCAGAATAATTCACGTGTCTGCACCATCTTTCTTCAACCTCTCTAGTAATAATTTATACACAGATGGGCCTTTTTAAGCCAGTTATCTTGCAGCATACAAAGTCTTCCTAAAATCTCACTCTGCATAGCTTAAATGTGGACTCTCTGCTTGGTGACTGCTGTCTGTTTGAATGTGTCTGTTTGAAAACCTCATGGTTTATTACCACAGTCCTCAGCAATTAACCAGTTCATCATTCATCACCCCACTGACTGTTCACATTATATCCACTTAAATCCCAGTTTTGCCTCCATCTCTGTGAAAAGGTTATAGGCCAACCTCAGGCTGCCTCTCCCCCCCCAACTCCTGAGACTGCTCCACTAGGAGATTGAAAGCCTCATGAGGGCAGGGCATTGCTGTGGTCACCGGTCACCGCTGTATCTCTCAGCCCTGGCACTGTGCCTGGTTTGGATCTCAGGAAGTGGACAATTAAAAAAACAACAACAGTGAAATCTTTCCAGTCGCAGTTGTAGCCGCTACTGTGTAATTTAGCACTTGATTATATACTGTCTTGTATTCTCTAATTATCTAATTATTTGCAGAGCTATACAGGGCCTTAGACATCATCTACATCTAATACATTGGCCTTGTTTTTGCCAAGGAAACAGGTCCAGATAGATACATTGTCTTTTCACGTTTACTCAGAAAGTTTACAATAGAACTGAATTGCGGTGGGTTTGACTAGTCCACGATTCCTATACCATACTGCCTCTGCAAAATTATTGTATGTCTTTTCCCCTGAGTTAATTATTAGCTCCTTGATGTTAGGGACCTTTACTGCCCCCAGCACAGGGACAACAGATGGGATTACCATGCACAGGCCAGCCTGTCCTGGACTCTTTATTGCTCTGAAGCCAGTTGCTGGTCTAGGTTCCCAAGCAGTTGTGATGTTCGGGAAAGACCGTAATGAGAACTGTAGGGGACCAGCCTCATTGGCATTAGCTGTGCTGGCTGCTTTGGCATTTAGGTTGCTTTATGTATTTTCTGTTTGCGCAGAGGAGGAAGCCCTATGTAATGCCAGTTTACAAAGAGTGTTTCCCCAAGGGAGCAGGGAGCTGGTTAGACCATGGACTTGCCTCAAGATGGCTGACGGTTATATTTACATAATTACTTGGTGCTGAAAACTTAGGTCCTAATAAATGTGCTCATGGTTGGCTGTGGCTTTAAACTGCTGTTAGTGATACTTTAATTATGGGTTAAGAGCCATTAGTGTGTAATTTAGTAGAAGAATTCTCCCCTTTTAATTTAATAGTGTGGTTTATATTGGGAGAAAGTAAGGATACATCGCATAGAATGATCGTCTGAAAGCTTAAGAAAAGAGTATCCTAAGTTCCTCAAATTTTAGAGCTGCTCATTGTTTTGGAACATAATTATCACTTGTTGCATCACGGGCTCCTTTTAAATTTGTTTTCTGGAATTGAGCGGAAAATGCACCTAAGAGTTGTGGAGTTGAGTGAGACTGTGCTAGGGACATGAGAACAAGGCTGGGTGAGGGGTTTCTTTTGTTTTCTGCCAGTCTCACCACTGGCAGTTTAATGGAGCCCTGGTTTCATTGTTCTTTGTCTAATGAGCTCAGAGACGTCTGGAAACTTCGGAGCATTGGGTACTATTAAGGTGAAAAGGCCACAGAGCAGAGCCGTTCTGTACCCGCCTCTGGTCCCCAGCGCTGCATATCAAGTGACCAGCTCTTGGTCCAGGGGTGTATTCAGAGGTAGAACATCTGCAACTATTTTGCTGTGGAAATTCATTTTACTTTAGCTTTTTGTTTGTAGGAGGGAGGGAGGCAGTGAGGGAGGGAGGAAAGGAGGGAGAGAGATTGAGAGAGACGGGGAGGAGCCTGATTAATAAAACATGCCCAGGTGAGCCCCAGAGATCTCCTGAGAGAGATCTGGCCAGTTTGTATTTCTTCTAATTACAGTTTATGAAGGGAAGGTGTGATTATCCCCTCTTTCCTCCTTGCTCCCCACCCTTATTTCTCTACCCTCTTCTGGAAGGATTATTTTACTTGGCTGTTTATCTCCTGGAGCCTACACATGGCTTTGTTTGGGAAGGCAGATTTCTCTTCCTTCCTCCTTCCCTTCCCTATTGTCTGCGTGGCCTCCTGCTCCTAGGGTGCTTAGATTTGTTGCTGTGAAGATTTGTTTTTAAAACATGCCGTAAGATAAAAAGAAATTCCCTATCGTTGTGTGAGAAGATGCAAAACCTCTCAGTGTAGTTTGGTTCTGCTCGATTGTGAGGCTGTTGCAGAAAACTGGGTTTTGTCATACAGAAATTAGATCCAGATCTAGCACTTCTGCATGTACGCAAATATATAAAACCAGTCTTAGCAGGGATTGTTTCTGGCTATGTCTGTTTTATCTCTATATGTGTTAACATTTATTCAGTTACTGTTTATATTTAGTGGTATCTATGTATTGCCTGTTGAGCTCTTTGGAACTATTTTTTAGTCTTGCTCGGCAAGATCAATTTGTCCTACAAAATAGTGTCTCTCCCTCTTTTATTTTTTAATGAACTCATATCAGCCCTCCTACCCGCCACTTCAACCATGGACACTTAATGTTATAAGCAGAGTTTGAAAATGATTTTACTTTCTCCATTTGCACTCCTCACCCCACAGCCTTCCTGAATATTGCATGTTCTGCTAAGTTCTAATGAATTATTTCCATCAGTTTACTTGGTTATCTTGCCTTTTCTGCTTTTTTAAAAAAGAATTCTGTAGATTGTTTGAATTTCAGGGCATTGTATACAGGATACGTTTTAATCCTAACAATGTGAATCACTGCTTGTTGGAAGAATGTTTATTTACCCTAGATAAAATAGAAAATCTATTCTTAAAGTTCTCCTTCGTTTGTTGCTATTTATGTGATCTTTTTGAACTCTTAACATTTCACCCATTTGTTTGCAAAGAAGGCGGTAAACATAAACTGAAATATATTTAGTAAACATATTTCCTTCCTCCAAGAGGAACTCACTACTGTCCTTTTGTCACTGAACCAGCCATTCTCTTCAACATTTGTGGAATGCTTACACTCTGCTAAGGAATGCATACAGTCTTGGGGTTGGTCTTTCTCTGTCACTGTTTGACTCTGTCTCTCACTCTGTCCCTTTCTCAACAGTTTCTGTTATGAACTATACCATATATACATAAATGTGCACAAGACTTAAGTGTAGTTTATAGTTAAAAACTAAGCAGCCTTTGTAATCATCACCAGGTCAAGAAATATTATAGTAAATCGCCTCCTTCAAGGAGTCTCTCCCAATCACAATTCCTCCCAACCCCAAGAGGTCATCACAAGTATAACTTGGTTTTTAAAAATTCCTTTACTACCTATGTGTGCAATTCTAAACAAAGTAGCTTAGTTTTGTCTGGATTTTTGAGCGTTATACCGTGTTTCCCCGAAAATAAGACCTAGCCGGACAATCAGCTCTACTGTGTCTTTTGGAGCCAAAATTAATATAAGACCCGGTCTTATTTTACTATAATATAAGACCGGGTCTATATAATATAATAATATAATATAACATAATATAATGCCGGGTCTTATATTAATTTTGGCTCCAAAAGATGCATTAAAGCTGATTGTCCGGCTAGGTCTTATTTTCGGGGAAACACAATATAATTGAAACTATCCTGTAAATCTTCTGTTGTGTCTTTGTTTATGAGCTCTCTTTTAAAGATGTGGACATGTCGTAAGAGGTTGTCATTTTCCTATGATGCCAGCTTATCTTAGAGTCTTGGGGAACGAACCTTGGCTGTGGAATACATGTGGGAGCCCCAGCCTTCCTTCTTACTCACCTGCTGCTCAGTTGTTTATTAAATAGCACTGGTGACACTTGCGTCTGAACTTTTTTCAGTCAGTGTTTTTTGTTCATGGTTTTCACCACCTGTTAAAGCCCTCCACCATCCATGCTGTAATGGAAAATTATGTGTTGGAAAAATTCTGCCCAGTTCTGGGGAGTGTAAAGTGGGGGACCCTTCTGGAGATACATAGCTTATTAATTAGAATCTGAACAGCAACTTTAGCTCCGCATTAATAAGCAATTTGCTTAAAGGCTGAGACTTGTTACAAGTCAACTTTGTTGCACTGCCAGGTTTCTTTGGATGTTAATCCGGGGACTTTTAGATACACAGAGAAAGCTTAAATTGTTCCAGGATTCAAACAGTACTCTACATTGTATAGAGATGGCTGTTACAGAGCAACAACTATCTCAAACAATAGCCTGCCTTATGTGCCATCTAATATTATGAATGAAAGTGGATCATCCATATGTATTGCTCTTGATTTTTATTTTATATCTGCTTTGCATGAAAATAGTTGCCTGCTACTTCTTCTGGGCTAATGATTTGATTTTAATAGAGTGAATTCCAGAATTTAATGGTTTTGATGCAGATGCACGCTGCCAAGCAATTTAGCAAAGTTGTTTACACTCCTCAAATCCAGCTGGACGGTGTCTCTGCTTCTTCCTGATAGCAGTTGAGGGAGTGATGAGTGCAAATTTCTGGACGTTCTCCCCCCTTTGAAAACAAACACATCTTCCATTATGTGGCAGCACTGTTAAAGTGACAAGGGATTAATTTTAAAATTTATTTTAATGTCAGCAGTTTTTTCCTGTACCCATTTTCTCTCATTCTTACTATGTGTGTCCTTTCAAACTATTGTTTTTCTGATGAGTAACTGATAAACTATTGGCTGACCCCACAGAGAACCCGTGTTTTATTTCCCTGCTGAAAAGCTATGACCTCTTTGCCAATGTTTAAAATCACCCAGGAGAGTGATTTGGTAGCTTTTTAAAAGGAATATGTAATAGCAGCTGTATCAGGTTTTAAGTTCTATTGAGTAGAGAGGGTAAAGGGGATGGAAAATAGTAGTCATTCTTGGTATAAAACCTATGTAAAGTTTTCTAGCACTGCTCTGCTGAATTCACAATTGGGAACAATTACCACCAACTTCTGAAGACTACGATGGGAGCCCTTTTTCTGTTAGAGGGTTTATACCAATAAGAGACGGCTCATATTGGTAGGAAGAGATGAAGTGCAGTAGAGTTTCAGAACTAACACTGGACATCAAATGTTGCTCTTGGTGTCCTGTAATATACAACAATAAAAAAAATATAGACTATACGTACATATATATGTGTATATATATGTATGAATATATACACACTGTACTTGTCCAACAAAGAGAGAGAGAGGGAGAGGACCTTAAAGAGCTGAAGGAATTCTTATACATCCTTTAAGGAGAAAAGGGAAGAACCACCACATCCTGGCTTTCCCACCTGCCAACTCTTCTGAATCCAACTCCATTCTTCTTTCCTTTCCCTTAGGTTCAGTGAAAGGCTAACTCTTCTGTTGGTGCTCACAAGTCCCAACCCTTATGGTCTGAGGGACTTGTCAGGGATCTGTTTCTTTTCCAGTTTCCTCTCTTCCTCTTCTGGGTCTTTCTCTTCATCATGTGCTCATGCACAAGTCTCTCCCAACTTGAAAACAAAAACAAACCCATCTCTAAACCTTGTGTTGCCCTCTAGCTATTAGACACTAAGTGTTCCTTGCCATCCAAGTTATCAGAAGAAGAAGGTCAATGTGTTTCTACTTCCCTTCTGCCCATTCTCTTCTCTATCCACTGTCATCTGATTTCTGCTCCCACAACTCCATTGAAATTGTTCTGGACAAGGTCACTAAAGGATATCCTAGTTCAAGTTCACTTGACACTTTTTAGCCCTCATCTTAGTTCATCTTTGTGCCATTCAGTGTTGACTCATTCCAAATTCCTAAAATTCTGTGTCCCTTGGCTCAGATACTTACTGAGCACCCATGCCATGGGGAACAAGGTCCTTACTGGTCAACAGTGTCGACAGGGCCTCGATGCAGCTTCTGGTGGTGGGTGGGCGGGAGGGTGGGCTCATAAAGAGTGAGACAGGCTGATCAGCATTGAAAACAAACTATGGTTGCAGCTTGAGAATAGATTGGAAGGGAATAAGGAGAGGACATAGAAACAGGAGAAGATGTGACCTGTTGTGGTTTAGGCAGGAGGTGGCGGTCACCCAAATTATGGTGGTGGTTGTGTAATAGGAGAGACGTGGATAGATCTAAGAGGTATTTGGAGAGAGGACTGACAGGACGTGGTGCCAGACGGAAGCAGGGGGCGCAAGACAAGACATTGAGGGCGCCGCCCAGGTTGCCAGCTTGTCCGAGGGGGTGGGTGGTACTCCCATTTGCAGAGATAGGAAACACAGAAAGAAGACTGGGTCCTGGGGAGAGTTCATGACTTTAGTTTGGGATACGTTGAGTTTGGAGGATCTTTGAGATTTCAAAGAAGAGATACGTTTTAGAAAGTTGGGTAAATGGGTCTAGATCTCAGAGGAGAGGCTGCTGCTGGAGATACTAGTTTGGGATAGAGAAAAAGAAATGAAGCTTGGGCAAGAATGGTCACCTAGGAACAAACGAAAGAATGAGAAGTTGAAGAGGTCATAGGGACTCTTCTTTTAGGTCATCATTAATTTTCTTCTTTGTTACAAAAATAATCCCGTAGCTGGCCTTCCCTTCTAGACCTTGATAATACTATCAGGGTACCTTTCCCTGCGTACCTCCCCCGCCTTATCTTCCACCGTCCCCTCACTCACATTCTTATCTGCTACCATTCCTTCACCCACAGCTTGTTGTCCAGATACATCAAACTACTTCCTTTGCTTGCTTCTCTCTGAAATCCCACAGCTCTTGGTCTTGGCTCCTAGTCATCCCTCCAGAACAAGCTTCTTCTGGAAAGTGAGTCTCCTACCTCTACCTTGTTGGCAGGATTAGGTGTTGTGTGTATATTTTCATGGCACGCGGCGTGCCCTGTCAGAGAATTTATCTCAGTGTGTTACATACTCATCTGTCTGCCTTACTGTCAGCTCTGGGAGGGCTAGGACTTTGTCTTCTCTTTGTTCTTAGCACCAAGCACCGTGGTGTCTGCTAGTGTATGAATGAATCTACTCCAGTGTCATTTCATTAAAGATGAAGAAACAGTGACATTTTGGGATTAACCCAGGGATACTCAGTGAGTTGGTAACACAAGTGAGTTTGTTGACTCTTAGAATGTTGATCGTAGAGGAAGGAAAGATAGCTGGGGAAAGGAGTAATACAAACAAGAGGGGAAGAAAGAAAAGAAAACCCTTTAAGGCTGAATTTCTGTAGAGAAACATTTGACGTGGGCTGGTTGGTTGGAAATACTGCCCCTACTCATCTTGTTTTCTAGTTACATGGTTTTGGATGGTCTATTAAATGAACCAGTCATTTATGGGAAAATACTTAATACTTATTATGTGCCAGGCACGGTTTTATGTGCTGGGCATAGAGCTGTTAACAAAACAGCAAGACCCTGACTTCTTGGAGCTTACATTCTAGCAGGGGAGACAGATAACAGGTAAATAAATGAAGATAATAACAGATTCTGAAAAGTGTTATTATTACAGGTTGATGTCTGTTAGCTGATTTACTGTTTGGAATAGTTGTATCCATACCTGCTTTTATTTTCAAACTTCAGAATGTAGATTTGAGTGGATGATTTATTTCTCTCGTGGTCTTGTGAAGAATTAGAAAGTATATTAAGGAAACTTTTTAAAAATTTCCTTGGGAATCTTAGAAGTGTAGGATTTTGTATGTGGTTTATTGACTATGGTCAGAGAGTCAGGGTACCTCACTCCGTTGTACCTCTTCGTTATGTTGGGAACTAGCATTTATTATATAGTGTTACCAACTTAATAAAAAGGTCACCTGATTCATTTGGGTTCTAATAGAAGTAAAATATATTTAGAATTAAAAAAACCCCACTGAATTAAAAAAAAAAAGACTCAAGAAGGCAATAGATCCATTGTGTGTTTTTAAACTATTCTGGTCAGACTTCAAAGGATATTGCCCCATGAGGATAGCTTCTGCAGTACCCGAGAGGCCCTTTTCTTTGTGGTAATAAGAGTATTTGGTGAGGGCTACAAAATGGAAACGTTGGGCTTCATATGGATGCATAATGGAATGGGTTTTTCTTTTCCACCTGTTGGGTTTTCTTTTCCTCCTTTTATTTTTATTGAGACAGTCACGGTGAACTCTTAAGGGCGTGGCTTCATGATTTCCCCCACTATGTTTATACCTTTTGTAACCACCTCCCCGATCAAGATATAGAGCGTTTCCGTCACCTCAGAAAGTTCCTTCATGCTTCCTTGCCAGTAAATACATATCCCCCTGAGATAACCACTGTTTTGACTTCTATAGTCAGAGATTAGTTTTGCCTGCCTGCTCTTGAGCTTCATATAAATAGAATCTTTTGATTCCAACTTTTTTGTGCTCAACATAATTTTGAGATTAATCCATGTTGTTGCAGGGATCAGTAGATTGTTCTTTTGTAGTGCTGTGCTGTAGTCTACTGTACGAGTATGTCACAATTGGCTTATTTGTTTGCTACGTGAAATTTCCTGGGGCTAGAGACCATAGGAAGAGGCTGACAACTCCATCATTATATCAAGAGTTTATTTAGGGAACTTACATGTGAGGCTCATCTTGGGTGGCAGCGAGACACCACGGATATCCTCTGGGTCACGTGGCGGGTGCCAAGAGGTTGTGTAGGACAGGGCAGGATGCATAAGGAGTACTTGGGCATCACACACCCCAGCTAAGGGGAATGCTGGCCTGCACGGTTTGGGGACCTGGGGAGGTGACAGTGATCCGTTTAGGAGCACACCAATGTGCATAGGGGAGGTCGATCAGACATGGCTGGGGGGGCGCGGTTTGGGAAGCAGACTCTGTTCTGGCCATGATCTCTATATAATAGCTGGTGGGTCTGGCCGTGGTCAGGCAGCGGTCATGTCATGGAATAGTCTCTCTTCCACACTATTCTACGGTTGATGGAAATTTATGTTGTTTCCAGTTTTTAACTATGATGAATAAAGTTGCTGTAAACATTTTTTTTATTGTGGTAAAATATACATAGCATAAAACTTATTATTTTAACCATTTTTAGGTGTACAGTTCAGTGGTATTAAGTACATTCACTTGGTGGCATGACCTCTGAACATTTTTATTAATACAAGCCTTTTTGTGGACATATGCTCTGGTTTCTCTTGGATCAATAACATGTGGAATTGCTGGGTTATTGGGTATGTGTAACTTTTCTGGAAACTGCTTATCTGTTTTCCAAAGTGGTTGTACCATCTTACTCTCCCGCCAGCACTGTATAAGGGCTTCAGGCCCGCTTTATCTTCACCAGCACTGGGTATTGCCAGTCTTTTAAATTTTAGCCCCACTGGGGTTTATGGACAGTCTTAAGGTGTTTTTCATTGTTCACTTATAGTTCATTACTTATTGGAATACTTATGTGGCACTGTTGATTGGTACTACTATGTTTCCCCGGAAATAAGACCTAACCGGAAAATAGCATGATTTTTCAGGATGACTTACCCTGAACATAAGCCCTAATGCGTCTTTTGGAGCAAACGTTAATATAAAACCCAGTCTTATTTTCGGGGAAACACAGTATGTTAAAAAAAGACATATTCTCTATTTTTGATGAGTTTATCAGCTAAGAGGCTGGAATATGTATATTTCTTGTCTAATTTCACGTCAGAGATAGTGATTTTGGTATGGTCAAAGGAGGGGTTGTTTTTCCAAATGGGTAAATCCAAGCCATGGAAACCAGCAGGCAACCAGATTGAGGGATATGAACAAACACCAACGTGGCACAGAGGACTTTTTTTGAGAGCTCTTTCCTTTAGTATAGTGTTGCTTTGCTTTTTTCTTACTTGGTGATGATTCATCCGACCAGTGGCCTGTTAAAATAAAGCTCAGGGCTTAAGCTC
Organism: Rhinolophus ferrumequinum; assembly: GCF_004115265.2. NCBI lineage: Eukaryota > Metazoa > Chordata > Mammalia > Chiroptera > Rhinolophidae > Rhinolophus > Rhinolophus ferrumequinum. The sequence goes on from NC_046300.1 coordinate 42,619,491, forward strand.
TCTTAGCTCCAGTTTGATTTCTTGTCTGGTTTGTCTACCATTCTCTCTTTAGATTCTCTTAATTTCCCTCCCATTTGGAACGCTCTTCTCTCTCCTTTCCAGTGACATGAATTCTACATATCCTTCAGGGTGTAGCTCAACCTTCCTTTATGAAACTTAACTTCAATCTTTTTATAGGCAGGAGTTGTACTGTAACCTTTTAAATCCTCAAGATTCCTGTCCTCTTTCAGAGGGTGATGATGTTTATATCCTCTTTTGAATTTCTGTAGTGTTTATAGTCTATAATTATCATTTGGCAGTTATATCACTTTGTATTTAGTTATCTTTAATGTAAATAAAGTGTGACAGTAAAAGCAAACAAATGTAACAACTTAACACATCTAAGTAAGTAAGGTGTTCAAGCTTGCCTTCAAAATAGATACCTTGGAAAATTACACATTACCCTCGCTGTGATGATCTCATTCTCAGAACATTGTTTTTTTAGAAGTTGCTTTTAAGGTCTGAGATACATTCTTCTGAATATTTTAAAGAGTGGCCAGTAATTACACACACACACACACACACACACACAGACACACACACGACACTTACAGAGCACTTATTTTTGGCAGGCACCGTTCAGTGTAAGTGTGCCTATAAAATGATCTGCTAGTTTTCCCTATTTTATTCTAAAGCCAGTTCCACAAGTGGAGTTGGAAAATACCTTTTAGTCAGTGACTTTTTTTTCTTTTTTCCCCTTTTTGGAACAAGTAGGTTCAAGTCATTCTTGAATGACTATGTTGAAAATGACAACACTTATTTGCATGTTTAACAAAAAATTAAAATTTCAATTTTACTGTACATGTACATAGAGAGAATATATATATATTTCATATATATATGTGAGATCACCACATCTAAAGTGTATGTTACTTGAGGGCTAGGAGTCTACCATATTTTAAATGGTATTCCTCTGCCAGTAGCACATCTCGTTTGTGACCATGGTAAGCACTAAATAAATGTGTGATTTGAAGTCATAGAGCTCTTATTTTAGAAGACTGAGATGATTTGGTTGTTATACTAGGTAGACAGACAATCTCTGGCTTTGTTTTTCTTCGGTTCAGCTTTGCTCCCTCATTTATATGTCTCACAGAGCGGTGGCTATTGGTGTGGTTCTAGCAAGCTGTTCTTCACTTTATGGAAGATGTGAATGCTGCCTAGTTTGTCTGTAAGTGATTTTTTTGTAGAATGAATTCCCCATTCTCATTGAAGCGGGGGATAATCAGTTCAGGGAATATTCATGGCACCTTAATGCTTGTTACTGCCGTTAAAGCTTATGAAATCTCCAGCTGTGCTAGATCTTATGTGTCACGAGAGGAAATAAAACACACACAAAATACTTCAAGTTCCTGTCCTTTCTGGGGCTTATCTTTTTAAGTAACAATGAGAATAAGAGAACCTCTGGTGACATGAGTGACAGCACTTGGACACATATATACCCATACTGGATCTCATCTTGTTTTGATTGTGTGTGTGTGTGTCTCTGTGGTGTGGTGTGTGTGGTGTGTGTGATGTGTTTTGGGTTCAGAAGAATTTCCCTTCCATGTTTGATTCATCTTACCATGGTTACTCTTGCAGCTGTGACAGTTGCTTGACTAATTCTTGTAATGCCTGGGGCCTATTGAGGATCTTGAAAAGATATAATAAAAAGAGCTTGCTGCCATATTTACTTTTTTCAATGTTGGCTCTGTTTCTGCTGTAGCTTTTTAAAGATGATCACTTTTTAAAACTTGAGTATTTTTTAAACAGCTTTACTGAGGTGTAATCACGTACCATGAAATTCACCATTTAAACTGCACGATTCAGTGGTTTTAGTATATTCAGAGAGTTTGCAACCATCGCCATGATCTAAGTGTAGAACATTTTCATCACCCTCAGGAGAAATCTTGTACCCATTAGCAGTGGCTCTCCATTCCCGTCTCCTCCCAGGCCACTGCCTACATCTACTTTCTGGTCTCCATAGATCTGCCACACACACACACACACACACACACACACGTATAGGAGTGAAATTGGATTTTTTATTTTAGATCTCTAATTTCACATGGATGTCTGTAGATATATATCTATTTAGAATATTTATATTATAAATACATATAAATTTAAAAAATATGTGTAGATATATAGGTATATATGTATGTATATGTATATATACATCATAAGGTGTGATAAAAAATACAGTGAATGTTTAAATTAAAAAAAAATTATTACAGTAAAAGACACATTGCCATGAATCCCCCTCAAAATACTCCCTCTCACTTCGAACACACTTATCCCATTGTTGTCGCCACTTTCTGAAGCAGTTCGGGAAGTCCTCTTTCGTGAGTGTCTTGTTTAGTTGCGCTGTCATGGCTGCCTCGATGTCCTGAATGGATTAACAAATATTTACCTTTCATGGTCATTTCGACTTTGAGGAAGAGCCAGAAGTCACGTGGTGCCAGATCTGGTGAATAAGGTGGATAAGGACATGCTGTTGTTTTTATTTGGCAGAAATTGCCGTACCAGAAGTGATGTGTGACATGGAGCCTTTCCATTGTGATCACAAAATACAGTGAATGCTGCTGCCGAGTGCCAGCCAACGGAAAGGGTGTTGAAGTGGCACATTGAACCTTAGGAACAGTGTGTGACAAGTTTCAACTTGTTTGGTGCGGTCGGGTGTGAGCTACAGTTAAGAGAAGGTGTGTTTTAAAGTGTGCTATAAATCATCCTCCATCATGACAACACTCCGTGTCACACATCGCTTCTGATATATGGCAATTTCTGTCAAATAAAAACATTACGGTGTGTCCTCATCCACCTTATTTACCGAATTTGGGACCATGTGACTTCTGGCTCTTCCCCAAAGTCAAAATGATTCAGGACATCGAGGCAGCCATGACAGCGCAACTAAAGACACTCATGAAAGAGGACTTCCAGAACTGCTTCAGAAAGTGGCAAGAACGATCGGGTAAGTGTATTTGAAGTGAGGGGGCAGATTTTGAGAGGGATTATGGCAATGTGTCTTTCACTGTAATATTTTTTTTTATTTAAACATTCACCATATTGTTTGATCACATCTCGTATATATCTACATAGCTAGATAGACAGACAGACATATATATAATCCTTGACGTTTTCAAACCTGTACTTTCAGATTTCAGAACCAAATGTCATTCAACATAAATCATAATAGGTTCTAAACTCAGTGCTCTGTGGTTTCGTCCTCAGTTGTCATGGGGTCAGGTAAGACAGACTTCCAAATGTAAGCGGTTCTTAGAGGAGTTAAAAGAAATGTACTTCCATAGATAATGAGCTGACACAAAGGGTAACATCTTGCTCTCCTGAGCCAGCCCTTCTGTCACGCAGTAGCATTTGGAAAACAATCTGGTACAAAAGAAAGTCTCTGGCACTTTTGAATTTTTGGAGAAAGAAACTTTCAGGAGTTTGCATGTGATTCTAAATAATTTTATTTCTTAATTATTTTTATTTCTTTTTTTGGGGTAAATATTTGCAGAATGAAATGAGATGTTTTAATAGGTGGACTCACCAAAGGACATTTTGAACTTCCCCTCCTCTGACACAGCATAACTCCATGCTCAGTTTACCTGTGTGACATCTCAGCCATCACGGTGGCTTTGTGGCTGGCCTCATTTTAGTCTGGAGGAGCTATCTGGGAGAATGCTGGCAGTTTCCTGCTGAGCACCGTGAAACTAGTTTCTGCAGGGAAAGTAGAAGTTTCTTCTTGCTCCCTTCCCTGCCGCTCTCGTTTCTCTAGACCGAGAAATTTACAAAGTGGTGGTCCTGGACTCCGTCTGCAAGGCTTTTACTGATTATCTTGTGGGCTCAATTCAAAGCTTTTGGGGGATGAGTTGTTTGGCTTCACAAGAAGGCACATGGGGAGTCAATGGCAGGGGACACATTAAGAGGAAACAGGCAGCAGATGGTATACCCATTTTCTCTATGGGGAAACTGAGGCACCTGTGAGGGTTGCTTAACTAAGGTTCTGACTGCTAAGGAATTGAACATTTAAAAAACTTAGAGAAATATGTCACTGTTTGAAAACAGAGGTGAGCTCTCCTAAAGGTGACCTTGAGCTGTTTTACATGTTCCTGCTGGCGGGAGGTCCCCAGGACTGCTTAAGTCTTGCTCTCTTGGTTCTTCAGGCAGTTCCTGGCTTGAGCATTGAGGTAGTTACAGTCATTAGTTCTCCTTTGCACTGCATTTCGGCCAAAACTGCCCCTTCAGCAGTTGGAAATGTTTGATTGGGCATCGTATTGGTTGATGCTAGCATTGATCAGTTTTGAAAATGGAATAGGCGCAAGAGAAGATATATGCTAGTATGCATGGAACCTTATGGGGAGCCTGCTAAAATTACAGATGGTTAGGGTCTCTGCACAACTTTTTCATGAGCACCGGGGTCAGGCCTTCAAATATGCATTTTAAGTAAGCAACTTAGGTGATTCTGACATAGGTGGTCTGGGGACCACACTTTGAAAAGCATTATATTAAGTGGTGAATAGGAGCAGCCAAATGAGAAACAAATAAGGAGGATTTGCACAGATTGATGAAAATAAACTGAGAACCACTTTTGCTTTGCCTAGGAACTTGGTACATCATGATCAGACTTAACCCAAAGTCTGTGGCAGTGTACGCATTATAGGGCATATAAGGCAGCAGATGGTATACCCATTTTCTGTGGGGAAACTGAGGCACCTGTGAGAGTCTCTTAGTTAATTTATTCCAGAATTTTCAGGAATATATCACATGAAGTCAGTTCCTGAATAGTCATAGAAATATTCAGCATCAACAACTTACAGAAAATCCAGAGGTAAAGAATATAACTTCTTTTTAGTATACAACACCTGTTTTTAACTGTACTAAGATCCTCTACTGCTTCTGCTTCATAGATCCTTTCTTTTATTCCTTCCAGCAAGTTCATCGTGCCTTGACATTATCCCAGTACATGATCTGCCGTCTTAGTGATGTAACTTGATTATGTGTGGAAGCCAGGATTTGGATATGTATAAGTTGATGTCACTTTCTCCATCTGGGATTGTCACCTCTGGTTTTAGTCACCTTTGCGATCCATCATAGGTCTAATGTGAGACTCGTCAATGAATCTTTGGCAAGAAAGGTTGAAATGTTAGCCGTTTAAGATATTTGTTGAAATATCGAGTGCTTAAGTAAATGGGTCTTTCCAAACCGGAACAGCCCTGAAAATGCACAAGTCTTTCAGGACTCAGTTTTCAGTGCAACAGATGGAAACCTCTCGATTACATGAGCTCACATCTGTCTCTCTGATTTGACTGGGCTTGTGCCATAATGTGCTCTGGAATTACGGATCTGTAATCCCTAGAAAGCATGGTTGAAGTGAGACTGACAAAGAGCTGGACCCTAAAGGTTACTGGCACAGAGAGAGAGAGAATAAGGAGCCTGGAGAACTAATAGTGAAATAGAAATGTCAGTGGTTGCAAACCACTCATCCATTTAATTTGCTAGAAGTGAATATAGTAGGCCCCAAATTAAAATGTTTCAGTTTTGTTTTCTTTCTTCATTAGTCTAATTCCCATTGACCTTGTGTCAAGGCTAAAACAATTTAGGAGCATTCTAGCATGGGAACAGTTTTAACAATCATTATCAACGTGGTTTGAAAGAAAATAGGTTGGTGAAACATATGTAGATTCTGCAATCTATTAATAGTGTGGCATTGTATTTCTTTATGGATCTCAATAGAGTTATTGTAAAATTTGGAGATTTGAAGTGAGGAATATTGTTACTGTTCATTCATTTGATGCTTTGCAAAGTTGTATGTGTGTCCATTTGCTTATGTGAAAATATTTTGCAAAGTATTATTAGCTCAATTATGAATGTTACCGATGGCACCTGTAGGGCGTTCACTGAATGTTTGAGTGCTGGCTTTGTGTCCTGTGCTAGGGAGCACTCACTGCTGAACATAATACAGCTCTTCTCAAGAAGCTGACAGCCTAGTATTATGTTTTCTTTATAGTCAGTACTAGGTTTCTTATGAGAAACAGATTGGCATCATGCATGTTGTAAATTAAGATAATCTTTACAGAGAATAAATTGTATGTGTGCGTGGGGGTCGGGGGGTGTTTAGAACCTGGGGGTGAGGAGAGGAGGGGATTGGAATTGTAGGTGAAGGCAATCAGCAAAGGGCAAAGATGGCCATGTATACGTGGTCGGACAATTAAGTTCGTGAACTCATCCTAGAAAAAGTGCTACATACCTCATTGCTGACTATCACTATGGTCACCTTCGAAGTCCTCCCCTTGGGAAGCTATGCACTGATACCAGCGCCTAGTCCACCCTTCAAAGCCATTTTGGAACTCTTTTTTTGGAATGGCCATCAGAGCTGTCATCGTATTTACCTTGATGTCCTGAATGTCATCAAAATGTCTTCCTTTCAATATTTCCTTTATTTTCTGGTAAAGAAAGAAGTCATTGGGGGCCAGATCAGGTGAGTAGGGAGGGTGTTCCAATACAGTTATTTGGTTCCTGGCTAAAGACTCCCTCACAGACAGTGCCGTGTGAGCTGGTGCGTTGTCGTGATGCAAGAGCCATGAATTGTTGGTGAAAAGTTCAGGTCGTCTAACTTTTTCACGCAGCCTTTTCAGCACTTCCAAATAGTAAACTTGGTTAACTGTTTGTCCAGTTGGTACAAATTCATAATGAATAATCCCTCTGATATCAAAAAAGGTTAGCAACAGCATTGCAACAAGTTCACAAACTTAATTGTCAGACCTCATAGATGTGAGTGTTTTGCTTTCCAGCTTGAATGTCATCATTGGCTCCCCCTAGCCTGCAAAAGGAAGTCCAAACTCTTTCTTTAGCATGGTCCAGTAGAAGAGACTGTCCAGAATTTTCATTCAGGAGACCTGTAGTGGTGGCCGTCTGATTGGAAGTGGGTAGAGGGAGGGCTCATGGTGGACTTTGGCTTGTAGGATTTTGTTTACTGGCAGACTCCTGCCCATCCTTCAAGAACCAGTTGGGGCATGATCTGCTCTATTAAACCTCTCTGAATGGTGTGTGACTTTGAGCAAAAAGTGCTAAGCCACTTTTGGCCTCCTTTTCCTCCTGGGTAAGATGAGACTTCATAGGTAATTAGAAGGATGACGTGCATTCATGGGTATAAAGCTTTTGCAGCGTCTCCCAGTACCAAGTTAATGCTTCCAATGTTCCCCATCATCCTGATCAGTAATTTCAGGCAGAGAGGTTTCCCCCTCCTTTATGCTTCCTCTGCACTTCCGTTACCAACAGTAAATTACAGGGGTGGGGGGGAACCCTGGAAATTCCCTGAAAAGCCTCCAGTGTGGCCCAAACTGTATAGGTAAGGTTGTTCCATGTGTTAAAGGGGGTCGGGTGGGGAGTCCACATTTACCCCTTTTTATAGTCATCCCAGGGAGTCTATTTGAGGGTAACTTACAATGTAAAATCTTTACTGCCTAAAGGAGCTTCTGTTTGTACTGTTTATTGGTGGGAGGGTGGGGTACAGGGAATGGCAGGGTAGGATGAGGGACTGTCATGGAATCCTAAAGGACTTGGTTTTCCTGCTCTTCCTCCCCTGCCCCATCCTGGTTCTCAGCTCTACTCTCCCTAAAGCCTCAAGCAAATCTGGGACCCCCTCTGACTCAGCACACTAACTGCTGGGGAAGTGAGACTTATTGCCACATCCCAACTCTCAGAAGGAAGATTTATCTCATTACACACCTGAGGGCATGTGGGAAAACTTTCAATATGATTGTATTCTGTGTCAGTGATGCCTACTTCTGCAGCAGTTCTTGAACCTCATTACCTTTTTTTCATTTTCATTTTGGCAAGTGTGGAAATGATGTAATTCACTTTATATTTTTGGGTTGCCTGTTCCTTTACATCTAGGAGGAAAACATTTGAATTTGTGTTCGTCCTTGCGTTTCTGATCTGTGTGATGAGCAGACACATAACCGGCTCCAGGAATGCTATCTACTCCATCACACTGTGTCCTGTACCTCTGAGCCAGGAACTGGCTGGTGGCTCATCGGAGCTCAGCTGTACCTTTGAAGTGGAGGGCAAGCCTTTCATCTTCCATCATTTTCACTTAATGACAGCGCAGCCTTTGATCAGCTCAATTTCCCTCCTCTTTTGCTTAATAATGAGTCACTTGGAGGTAAGAAGAAACCTGAAGTAGGTCCCAAAATGGCCACAACTTTTTATGAGCACAATGGTTGTTTGACCTTCATATCTTAAGTAAATACACCAGAGGGAGTCAGCCCTTCCTGGCTGCTCATTGATAAAATTTGCTCACTGGATAAATGTAAATTTAAAACAAAGAAAGGTGGGAGTAGACAGGATAGGGAGAAGTAGAAATAAAATGGAAGCAACATACCCCTCCCCCAATATTTTAAATTGTTTAATTTGGGGAACTCCCTTTCACACTGGCTGATAAAACTTATCAGCGTCACAGGGATGTTTTGTGTTTTGGAAACTAAATTCTTCATGCTAGTGGAATATTCCTTTTCAGGTTAAATTTTATGACTTTTTAGTTTATTATTTAAGTCTCTTTTCTTGGGACTTGGTAAGGATACAAAAAGTTCTTGATTGGGTAGAATTCTTGCATGAAGATCTTAAGATTCCAATTACTGTTAAAATCTGGGGGAAAATCTGTAATAGCTTCTTAAAAAAGCAACTCCCAGATGTACATATTCTTTGGTTATGTGGCATACCGTTACTATGCCATTTTTCTTAATATGAAGTAAAATTGTATTTGGATATTAAGTACTTTTATCCATATATGAAATTAGCTGTTTGCCTCTCCAGTGAATCTCCGATAAATGTTTTAATACCCTTCAAACTAGTCTATATATATATATATATATATATATATATATATATATATACACACATATATATATATTTTTTTTAGTCAATATATTTTTAGACTTAGGTTCCAATAGTCTCTTAGTTTTTGTTTGGGGATTGCAAACATCTTTTAATAATAGCTTATGTAAATTACAATTATTGAATAAAATGTGTCTATAAAAGGACTCCAAAATATATTGCATACTGTGAAAAAAAACCCAACATAACTGTATATTAGCTTAGCACCAATTTAATGAAGGATGTCATGTAATTTTTTAGAATTGGTTCATTTTAACATCACATTTCATTTGAGTGTGTTTTAAATCATTGTTCAGAATTTTTTTTCTATAAGTATGTATTATTATTCTTCCCAACTCAGGTGTTATCCAGGAAATGAATGTTGATTTATCATAGATAATTGGAAGCTCTTAGCACACACAACCCATGCCACCAAACAACGGACATCAATATTATTTACAGAAAATGAGTTTTGATATGCTGAATTTTTTCTCCAACAATAAAAATAATCTTATTAGAGTACTAAAAATGTCAACTGACTAATGAAAATGTGGACGGAGAAGGTTAATTAGACTTTGTTAGATCAACTTGTAGAACTTAAAATATGGAGCTATACTGCTGACTCTATCTTCCCTCTTCATATTGAGAAGCTAGAAACAAAGAGTAACTTTCTGGCTTTTTTTTTCAATTTGTATAGTTTCTCTACTTATAAAGAAGACAAGATCAGCGTGAGTATTGAGAGAATTACTAGGAAGATGAGGATAGCTGTTTTGAAAAGGCCAGGAGACTCTACCAGCTAAAATACATTTCCAGTTCTCTGATCTTTTAAAATGTCTCTTGGACTTGCCTCTTCTCCACCCTCAGAGATTTGAACATTGTTGACCCCCCCCCCACCCCGCCACACACATACATGCATCACTGCCCTGTCTCCTGCTCAGGTGTGTCCAGCCAAGAAGTCATCCAGCGTAGTGTCCTTTGCCCATCTAGCTCCGAAGCTTTGCTTTAGTTGTGTCAACAGTTACAATGTCTTCCTATCAGTTGCCTGCCCCAGCAAGTCTAAACAGTCTGCCTGAGTTCAAAACCCTTTATTATCTGACCCATCTATCTACTTAGCCTAACTCTTCTACTAGAAGAAGTGAGCCCTTTGTTCCAGTTAGGTTGATCTCCCACACACGTCATTCTTGCTCTCTCCATTTATTCATACAGTTGTTCGTCCCCACGTGGAATGCCCATACCCTCCATTTCCAAGAGTCCAAATCCTGCCTACTTTTCAGATGCCACTCCTGACTCTTACAGCTAGAATCTGTCTTCCTCATACAAAATGCCCATAGCTTCCCTTTTTTAAAATGTAATGAGTTTATTTCTATCTTCCAGTTAATATTTGAACACTCCACATTTTTATTCCTAACATGACAATCATTGATAGATATGACCTGTATAAGCTAAAGCTCTTTGTGATCCTCAATGATTGTGTTGTTGTTGTTTAACAGCTTTATTGAGATGTGATTCACATACCAAACAGTTCACCCGTTTAAAGAGCCTCTCTTTTACTTTGGTATTTATCACTTCTTCCTTATAGTTATTGAAATCCATGAGTTACCTGTCACTCCTACTAGAACTAAAATTCCTTGAAGCAAAGACCAGATCAAACATCTTTTTGTTTTCCTTAGTTCCTGGCATTGTCCTGCAAACATACCAGCCGCTAAAATGCTTTTGAGTGAGCCACGTCCCCTTATTTCTTTGGCTAGTCCTAAATCTCATACCTTCTTTAGATGGGGTTGTATTCAACAATTAACGCCTCGCCTTTAACATAAAAACTCTGTGTGTCAGTTTCTAGGATGATTTGGCAGAGTTACCAGTTCAGCTTAACTATCCTTTTGGGATGAGGACCGTCTCAAGAAGAGAGCTTGGGTAGCAGCTTTCAGAGCAAAGGGAAACAGATTAGGGTCTGCCCCTGGAACCCAGGTCCATGAAGTGGCCTGGTGGTTTACCTGCTTATCAAAATGTTTGTAAGTAGTGCTTATAGCTGGGTGACATGGTTAAGAGCCACAGTGCGTGATGCAGTCAATAGGTTTATAAATATTTTAAGATAATGAAGACCAAGGAGCGGTGACTTGCCAAGGAAGAATTTGATGAAGAAAGTAGGACTTTCACTCTAGCCCAGACCTGAACGTGAGGGGATGTTTTAGGTGGGTGGGAGGGGACCTGGGAGAGTATTCCGAGCCTGACTGAAGAGCAGGAGCTGTGGAGTCTGGGAGACATGTGAAGACTGAAAAGAGAGGAGTGAAGTTGAAGGGATCATTTGTGGAAATCTAGACCACCGGGTTGAGAAGTTTTAGATTTATTCCAGCAATCCAATCCCGGGACTTTATCATGATGGGAGGCTGGGGGACCATGTTGGAAGACTGTCTGCCCAAAGGAGAAGGAACAATTGAAAGAATGATCACTTAATGTTAATAGTTTTTATTTGCCTGAACCATACAGGTCAACTTATTCAACAAATATTTATTGAGCACGTGCCATATTCCAGGAAGAGTATATAAGCCAGGCCCTGGTCATACTGGATGTTTTCTTATGTTTTTCTCTTACTGTCTTTCACATGAAACCATGTCCCAAATCAGACCTGTGCTGATTTGTCATCAAGGGCACCATATTTTATCCAATTTAGCTCTAGTCTCTTGCACAGCAAATAAAAGATGTTTAATAAATGAGAAAGAGATTGAGTGATAATGACAAGATGCTACTACTATGAAAGGGAAAAGGTTACTTTTTTATACCAGAGAAATCTGCGGGCACCGCCTTAACCAAGTAACCAAGTGGCTTCCCCAGGTTTGTTCGGATGCGACGCTTTGAGATGTGCACAGTGTCACTCTGCAGTGTTCTTGCCAGAAGTGGTCAACACATCTCATCACAAGGATGTGATCACACCACCAAAAAATTGTGGGACAGCTAATTGGCCTGGATTATCTAAAAATATCAATGTCAGGAAAGGAAAAAAGATAGAAAAGTTTCCTTTAGATAAAAGAAAATTAAAGAGACACGACAACTACATTGAGCAGTGTGTGATTCTTGATTGGATCCTGGGTTCCCCCCCAACCCCCGCCCAAAAGAAATAGTTCAATTGGGGAGATTTGAATATGGGTTGGATATTAGTGACAATATGTCAACCTTTTTGTGGGTGTGGAAATGGTATTGAGGCTATGTCCCGCTCTTAGAAGACACTTGTTGACGTAGTAGGGGTGAAATATCATGATGTCTACAGGCTACTTTAAAAAAATTATAGTGGTTACAGCCAAAAAGTATATGTGTGTAGATAAGCTGACAAAATGAATCAAGGGGAAGGGAATGGGATGTTCATTGTTCATTCAGCTTTTCAGTAGCTGAAAATTTTTTTTGAAATAAAAAGTTGGAAAAAAATAAAATGATCAGGTACTTAGCTCTTTCAGTGATAAAGTTTGCAAAATCTTACTGTCACTTTCTCGTTTTACCAGTCTTCATGGGTATTAAGCACTTGAATTATGTGCATGCCTGAGTTCTTAATGCTGCTTTCACTGTCTCAGTATTGTGGAGTCTTTGAAGTTTGTGTCCTGTTTTAATCCTTGGGAAATTCACTGTGGAGCTTCGGAAACCAGCATGTGTAGCATTGATAAGTAATTCAGTAAGTTAATGCATCTTGGTGGGACAGCAGAATGACTTTCTTAGATATTTGACTTAGGATATATGTCACATCCCAGCCACCCGCCAACTCCTCCGTCAGGGGTCTGGAGCTGATGATGCAATTTCACATTTGAAATAGGTGGGTCTTCAGTCCAGATGCCAGTTTGTGTAAGAAGTTTGAATTGGTTCCTGGGAACCTCATGTTCCTCAGGGTCTGGACTAGAATGTATTGCAGAGAACAAAATCGCCTATTTATCTTTTGAGAGACCATAGCAAAGATGTTAGGATTGCTCAGGAATCTATAGTTTTTAGGTTGGAGGTGGCATCAGAGGGTCACTGGAACTGTGCCATGCAGCTCAGCCCAGCGAGCAGGTACCAAACGCCACAGCAGGATGCCTGTGGGTTGGGCTTTGGAATACGAGATGAATAAGGATGGGCCAGGAGGATTTCTGAACTCATTCTAGTGAGGAGAAAGGTAAATGGAAGCAAGCAAGTGACTTGATAGTGTGTGCGTGGGGATATAAAGGGGCACTGGTTTACCAAGCATGGGTCACTGTGCCAAGTGTCTTTTTTAATCCTCGAACTAGTCCCGGGCCTCTGTGAATTTTCACACCTGTGGCAACAGTCCCAGAAAGTCAGGTAGCAGCCCCAAGGTCACCTTGCTGGCTCCTGCCTGAGCAGACTTGGAATGCTCTCTGACCCGTGCTCCTTGGCACTACATCTCCTGACCTCCTAGATCAGCTGGTGGAAACTGTATACGTGGGAAGTTTATTAGAGGAGAGGAACTCTCCTGCGTGGTGGGAGCAACATTTGGAGAACTTCCCTTTGCCCCTCTCATTTCATCCTCTAAATGGGACTCGTTATCAACTGATGGAATTCAACACATAGTATAATTTTGTTTTTAAAATGGCCTGTTCTGGGACCTTTTTATATATTTTCATTGATTCTCACAAAAATCCCTCAAGGTAGATGAAGAAATAAAGGCTCTGGAGAGAAGAAGAGACTTTGGCAAGGTCATGCGTTTTTGTGATTGCAAAGCCCACTTCCTACCCCTGGGGTGTGGTCAGCGATGCAGAAATGATGGCCCCTGTCTCACAGGACAGCACTGAGCGCTCGCCAGTTGTGACAGAGGAGCGGGACACGGGGAAGCACTTTGAGGAGGCAGCCCGTGATAAATCTGTCCTAGAGGTTCAGAGGGTTATGGGAGATCAGAGGAAGAAAAGGTTAATGTCCAATTGCTCTTCCCTCTCCCAAAATTGTCTCTTCTTTTTCCCCCTCCAGTGGTCAGTGACTGATTCTAAGATTCATCCTGCCCAGGGCCACTGGCCCAGTCATACCTTCTAGAATTCCCTTTAATTAAAGAATGTTTTGAACATGCAGAAACTAGCATGTTGCCTTAGGTGTCTAACCTGTCGCACGGCAAAAGGCTAAAGAAAATTTCTTTGGGTATTTTTTACTCACATTTTGAAGAGGTGATACCATTTCCGCCCAGCTTAATTTCCCCACTTCATGGCAACTGAAGTCCCATGGGAGGTGGCTCCACTGCTGGAAAGGTTAGAACAAGCCTCCTTCAGCGATTCCTTCTAAACATTTATAATAATAAGCTCTACCCAGAAAGGAAATTGAGCCGCTAGCAAAGTGCCTGATTCCAATTCCATCTGCAAACACTTTGCTTCCATAATTCTCCTCCTTCTCATTAACAGTAACGTGTTACAAAAGTAGATTTGCAAGTAAACATAGTGAAGCATTTCTGGCAGGCTTAAAGAGTCTTTTCCATTAAGGAGGGTTCTGTGCACTTGGCATTAAAGGTTCTTGAACTGCCGTTACCTTCTTGGGGTTCACAGGTCATGTGTCAGTGCTGGGGCCTCAGACGGGGACATGTGAGGACCTGAGCTCCCCTGTACTGATGATGCTAACATGCAGGTGGACAGCCCTTCCACCTTCATCGGTACGATAAAAGCAGGCCTTGTACTCAAGACTCTGCGTCCCTGGTTTACTTGGAACTCTCTGCAGCCGCGTCACCGCCGCAGTCGGGGGTTGCAGGACCGAGACCAGAAGTCAGTGTGATTATTAGATCTGGCTCAGGAAACCAAGGACGCTGACAGGTGTTTGATCTTTTTGATTCCCAGTTATGATGTACAAAGCCCAAACCCATCCATCCTGACACAGATCTGCTCATCTTCAGCCTGATTATGTCACTGTTAGGTACCTCAGTTTTTCTGTAAGCCAAGATGATGTATAAATAAGACAATTTGGGTCCTCTTACTTTGTGATCGTTTCAACCAGGTTAGTATTACATAACCTCTGAGGATACAGTTAAGTTATAAAGTGAGTTCAATAGGGTAAAGGAGATTTTAGGGACTATTTAAAACCCGGAACACAAAATTATTTTAAGTAATGCAGAACATACTAATTAAATGAATGGGTAATGTAAGGATGTGACTATAACAAATTTTAATTTACTTTAGAATGTTTTTAGTACTTTTCAATATCCAGTTGAACCTTTCTATCCAACCTTTTAACACGTTTTAGTGTATATTTAGAATGGATATTGAGAATTATAGACCTCTTGCCATTTCTTTGGGATTATTTTCTACCCTTTTCCTTCTGGTCCCTGTAGAGTTACAGATATTTAAAACCATTGGGGCCTGGCAACATCATCTACCCTTGGGCATATCTGGGAGCAGGCGCCACCCAGACACGCTGAATCGAAATCTGGGTGAGAACCCCATGTGGTCTCTAAGGACCCTCCCCTTCGGCCATGCTTTTCAGAGCAAACTCTGGTCTCTCCATTGTGTCCCTTCACCCTAAGGCACAGCATGAGTCTCCGCACTTTTCTTGGTACTGAGCCAAGAAGTCCACTTTCTTTTAGTGCCGACCCGTGCGTCTCCTCCTCTCCATGGTGGGTTCTAAGCTGGAAGTGGCCCTCGTGCATGCGATTGCTGCCATTTCGATCATTCCCACTGTGTTAGGTTAGTCAGGGAAGACCACGCATTGGAAGCTGTTTAGTCTCAAGGTAAAGAACGTTAACCTTTGAGTCGGACTAGGTTTTAGTCCTCTTCTCACCTCCTCCTTTCCCTCTTTTCTCCTCCCTTCCTTATGTTAGTCAGCAAGGGCTGTCATCACAAAATGATGTAACAGGCTGGGCGGCTTACACAACGGACGTTTATTCTCAGGAGGCTGGACCTCTGTGATCAAGGTGTCTGCAGGGTTGGTTTTTCCTGAGGCCACTCTCCTTGGCTTGTGGACGCCCGTCTTCATGTTCACATGGTCTGTCTTCTTCCCTGTGTCTTAATCTCCACTTCTTTAAGGACACCAGTCATAGTGGATCAGGGCCCATCCTAACGACCCCATTTAATCCTAATCACCACTTTAGAGACCCTAACCCCAAATACAGTCACATTCTGAGGTACTGGGGTTAGGACTGCAATGTATGAATTTGGGTTGGGGCGGGGTGGGGCACAGTTCGGTTCATAACACTTCCTCTCTCTCCCCATCTCCCTTCCAATCCATCCCTCCTTCCTTTCTTCCCTTCAACTCCCCCCTCACTTCTTTCCTTAATCTGTAAAGCATCCTGCACAGCCAGAAAGAACATGAAAATCGGGAAATCTAAATGCCACTTTTCTCCTTCCAGTTCTTCTATTAATCAGCTTTGTGACCTTGAGCAATTCACTAATTCTTGAAACACTAATGTCCTTAGCTGCCAAAGGGGATTTATTGTTCCCCTCTTCTCTCACAGGACTGTAGTAAGGAAAAACCAGAATAATAGTTTACAATTTTAAAATGCTTTTAAAATAAAATATTCTAATATAAAATACAGGAAAGCTCTGACAAAGTGTAATGCTTATGGGATTATTTGGAATTGAAATTCTAATTTAAATGGCATGTTTCAACTCCACACGTTTTATTGTGTTGTTGTTATCCTTAATTATGTTATTAGCAGTTAGCAATACAAGGTTGCAGGATTTTTCTTGTCAACAGTTGTTGGAGCTGAAGAAAACACTGGATCTGATCCGCTTAAGCCAAGCGCAGTCAGGGGTCGAACGTGGCATAGCCTCCGCTACCTGGCTGACTGGACAAGAGTGACCTGTAGCTGAGGTTTGGCCTCCAGATGTAAGGTCGGGCTCTGCAAGTTTAGAGCTGTTAACCTGGGGCTGCCTGCGAGGGACAGTGGGAAAGGAAGGCACTTGTGTTGCACATTGAGGGGTGATGGGAAAGAGGGCTCTGTCCCCGAGTTGTAGAGAGTTGTAAAATCATATGCAGTCCTTGTACTGCTGGCAGACACTACGTCACATCTTTTATCTCTGCTGGCTCGCCCGGGTTTCATCGTGTTGCCTAACAGCTCTCCTTGTAAAAAAAAAAAAAAAAAAAAAGAAAGAAAAAAAGAAAAGGAAAAAGTTAACCAGGATAGGGATAGCCACGAGCTGAACTATTTGAAAGAGGTTGACTTCACTGTTTTCTCCCCAGCTGCTAGTCTGTGAGACAAAGAAGTATTATTTGAAAGAAAACGAATAAGCCCTGGCTGCCGGGTCTTCTGCCCTGCATGGTCATGAGTTTGTGAGATGTGAGATGGGTCGTGAAATGTTAGAGTGCAGTGGTTTTATCAGGGTGCTCTCTTGCCAGTAGGTGACGTCATCCTGCTCGCCCTGGGCTGTGGTCAGACAGGAGACGTCCCTGTAGCCAAGTGGTTGGCTGGGGGGACCAGCTGTGGTTTCTTTTTTTCTTTTAGTTCCTTGATTTGGGTTCAGACATGATAAGGGTGGGGAGGGGAGTAGAACATAAAGTCTTGGAAACAGCAAAGATTTAAATTGTGGCAGCAAACTCTCTGTGGGGCAGGCATAGACATTTTTGTGAAAAACCTATCCTTAAAAGTTTTAGCAGGATTCTTTAGTATAGTTGTACCTTCCCCTTTTCCATGAACACGAAGGCATTGGCATTTCAGCTTTGAGCTGTTTGACAAACCTTCATTACACGACAATAAATGCCATTATTTTGATTAATTTCTCTGGAGTCATGCCGCCGTCGTATATGCTGTCACAAATCCCTGGCTGGCGGTGGGCCCACTGAGTTGGTGCCCAGGTGCTGTGATGGGGACGTGAGAGACCCAGGTTCCAGTGCTGCTTCTGCTTCTCCCTGGAATCCCTTAATCTCCCTGAAACCAAATCACTTGCCTCATCTCCATGTTGAAGGTTTTGGCCTCCATCGTTCAGTTGTATGAAAGTCGGATCTGCATCTCGAGGACCAGGTTATTTTCATCTCTAGTTTCAGTTGCCTGACTACAGTAACTCTCTTGTAGTATTTTGAATAAATGAATGAAGCTGGAACTGACTATGAGAAGTGCACTTGATTTTTAATTACATCTTCAGTGGGGAGGCAAATGATTAGTTAACAAGACTTAGTGGAATCAGTGTTTTCTCCTACATGTAAAGCGTGTCCTATAAAAGTTTAATATTTCTCAATCAGCAATGACAGTAAGACTTAACTTTGGAAGATATGCATTATGTAGAATGTAGACTTTTAGAGCCGAAATTAGGCCTTCCAGATGATCTAATGGAACCACTCAATTTTACAAATGAAGAAACAGGCTGACAAGCTAAGTGCTGTTTTGAAGACCCTCGAGTTAGATTCCATGTTGCATCCAGTCTAAGATGAACCATTATTTCATGTCCCACTAAGAAAGAAACAACCCTGCCTATTAAAATAAGACAAAATTTGGTCTTCGCTATATTAAAATGTAGGAAATCAGGAGTGTTAGAATTGTTAAAATATGGTAATAACAGGATTCTGAAACTAGGCTACATATTCCTGGGTCTCGTCCTTCCTTTCCATCCTTTAAAAAGAATTCTAGTATTTCACCAAAATCATTATATAGCACACCATAAAGCTAAGTGGATTTTTTTTTTTTTTTGGTTTGTTTCTCTCAGCTAATTTTTTTTCATTGAAATTAGTATGTATTGATTCTTGCGAAATCTTGGGCCATAATCTTTGCTCATCTTCACTTGGGAGAAATAGATAAGGAATAATTTTGGTCTATGTATTAGAACTACCATCATGACTAAAAACAGCAGTTAAGTAATTTTTGTGTCAGGCATTTTTTCTTCAGTGACATATACCTAGATATAAAGGCCAAAACATTTAAAAATTAAACTTCTTTTGTTATAACTGTAATTTTTTTTAAAGTGAAATTGACAATTGTAGTTAAGCCAACTTGAGAAACTTAAAATATTGGGTTACTCAGACAGCTCAAATCTCCCTTCTCCTGTTTATTCTTGGAAAAGAAAGATAATCTTTTTTTGTTTTTCAATTACCAAACCCTTGTGAAATTTAGAATACACACTAGCACAAAAGAAAAAAGTCTTTTATGCCCCCAAGATAAGTTCCTTTTGGTGTGTATTTTTTTTCCTCCCCTGCTCCTGGTCAGGGTCTGTATAAATGTCATCATTTGTTTTTCTGACAGTACTTTGCACAGCCTTCAGCATGTAACAGGCACTCAAACGCACTCTGATTAGAGGCTGAGCTGCAGCTTATCTGACTGTAACACAGTATAGAGATAGAGCTATAATAACAAAAGGTTTCTTTTTATTTCAGGGAAAATTAATGGATGCTTGTCCTTATTTAACAGTTAAGTGTGAAAAACCTGAGAGAAAAGGATCTAATCACACCGGGGTCTTCTGTCATCTACTTATAAATACATTCTTATTTGGGGGTGGGTAATCGCTTTATTGACGTGTAATTCACACACCAGACAATTCACCCAGTTAAACTATGCAATTCAGTGGTTTTTAGTGTATTCAGAGTCGTGCAAACTTCACCACAATCAATTTAAAACATTTTCATCATCCCCCAAAGAAACCCTGAAATCATTACCAGTCACTTGCCATTCCTCCTTCTCCCAGCAATCACTAATCTACTTTTTGTCTTTTGGGATTTGCCTATTCTAGATATGTCATCTACACGGAATCGGAAATATATGGACTTTTGTGTCTGGCTTCTTTCACTTAGCATACTGTTTTCTAGGTTCATTCATGTCGTAGCACGAATCAGTACTTCATTCCTTTTTATGGCTGAATAATATTCCATTGTATGGATAGATCACATTTTTTTTGGTACCCATTCATCAGTTGATGGACTTGGGGTTTTTGGCTGTTATGAATAATGCTGCTATGAACATTCATGGATAAGATTTTGTGTAAAAATATGTTTTCATTTCTCTTGGGTATATAGCTAGGAGTGGAAGTCAGGGTCCTACGGTAACTCTCTGTTTAACCTTTGAGGAACTGCCAGACCATTTTCCAAAGTAGCTGCACCATTTTACACTCGTACCAGCAATGCACAAAGGTTCCAACTTCTCCACATTCTCATCGACATTTGTCATTATCTGTCTTTTGATTATAGTCCTTCTAGTGGGTGTGAAGTTGTAACTCATTGTGGCTTTGATTTTTGTTTCCCTGACGGCTGATGATGTTGGACATCTTTCCATGTGCTTATTGGCCATTTGCATATCATCTTTGGAGACATGTCTATTTAGAGCCTTTCTATTTTCATACTGGGTTATCATTTTTTGTTGAGTTGTAAGAGTCATTATGTAAATATATTCTTAAATAGATCTTTTTAAAATTCCTTATCCAATGGCATCTTTGATCTTGAACATATCATAAGACTCTGTAACGGGGCACCCAATTGCCCTGCTTCATTCATTCATTCAGTCAGTATTTACTGACCATCTGTGTGTGGAAGGTATTGTGCTCTGTGCTCTCATGTATATGAAACGAATAAAATGTCCCCTGCTTCAAGGAGCAAAACACAAAACAGGAAGGGAAGAACCATAGTGATATATTTCTGGGGGTGTTCAGAAAAAGAAGAGATTACTCTCGGTTTGAGGAATCAAGGAAGACAACCTGAAGAAGGTGGCATTTTCAGTGGCCTTTGCAGGATGCATAGTATTTAAATACAAGACGATTGGGGGGAAGAACCTGAGTAAAGAGCCTGACGTCAGACTGTGTGTTCTCTGTGGAATGACGACTAGTCTAGTTTAACTTTTAGGGCTGAACTTTTCACAGCTTAAAAAGAAGAATGCTAGGAACAAAGACCAGAAGGGTAGTTGGGACCACATGTTGGTTTTGAATGCAGAAGCAGTCTTGATAGTGTTTTATCAGTGATTGGTGAACCCCTGGACGTTTGGGGTTAGAGTGGGTCAGTGTGCTCAGAACAGTGCCTTGGAAACAGAGTGCATAGAGGTGCGTGTGATGATTTGGGGGCGGCTGGTGATGGAAAGCAGCAGTGCTGTGTTCCTGTCTTGGATACTGACGTGTGCAATAGAAGACAAGAAGGCCGCTAGTTAAGAAACTCCTGTGAAATTGTTTCATCTCATGATTCTCAAACTTATTTTACCATGGATTCACCTTTTTTTCTCTTTTTAAAAATAACATCTGAGGTACATATTTTGGATTTTGCTGACTTAGTTCAATATTACACAAGTAATAATTTCTTAGTCAATGTTGGTTGGTTGGTTACTTGATCAGTTACAGGATTGTGGCTCGTAGACTTGGATCACTGATTCTAAGGGCTGAAGGCATGTTAGATATTAGCTAGTCCAGCCCCTCCTTGTGTGGAGGCTTGAAAGAGGGGAAGTGTGTGCCCATATTTACCAGGTCCAAAGGAAAGGGAGAGTGTCCTGCAGGTATCTTGACTTCCAGACTAATGTTCTCCTCGATTTTACTAAAATAATTTTAACCTTCCTTTGCTACATACACAATAATAACAGCAAATCCTGCTCTACAAACCCTGCCAGGGTCCTCAAGGGTGGAGGCCCAAAGATGAATGAAGGCATGTGATAGACCAGACTCGTGTCCGCCCTTCTAACTGGATTCTTTTCCTCCTACCCATAGTTTCTTTGGTCTAAGCCAAAGAAGCCCTTTGGTCTAAGGGCTTGCACAGTGTTTAGGAGGAGGTGTGCGTCTGATTGTCAGGGTGGATGGGTTCTTACTTACAGTTAACTTGTTAACTGTGTGATGCTGAGTAGGTCTCTCCATGTTTGGGGCACCGATTTCTCATTCCTTCAGCCTTTAGAATTAGCCATCCAATTCTGTGATCTGCAATCCTGAAATTGATCAAGCAACCAACCAACATTTACTAAGAAGTTGTTATTTGTGTAATACTGAACGAAGGCAGCAAAACCCAAAGTATGTATGAGGGAATCCGCGTGCCCAAGACCCCTGTCGGCGGCAACAACATGCATGTCCATCATCTCTAGGGGATCTGGTAGTTAGGTCCTAGCCCTTACTGAGAGAAGAACCACCTGTATCGTGCCCTTCTGGGTCTGTTACCGTCCCACGTTCTGCCCCCCTCCCCCTCCCATGTTAGAAATCTCCAATGTTTTCGGTGGATTCCTGTGGACTTTCTTCTTTTTGTGTCAGACACCAGTGGTTTGGTCTTAAAGGTAAACTGTGTCAGTTTGGCGAACTTGAAACGCAAACAAGCATAAGAACTTACACTAGGTGGAAATTGTGGAGTAGAGCGGGGCTGTTGTTCTTACCCCAAGAGTTTTGCTTTTCACGTAAAAGTGTGTGTTGTGTTGAGTGACTTCCTTTTTTGGAGTGATTTGAATTTGTTGCTGTGGTGGTGGCTTTGCATGGCAACTGCTGTTGCCGCACATGTGGCATCTAATGAAATGGCTCCCAAAGCCCAGGGGTCCGCACAGAGCCGGGGTACTCCCCATCCTGCTCGTCCTGCCAAGGACGTGGGGAAACACAGGGCCGCGGGCGTGGTGGCTCTGCTGTGTTGATGAGGTTTGATTTGCAATAGCTGAGGCTCCTGGGAGTATCATCAGGGCTCCTCCAAAAGTTAGCTGGGCTACTGATGCTTCACACTGGCAAGTCCTCCCCTCCCTGTGGAGGAGGCAAGTATAAGAAAGGGGGGCATATCTGGAAAGAATCTTTTCAAATTTATCAGGGTATTAATATCAGCACTGCTTGTTTGCTTGCTTGTTTGTTTAAAACCAAAATTACTAAATTGGAAATAGGTCAACCAAAATCCCACTGAAATTCTGAGTGGATCAGGCCAGCATAGGGCCTATTTATTAGGTATTTCATTTAAAATGGAAAGTTCCAGTTTGCAGTGGGGCCAAAAATCCCTAAAAGAAATCCTTACTGGAGGTGTATTATGGGTCACTGTATATTTGCTAGTTTATATCTTGGTGACTAAATTGGCAAATTTTTTATTTTTCCTGGTAAACATTCAGAAGGTTTTTTTCCTCCTTTCCCTCACAAAATCATATTTGTCATACGTGTATGAAGCAAACGACTGTTAAAACTGTCCACACATCTGCGATGATATGAAAATTAGTGGTGGCAAACAAAGATTTCCTTTCTTAGGTACCACAAGGCCTCCGATGAAGTTGACTTTATTCTAATATTACTCTCAAATTGTGACCAAGTGGAAACAAAATTGGTCAGGCCTTAGAGACCAATATGAATAGCACAACAAAAGGGTTATTCTTTGTGAAAAAAATTTAGGTCCTCCTACCCCCCCATAGGACTTAGAAAACGTAAAGTTTTCTCTCAAAGTAATTATTACTGTTGTTTATAAATTTAGATGGTATACAACCTTTACTGAAGCGTGTAAAGGATTATACTTACTTTAATTCATAATGAGGAACAAAGTTATCACCTAACACAAAGCCTTTTTGAAAAGGGAATGAAAAACATCAAGATGTCAAATAAGATCAAAATGTGAACTCTAATTTGAGTACCCGACTTTGAAACATCTTTTGAGAACTGCACCTGTGCTTTAAGCTCATGATAAATTATGTGCAGAGACTTTGTGCTGATAATAGTCATAATATTTTGAACATGCCATTTTTATTCTAAGAATAAGATTTATTTCCCAATCAACAATGCATTTTTATTTCTTTTAACTTTTGGGGCAAATATAGGAATTATTAGCCCATAAATTTTCCTTATTCTTTGAAAAAAATAACATACCAAAAATATAATAAAAATGTAACAAGCAAGAAAAGTGAGTTTGGTATCGTTGTTCTAATGAACCCTACGTGTTAGACTATTCTCTTATAGGTATGGAGTCGAATACCCATAAATCCAAAAGACATTTCATGTTTTAAATTAAGTTGTGAGATGGCTTATGGTCAGTATTTTTTCCTTCTGTTACTTTATTGCAACTTTTAATTGTAAACTCGACCCTAAAGAGTTATTGAAGAAAATAGTAATTATGTGCGGTGAGGGAGGTGTTAGCTAACTCTGTGGTGGTAAACGATTTGCAATATGTAAGTGTATCAGATCAACACGCTGTATACTTTAACCTTACATAATGTTATGTGTCAGTTATATCTCAATAAAGCTGGGGGGACAAAGAGTTATTGTGCTAAAAAAACCACGTTCGTGTAAAATGTCTCATGCTTGGCAGCTAACCTTACGCTCAGACCGCGTTCTGAGAATGGCAGCCAGCGTGTCACGTTGCCAAAAACTTTCCACTGGGAGTATTTTGCAAGGGGCCGGGAGGGTGGGGGGAGCCAGGGGCTGAGGTGGGGACATTTTTCCTGCTTGGTGACTACATCATTTCTCTTGCGTAGGTGAAGCTGCTCTCCGGGGAGAACCCAGGATGCAGACCATCCCTGTGGCGTCTGCCCTCACCAGTCACCGCACGGGCCCCCCGCCCATCAGCCCCAGCAAGAGGAAGTTCAGTGTGGAGCAAGGGGACGATGACCTGGACTGTGAAAATGACCATGCTTCCAAGATAAGTCGCATCTTCAACCCCCATCTGTAAGTTCCACAGTGTGAAATGTGGGTGTTCTGATTTTGGATTGTGGGCTCAATGCCAGGGCCATGTTTCTCTAGCAACTTTGTGTCAGCGATGAAGTGAAAGGATGACTTGTGCTCATCTGCCAGGAGCGGGTATTAAACTGAGTTTAATAACGCGCAGAGAGACATCTCGTTTCCTTCCAGCTCACTTGTATGACCGTGCGTGCGGTTTCCCCTTGGACGTTAAGTTCCCCATAGTGCTTCTCGGGGTGGTCGTCTAAAGATGTTACCTTCCCTTCCCGGTACCACTGATGGTTGTTAGGAAAGCCAGTCTTCGGTGAATGTCTTTATGTGCCTGGGACGTGGAAGGAAAGGTTATCACCTGACTAGACTTCTGTAAAACGTTTTGCTTAGGAGTCTAGAATTGTACGTACACATGAAGAAGTATTAGTTCTCACCTTGTGTGTTCACGGTATAAACTGGAGACCTTCCCAAAGTGGGAATGAGGGCTTTTTGTGTTTACAAGAAGGTGCTGCTCATCACATCTGATGTGTGAGCCTGTTGCAGTGGTTAGAGAACCAGACTTGGGGCCAGGAGAGCTGGGTGCTAGTCCTCCACCTCCCGCCAACACACTGTAATATAATCGTGACATGAGTTGCTGCACTTCTGGGCCTCAGTTTCCTTATTTGTGAAATGAAGGGGTTGAAATGAACACTCTCTGAATCAGTGCAACATGACCACGTTTGTATTTGGAAAACAGCTTGTTCACTATATTCTGGCTTCCCCTTTGCACTCTCTTCTAACACGGCCACGCCTCGCAAAGGGATTGGAATGCTTCTTCTCATGTTGTCAGGACTTGGAGACACCCAGCCAGCTGCTCGGAGAGTCTGCTCTGGCAATTGTGCAACCAGGCAGTCTGATCAGAGTCTGGGGTCTTGGCAGAGGCGGGGAGGTAGCTCTCGTTATTGGAAGGAGTCTCTCTGTGTATCCAGGTAAAAAGGCCCCCTCCTTTCCCGCCTTCCCACGCATGGATTAATGTTGTGGAATTATTCAAGATACTCGGCTTCCCCGGTTCTC
Source organism: Rhinolophus ferrumequinum (assembly GCF_004115265.2). Lineage (NCBI taxonomy): Eukaryota > Metazoa > Chordata > Mammalia > Chiroptera > Rhinolophidae > Rhinolophus > Rhinolophus ferrumequinum. Next base: position 42,644,873 of record NC_046300.1, read on the forward strand.
ATTTCTGAGGGTGCTGCTGTTTCTGGCAGGAGCACGAGGCGTGGAGAGTTCCCGTTTCCTCATTGGCCGAGGAAACCTTGCGCAGTTAGAGGTGGCTGATAACGCCAACAGCCCTCTGCTGCCTCAGCGCCAGCAGTCCTCAGCATTCCACGCATTCCAGCCCGCTTGGACTGTTGTGTGCAGTCATAAGACACACTGACAGAGGTATTTATCCTCCAATAAATCACTGTAGTGTTAGTCAGAGGCTGAGCCTGCAGTCTGGAGCCCTGGAATTTGCTACAATCAGGAATCCAGCAACAAGGCCCTGCAAAAACAATGAGCTCTCGCAAACGGGTTGGCTCATAATTTAGATCCTGGGCGCTCAGCTATTTGGAGTTTATATTTTTGTTACTAGGAATTTCTTCTTCTCACACATCCCCTCTTCCCCAAACCCAAATAAGAGGTGTGTGTGTGTGCGCGTGCGCACATGTGTGTTTTAAATTTTATTGTAAGGAAGGGGGAGGCAGCCCTGAGATATTATGTTCTGGGATCACACATGCCTTAGTTTTAATCTGTAATTCTGCCACTTACCAGCTGTGAGGCCCTGGACAATCAATTTATCTGGGCCCAACATCCTCCTTTGTAAAAATGGCAATAATCATAGTTCGCGTGTAGAACTGTTGTGAGAATTAAGAGTTAAAATTTGCAAGGAGTTTAGCACAGTGCAATAGTTGATGTAGCTGTTACTTTTATTATTGGTAAGTCCATTGTTCAGATCCTGATGATAAAGAATACAAATACTGTTACGGTGAATTGTATGTTTGAGAGGGTATGCGTTTTGTCAGAAATGATGGTTTCAAATCCCAGCTTCTTTACCTTTCCGTGGAAGTAATCATAGTTCCTTCTTCATAGGATGATTGTATATGCTTAGTGTAGTGCCTGGCTTATAGTAATCACTCAGCTTTAGTTATTAATAATGTTATTAGGCTATTAAAGCATTATAAATAATTATTAGAATGATAAAGCATTCAGAAAATGATTTCCTAACTCCTTGGGTGGTTACAAATATGACCTTGAAATATAGGTCTGTGATGACACTATAAAGTATAAATAATAGAATCGCTAGATTTCATGTGTGACTCACAATTGACGTTATCACGCAAAGTTTTAGGAAAATAGAGACAGCAGCACCCCAGTGGGCCAGACTCCCTGGACCTAAGGAGGAAAAGTTATCGGTGTGTGGCCAGTTCCTTCTGGTGTCATTTGTTCCCCATGTGATAGTTACTCATTTTGGTAACATTACCATTATTTCTACTTGTGTTTTCTAAACACCAAATGACAGATTTCACAGGAACACTGAAAAGATGCTGCATCTCTTCTTCATGGTATTGGATGCTTAAGGAAGTACTGTTGTTTGATTTGATGAAATGTTTCCTATTTGAGGTGTAACATGTTCCCTCCTTTTTATTTAATATGTCTAGGAAGTTTTCTATAATACATTACAGATTATTTGGAAAAGAAATGGTCTAATATATTTGTTTAAGAAGATTACAAAATGATTTTTGCTCTTTATCTTCTTAGAACATGTTAATGTCGTGTAATGAAAATGTATTTTGCTTACTTTATCACTGAAGAAATCACAATAATTCTGGAGGAAGGAGTGTTGTTGAAAAACAGTTTTGACAGCTAGCTAAGAGGGTCTCAAAGATGTATGCTTTGGCTGCATTTCATTATAACCATCATGTTGAGATATTTTCCAGTAGAGAGATGGGGAGATTGAGTGGCTCTGAGCCAGACTAGGAAGCTACAGAGAGTATGACTCAATTTCATCTGATTGGATTTGGGGAGGAAGAGGAGAGAGAAGAGCGGTTTCCTTTGAATTCCCAGAACTTGGAAATGGAGAATTTCTGGGCTGTTGTTCCAGCCCTTTATAAACCTGGGTCATTTGAACTCTTTAGTTTTCTTGTTGATGTGGTGATCCTGAGAAATATATTTTTGGGGTTTTGTTTGTTTCGTAAGGAAAGTGTTAAGAACGTGAATGACTTATGTGGAAGTTGAAATTACTGTATCTGCTACTTAGAAAGTGGATTAAAATATGAAGCCAGGGAGGGTAGAGTGGGGTTCCTCTCATGGACACGTCAAGAAGTAACTTGTGCTATGACCTTGGTATTCAAGTCTCATCTGGTAAAGAAGAGCTCTCCCTTTCCCTCCGTCTGTCTATTGTTCATAGGACTCGTCGATTTCTGTGTAATTCAATGAGCTGTAGCTGTCCCTGATTTGGCAAGTAAAAGCCCCTTCGACTGGCTCTTGGTGTCCTTGTTCCATGCCTCCACTTTTTTTTTTCTTTGAGCACTTTCTTATTTTCTGGCACACAAGGTGCTCATCTTGTAACCTCCCTACCCCAGCCGTGGAATCAGCCATTTCTCCAGGGGACCCTGGTTCCCTTTAGTGGGGAATGGTATTTCAAAGCCAAGCTCTGCGTGCTCGGCGTGTGCCGGTGGTGTCATTCCTCTAGGTTTGGGTTGTCTCGTACGGTAGATCCTAGTTACAGGTGGCAATTTACGTTTAAAATTAAATTTAAAAATTCAGTTCTTCAGCTGCGCTGGCCACATTTCAGGCTCATTAGCCACACGTGGGTAGTGGCTGCCCTGTTGGACAGCACACATATAGGACGTTTCTACTATCACAGAGGGTTCAATTGAACTGCACTGTTTCTAGACCCTTCCAGTGGAAAGAGTGAGGACACGATGAGTTCCTATTACCACTCGGATTCCGATTTCAGGGGTTCTTCCTCTTCCTCCCCCCGATTCCCTATTGGTTCCCAATGGCATCAACACATTTACATATTGTTCAGTCCTACAGTCGACCTAACATAGTGTCAGCATTGCTACGGAAATAGCACTTTGAAAAACAAACCTACTAAAGAAGAGTTCAAGATTTGCCGGTGGTTCTTTTTTCCCCCCTATGCTGAGGGAATAACAGTCAAAGTGCTGACTTCAACAGTTACTTCTTCCCCTCCACACCTTTCAGTGGTGGTGTGTTAATTCACATATATATGGGTTCATTAATTTGTTTCCATTCAGTTGTAGATTTTCTTTCCATCCTTGCTGAGTTTTTGAATATGTAAAACATTAACAGGCTTCTGAAAGTCAAAACTATAATCACTTCGCAGTGTGTGTAAGTCATTCTGCTGTACACCTTAAACGTATAAAAGTACCATTTACTAGATCTCAAGAAAACTGAAAAAGTCAGAACTATGTTAAAAAGTGCTGAGAGAGAAGTATTCCCTTCCTTGTGTCTTTCACTTCTTTTGTGCCCTGTGGGCAGTTATCCTTCTGGTTGGTGGTTCTTTTTGTTACAGTAACCATATACGAGGATGGCTGCTCATTTCTCCTCCTCTCTGACACACAAGGTAGCATACTCTGTGTGCTTATTGGAGCTCGGGTGTTTTCATTCAACAATATATTGTGGAAATCTTTTCCTGCCTGTTACAGCTGCATAGCACCCACTGCGGGACGTGCCCAGGTTCATTCAGCGGATCCCCTTTGTCTGGACATGTAGGTGATGCCCAGTGTTGTGTATAATACTGATAGTGCTGCAGTGGGTAATCTTGTGCGTTTGTATTAATATTTTGTGTTTTTTGTAATAACAGTGTGAAGAGCAACGATTGGCGTAGTATAACAGCATGCTAAATTCATATTGGTTTTGAGACTTACTCTAGGCTGCTTGTCTGGTAGAACCTAGTCTGAAAGAGTCATGCGGTCGAAGATGACTTTCGGAAACGAAGCAGCGTTTAGCTTTGTGTGTGCGTGAAGGTTTGTAGGTGAGCGGTGCAGTGAAGCTTCTCCCTCAGTCACCTAAGAGGAAGGGATCAAACGCTGAGTTTTTACTATATACTGGCCCTATGCTGGGCACTTTAAATATATTGTCTCATTTAACCCTCACAATAAATGTGTCTCTTTAAGATGGGGTGTGTGTGTGTGTGTGTGTGTGTGTGTGTGTGTGTGTGTAAAAGCTCTATTTACAGAAATTGAAATGAAGGCTGTGAGAAGAAAATGTGGCTGAAGTGGTGGCGCTGGGATTAACCCTGCTGTGTGGCACCAAAACCAATGATCGTCGATGATGCCATAGCTCTGTGTTACCCGAGATGGGATTACATGCACATAAGATGGACATCATGTATTTAGGATGCCACTTGACCAACGCAGTGTTCCACACATGGCAGATGCCAAATAATTTCTGTGTTGAATTGAATTGCACCCACTGTCCAGAGAATGTGCTCTTTGGAGCTCATGTTCCAGTTGGGGAAGGCATCCACTTTCTGAGGGTGCCCATTTGCAGAGGGGTTGCCCCTGGCCTCAGAACAGGGCAGAATCCATACGCTCACACCGGGAGCAATGCATGGTCACCGGCCTGTGCTGTACCCAGCTGCTGCATGAGGAAGGGCCCAGGGAAGGAACATGTTGCCTCCTCCGGCTGGTGGTCCTCCTTTGAAATGCTGTCCTGGTGTGAAATGTGTCCACTGTTGTTTTCTTTGCTTCTGTGGCCATGCCTTTGAAGTTTTTGCTCAAGTCTGGTGTAGCCAATTCTGGGTTATCCTGGAGTGCGTTATCCAGTCTCGGGAGCTTCTGTTTTCTTTGCTCCTGCACTTTCGCTTCTTCCTTCTCTCTGCTTGGCTATCTTCTTCCCTACACCCTTAATTCTTACTCTTTTTTTTCCTCCTTGGCCCTAGTCACTTCACTCTTTCCTCTATGAAGGTGAGTAAAAAAAAGAGGGAAAACAGACAAACTCAAAACCAGGGATTCTTTCAGCTTGACAAAAGATTGGATAGAGGAAGCCTTTGAAGTCAAGTGCTGGGCGTATGATAGAAACTCAGTAAAAAAAATGGATTGATTATGGCTAAAATGGCTTTGGGAGTTTTCCTCTGCGTTTTATTCTTTGCAGTGGAGTTGATTGTATAAATGGTACCTCAGATGTGCTGCAGTGTGTAGTTCGTGCTGTCCCTGCATAACCCTTGGCATATTATCACACTCCCTTTGGTGACTGTTTCTTGTATCTCTTTAGTACCTTTGGTTTGGACATAAAAGTCCATGAAAGTGGAGGAAGTAATCCCTCATTTTAAATTGAAACTAGACCCAGAGGAAATGGAAAAGTTGGGGTTATTTTAGTACCTTGACCCTCCTGGCACTGGTCGGGGGGCTCTGTAAGGTAAACATTACGTGTTTATAGACTGAACTTTATGTTACTGTTACGTTCATGTCTACATAAGCCTTAGAGCGGGTAATCTTTTCATCGCTGAGAATGGTGATGGGTCAGGATTCCCAGCATCCAGAGACTCATGACAGCCACTGTGTCAGGACTTAACTAAGAACAACGACTGTTTATTGAGTCTTGATGTCTATGTACCAAGCACTGCTTTATGGGCATGGTCACATCGCATCCTCATAACCCTGTGGTATGTGGATACTGTTGTTATCCCTGTTTTACAGATGGTAAAACTGAGGCTCAGAGTGGTTCTGGAACTTGTTCAAGGTCACACAGCTAGCTAGTAGATAATGGAGTCAGGAATCCAGACTGTGTTCCTAAAGCCAGCACTCTGAGCAACCATGTTTCGTTTATGTCAATAGTGTACTTCTGCAGCTGCTATGAATCGTTTGATATAGGACCCTAACGTCTTGTACTTTTGGACAGTCTATTTAAGCACCCTTAAAACATAGCTCATAGATGCTTTGGAGATGAGAGGTGGAGACTGTCTGTTTTAGCATGCAGTGGCGAGGATGGCGTGGCAGCATAAGGCGATGAGGTCGTCGGTACTTAAGAGGGCTACTGCACTAGGAAGCCAGTGCAGTGATGGTTCCCTTCAGAGACCGTGAAAGGAAGAGCTGTTTAGTTCCCCAGAAGAGGCTTGAAATGGTGTCTCTGTACAGGAGAGAACCCTATGAGAATAAACAAGGCTTTCCTTTAGGCTCAGGAAAGTGCTTTTTATAGTGTTCTAGTTCTTGTTGAAAATATCTGACCCCATTTGAAGTTAGTGCACAGTCCAGCAGTAACCTTAGTCTATAAGATTCAAACTGGCGTGTCTGAAAATTTGCTTTAAGTATATGAACACACACCTTTTTTTTGGTCCCCCCCCCATTTCATAAATCAAACACTCTTGAACTAGAATCCCTCAGACGATGTGCCTTTTCTCTTTCTCCCACATCCTTCCTGGCATCGCCGAAACTTGGGAAGTTTTAGCCCTGAAATTCTCCGTTCTTTTGTACTTTCACACACAGTCTCATAAGTACTCCCACAAGTGTTCTGGGAATTGAAGAGGATATTTTATAGCTTTAATTTTAGTTATCCTAAATGACTAACTCATAAACTGAGATATTGTTAAATACGGATTTTTTAAAAATCCCCCCCAATGTATAGCAAGTATGTATATTTATTTGCAAAAAAACATGCATTAGAAGGGAACGTGGATCTTTAATAAATGTTTTTCATCCTAGAGGTGTAATCTAAGAACTGTTTCATGTGAGGTTGACTCTGCCCCGCACGCTGTCGCTGGAGCTGTGGGTCAGCCTGAGCGGAGCTGGAAATGAAGCTGGTTTTTTATGGCTGCTCCCATGTGACCTTCAAGGCGCATCTGTGTGTGACATGCAAGTGTTTTGCTAATGAAGTGTGGTACCTTTAAATAAAGGTCACAAGCCTGACCTGTGTTGTGTGGGTTTCTTGTTTGTCAGGCTAGAGGCATTTTCTCATTTTCACAGTTCATCCGAAAACAAAGAACTCCTTATCCGAGCAGGGAGCTGTGCTCTTGAGAGCTGACATCAGCCTTTTCCCAGCAGGCACCACTTCTGCCTTAAGAGTCTTTGCTGAGAGCTGGAAAGGCAGATAACCATCCTGCTACTGGCATTTTTCTGGCCAAATATCACAGAATGAAGAAATGCTACGAGTGCCAGGAGTCAAAGATGCCAAACAAAAAGGACTGTCATCGTGTTATTTCTTGTCTACGTGAGGCACCTCAGTGGTGCTCACACCTAACACAAAGGTCATAAAAGTGGGACAAGAACCTTGAAAAAAGAGGACTTTTTCCCTAGAGAAGAATTAAAGAACATTTGGGATATATCAGAGAGCATTCATTAGCACGTGTAAAATCGCTTTTTTAAACGACACATTAAAACTGAAAAAAGGAGTGGTTTTAGATTTACGGATTAAGTCAAAAGCATTTGTTCAAAAGTTGACAACACAGGATTTGGCTGTTTCCCTCTCCTGCCCTGATTCTCGGAGCAGTTCAGCTCTTTTTAGAGTGCTGTTTTCTTGAAGAAGCTTCTGCTCTGCGAACACAAATGGCAGCTATTTTTATACATAGTTAGAGGATTAACCGTGATGTGGCTTTATGACCACGCAGGCCTGCAATACAAAGCCAGTCTGTTCTGAACGTCTGTAGAGTGCTGTCACTTTAGTAGATTTGACTGAGGACCAGAAAGAGGAACGCTGAGAAATGTGCCTGTGTGCGAGTGCTGGTGGTTCTTTTATTTTCCTCTAGGATCTCACTTGTAAATCGATCATTTGCCTGTGCTGCATGCAGCTGGAACAAAGTGAGGTAGTTTACAAGCCCTGTGTTCTGTCTAGTATTGTTTTTATTTAATAAATGCTAGTACTTAGTCTCTGTCGTCTTTGCTAAATCTTTGGGCGTGCGCACTCATTCATTCATTAATTCATTCATTCTTTCATTCTCTCTCTGTCCCCATTTTGAAGTATCTTCACAGATTGCCTCCACAGCCTAATTAGAGAACTTAATGTTGCAGTAATGTTCTGGGTCTGGCAGTAGCTTGACACCTTGCCAAACAAGGGCTCTGAACATTGGATCCAAGCCTTCATAGCCCCGACAGAAATGAAATGTACTGCAGAATAGAAGGAAACAAATTTTGTTATCATACTCTCCTCTAAATTATCTCACGTCATGCCTTCCCTTTCTTGAAGAGACCTAAGAAATACAGCTATTGGACCCACATAGAAACCAGCTCCAGAAACCGGGTCAGAGCCACATGGAAGAAACAAACCCACTCTTACTAGGTCAGGTCACTTTAGAAGCAAGTCTGAGAGCGCTGAAAGCTCTTTGCTTCCCGAAATTTGGCTTTGTCCTTGAACCCATCAAATGGTTATGGAGTTTTCTAACTCTTGAGGAGTTATTTCCTTGGCTACACGACACCCCTCGGGGATTCAAAGCACCACGGCCCATAGATTGTCTTAGAACATTCTTGCCTCGAGATCCTTGAAGGAAAAAGGGTGCTCTCTGGCCAAATTTGGGAGGGTCCCAACCTGGTCTTTGGGTCTGCTCGTGCACGTTAGCACAGTTCAGGCTTCGAGAAGTCCAGTGTACAGAAACACTGGTTAGCCCAGGGTTTCTCAAATGTAACTGGCCGTGGAATCCTTTGTCCCTATTCGAAATATTCCAGGGAGCATACTTGCCTAACAAAATAGCATTTTATTTTGGTTTCAAAATCCTACTATAAATGTTCAGACTCCAAAAGCTTGGTGCTGCCCAGCTTAACTATTGTAGTGACATGCTTGTATAATTCCTTGATTCGGGATTACTGGGTGCCATCTTTCGTGCCTGGGGCTTTTAGGGAATGTCAGTGAGGCGAAAGACACTGAGGAAGCTGGAGAGCCTGTCCTCTCGGCCTGTGTCCCCGTCTTCCATTCCTACCTCTGTCCTTCCCTCCAAGCTGTTTCCAGAGAGCCGATCATCTCCACTTCCACAGCCACTCTCCGGTCCAGTGCTGTGATCCCTGCAAACAGTTTGAATGAACGTCCTCTCCCTCATTCACCGGTGACCTACAGATCAGGGGCAAACCTGCAATTCCTTAGCTTATGTGACTTCCTCTTCCTTGTAAGTCTCTTTTCCCTTGGTTTCCTTGGCCCTTTTCTTGCTGTCTTTGACTCCCCTCCACTTCTGTGGCCATTCTACGTAGGATCTTTCAGAGTCGCCATTATTGCCATTCTTCAGAGCTCCGTCCTTCTCACTGTACACACTCTACTAGTGAAGTCACATGCCTACTCCTGGCGTGGAGGATCCCCACATCTTGATGTCTAGGTGAGACCTAACCTTCACACGCACGCAGAGCTGTCCGCCTTGTGGGTGTTGTGTGTGCACCTCAAGTTCAGTGCTGCTTCACTGGAACTGATTTTCATTGCGCTGTTCTTCTTCCATCACTTTCCCAAGTCTGTCCCCCATGATGGGGGACAGCTATCGCTTGCCCTGGAAGTCAGCTCTTCCCTTCTTCCATTTCATCTCCCAGATCGAATCCATTGCCACCTGCCGTGGAGTCAGTCTGCTAAGTGTTTTCTGCGTAGGAACTGGCCAAGGCTATAGCTTAGACCCCTGTTTCCACGGCAGCGCCCTCCTGGTCTTGGCACTTTGGTGCCAGAAGGTTTCTGAAGTTATACTCTTCGCTTGGAATTCTTCCATGGCTCCCAGTCAGCTCCAGGAACCCCTGGACAGACGGCTGTCTACAGGAGCTTCTGCCCAGGTGCCCCGCCTTGCTGATGTGAGCCCGCGGGTCCCCTCCTGTGCTTCTCCTCTTTCCTTGCCTCTCCTCTTGGCAAATGGTGATTCCTTCTGCTTCGAGATGATCCCTTCTTTGTATAAAATGGTGATACTTTGGTGTAATCATGTGCCCACCTGTCTGTCCCACTCCCCAGACTGCAAATCTCTCCAGGCCATGGGCTGAGTCTTAACTCGTGTCTGTCGCACAAACACTTTCCCTTTGACTGGGAAAGATGATAAGAATTGCTTTCAAATATTTCAAAAATGAGTGGCACCACTTCTTATACTCTGATTTTCCCCCTGTAGCCTTGGTGTTTACTTCAGGGAACATGCTGGAACAGAGAGAGTCCCACCAGCGGGACCTCCACTGCCTTCCTTCTCTACCCCTAGTAACCCCCCCAAACAGAAGTGCAAATTCCTGGTACCTGGTCACATGCACAGTTTTCAATCTGAATCACTAGCCCGACTGATAATGCTTTTTTGGATCAAAGCATTTTATCCCAGTGTTGACTTTGAGTATAAGCCTTCGGAGTTTCTTTGTATGAATGAAATTTTTTTTCCCTCCCCTCTGTTTATATTTCTTCTTATGCGTCTTGCTCCGCTCCCAGCGTGAACATAGGTAAGGTTTATGGAAGTGGGAAATTCAATTCAGTTGTGTTCACCTCACAGGCCACGGAGATGGCCAGACATTCCTTCTGGGTGGAAATCGATCCAAAGAATAGATCTGTTCATACTAGAAAAGCATGCAAGTTCTCTGCCCAAGTGTTTACCACTTCCGATGTTTTTCAAATCTACCTAAAAAGTTCTCAAAGCCAAAGTGTTTTTCAACTATTTTCTAGTAGATGTATTGTGTTTATTTTATTTGTGTGTGGTAACTTTGGGCTTGCGTTGCTAATGGCCCTACTTCCTGTATTCTGGTAATGACACTGCATCATTTTGTGTTAGGTTGCAGCTTTAGAGCAAGTTGTATTAAATGAAACACAGACACCCAGTGTTCTCTAGAAGTGTGTGTGACATGGATATGTCTTGAAAATGGAGACACTGTTGAAAGGGCCTGATGGTCATGAAGCTCCGCAATTAGCAGGTCTTTCCTGATAGCCTGTTTGGAAGACATGGCCAAGTGTATTTTGGGCTGTGTCTCTGGGTCCTTTTTGACTACAAGATAAAATTCCAGGACTTGGGTGATCTGTCCTAAATGCCCTCTCCCAGTATAATTTCTTAGTAGATGGCCTCCTTGGACAACTGATTGTCTAAAGACTCCTTACCCATGGAGAAATTTAAAACGAATTTATTTAAATGTCTGCTTCGCCCTTCAGCAAGCTACACAGAGTGTAAGAAGGAACTCGCACAGTTCAGGGAGGATTGTCCAACCTGCCTTGTGACTTTCAGTTTGAGGCTAATATTTGAAACCAACGTTTTCATTGCCCATGGCATTGTAATCTGTATGGCGTCCTGACATCCCTGTGTCAGCTCTTTGAGAAGACTCTTCAAGGGCTCCCACATCCCACACTGCCTGTCCGTTAAGTGAGATATTTTTAAACATTCCATCCAAATTTGGTGATAATTTGACCCTCCATCGTTTTCTCCCTCCCAACTTTTTAGTTTGTAAAAAGTTCAGAAACATTGACCAACTAGTATAATGAGCACCCATGTATCGTTCACTAGATTCACCAGTTGTTAATATTCTGCCTCACTTGCCTTTTCTTTTGTTTGTTGTAGGCAACGATATGATCGTATATACATCATATAAACATACATTTTTTTTTCACATTCCATAATGCCCTTCCTAGATGTTTTCTTTTCAATTCAGGATTCAGTTAGGAATCCCACATTGTGTTTGGTTGTAGTGTCTTTTAATGATCTTTAACCTAGAATAGTTATTCCCACTTTGCGGGGGTGGGTGGTAGTGGTGTTTTTGGTGGGTAAGGGAAGGGAGCATCCAGACAGGGATTGCTCTGGAGTGTAGGCCCTTGTGAGATCTCCCTTTGGAACGCCAGTTGGACCAGTGGCGGGGAGATTGTCTATCAACACCGGAAGGGGTGACGTTGTGTATGATGATAAATAAATGAGCTATTCAGATATGTGTGTGGTTGTTATGTGGTAGGAAGTGTGAGTTCTGAAAAAGGGGCAAGGGAAAGGGAGAGAGAAGCATTGAAAGAGGAGGGAAAGGATTGGGAACACAAGATGGCTGAGATGCATGGAACAAGTTAAACTTTTTATGCCTGTTCTAAGATAACTTACCGTTTCGTCATTTTGTATTACTGCCTCAAAGGCTCATTTCTATTTCTAGCCAACAATTCCAACAGTTTTACTTTAAAAAAAGAAAGAAAGAAAGAAAGAAAGAAAATCCAGTACCTTCACTTATTCATGGCACAATGGTGCATTCCCTGTTCCTTTTCTCCGTGAACCTACAAAATCCAATACAAACCCTAGTAGATTGGATTCTTGTAAGAGCCCCAGTTTTTTAGAATAATTCATCTGAAGTTCAGGTGAAGTTTCTTGACTGAAAACTGGTGGCATTTGTGTGTGTGTTGCGGGGGTGGGGGGTCCTTCTGATTTTCAGCAGCACATGTGATATCTAATAAACACAATCTCAGAATTTGTAAGACTTGATGTTAGTAGCTCTTTAAGGGTGCTGTGATTGGAGACGGGTGGACAGTTGACCCTTAAACGACACGGGTGTGAACTGCATGGGTCCACTTATACACAGATTTTTTTTTCCAATAAATATATTGGGAAAGTTTTTGGAGATTTGCCACAATTGGAAAAAACTCTCCAATGAACCATGTAGCCTAGAAATACTGAAAAAATGGAGAAAAGGTGAGGTATGTCACAAATGCATACACTGTACATGCGTATTTTCTTTTCCTTTTGATTTTCTTAACAACATTTGCTTTTCTCTAGCTTTATTGTAAGAATACAGTATATATGATACATATAACGTACAAAATGTGTTCATTGACTGTATGTTATCAGTGAGGCTTCCTGCCAACAATAGGCTAGTAGGCTATTAGTAGTTAAGTTTTGGGGGCATCATAAGTTTTACACTGATTTTCTACTGCGCGGGGGTGGGGGAAGCGGGTCGGCGCCCCTAACCCTTATATTATTCAAGGGTCACCTCTATATGCAGGGCCTAGAAAGGTGACAGTGGTTCTCATGGTCCCTGAGGGGTAGCAGAGTGGTTGACAGTGGTGTCCCCAGCCCGGCCTCTTGCCCCAGTGCTGGGAGAAGACAGGTGAGCTCTGGAGCAGCAGCAGTGGGGGGTGCGGTTCACAGGAGCACAGAGCTCCTTCCACCTCCTGTGGCAGAGGCCCCCAGGACTGCGTCCTTTTTTCCCTTTTCAGGGATTGGTCATTGAACTCTTCATTCCCAAGAAATGGAGCAGGTATCGTTCCCGTCAGCCCCCACTTCTTTTTTTAGCTAGCTGGCCTTGTTTTATGTTGCTTGTAACCAAGAGCGCTTGTTAACAAATACAGGTAGTATTTGCGCTGTTGGCAGTGTTTCGCTACCACTTGCAGAACTTCTGGGACTATCACTGTGTTTCCATCCTGTCCATATCTCATATTTCCCATTTTTCTAGAAGTGGAATTTCTGGGTTAGAGGGCACCCAGTTTTGCTTCACTGAGGTCTGCGGCTTGGTGTATCTAGAAGCGCTGCTGCTTGCTTTCCTACTAGCACATATATGCCTGTGTCTCATCCTACATCATCACAAAGGTGACTGTCATCATGTATTTAATTTTTGCAAGTTTCATAGGGGAATCACCATGTAGTGACTTGCACCCCCGTCCCCCCCCCCTTTCCTTTCTGCTGGTAGGGACCGTGAATGATCTTTTCACATTGGTCATTTGGATTTCTTTTTTTGTTGTTTTTGTGACTGTTTGTCTTTTTTTTTAATTACAGTATTCATCTTATTTCTATTGATATGTTACAACTCTTCATATTAAGGATCTTCCAGCAGATGTGTTAGGAAAATACCCAGTTTCCTAATTTATTTGCTGGTATATTACTTCGTGAGTTCATTTATCCAATATTTCCCAAGTGCCTACTTTGTTGGTGGCGTTGGGGGCGCGGAGGTGAAGGAGTCAGCCTTGGTTAGGGGACGGATCTTAGCTGAACCTGAGGAAGTTCAAGACGGGATGATGTGTGGGCAGAGCAGGGATTGCCCGCGCCCTCAGAAGGCGTTGGCCACCATCCACCTCCCGGTGAGGAACAGGGGCACTGCCATCTTCATGACAAAATAGGATTGCGGCCGTTTCCGGCCTTGTCTGCTTTTTCTCCCTTTTCCAGCTCAGAGACATTCCCCCAACCCTACCCAACCCCAACTATCTCACTGAGCACGGAGCACCTTGAGTGGTCAGAAAGCTTTTTGTATTTGTTTTAATAGTCCCTTGTTGGGTACCATAAGCAAGCTCTGAAATCAAAAGTTTAAATTGTTTTTATTTAACCATTTTACCAGATGTTTCCTGTGGTTTGACAGATGTACCGTTTACTCGAAAGTTAAACTCCTGAGATTTTGAATGTTATGGACACTGTTGCCATAGACAGTGATTCCGTCAGGGCAGGATTTGGACGGCAGCTTTCGCATCATTTTTTGGGTTGAAAATGTGTTTTTCCCCAGGACAGAAATGCTTGTCTTCATACTCTGCTTTTATCTTCTTGGTTACAACTCTAATCTCTGGTTTAGAAAGACTGTAACTGGTTGACTGGAGTTTATTCCAGTAAACACCGTGCCTCAGTGGGTATTACATTCTGAACGCAGCTGGACTCAGGTACATCTCGGTTTTGTTTGCAAAACTCTGCTAGGGTGAAAAGAACTCAGGTAAAACTTGAATTTGGGGCTGAAACTCGGACTGCTGCTTCACTTCTGAGGGCTAGTTAACACTGGGGTATGGTGAAGAAAGCTGCAGACGTGGCTGTTTTTTTGCACCCACCTACAGCCTGTCAAGACCAACCAAGGATCCCTTTGGTGACTTGGCCTGCCCCAGGCCTGCAGTCAGCGTTTCTCTGCAGCCCAAGAGTCCAAAGAGAAAAGAGCCTCTCATCCAGGATTCTGCTGGTGGGAGGAAAGCAGGAGGAAGTTGCTTCCTACAAAACACAAGTGAGACTGTAGTTGTGGCTGCAGCGGAGGGAAAAAAACAGGGATTTTTGACATTCCTTCTCCGAAGGGTCAGCTGCAAGAGTGCTGTGGGCTTGCATGCATTGTTCTGTCAGAGCTGGCTCCCTTCTCCAGCAACCTTCCTCTTCTGTGTTTTGTTTAGCCTTATTTTAGAGTTTTATAAAAGCCTTATGTTATGGAAGATGGAGAAACAAAGAAAGAGGAAATCGCGTACTGTAATTCTGACAGCAGATCTATTTTCTCACAAAATGGAACTGTAATGATGCATGTAACATTTTGGCAAGACACCCTCTGTAAATAAACCCTCCCAGGAGTTGCTAACCTATCCCAGGACCCAAAGGAAACTTTTCTTGTGGCTTGGGGGCAGGCAGGCCCCTTACCTTGCAAGTCTCCTTTCGGCTGGGGACTTTTATTCTGACAGGCATTCTGCCTATCCCGTTTTGTGCCTGGGACTGCCTGCCAAGTTTGTGAGGCCCAAGGCTTTTTTGTGGGAGGACGCTGGGCTGTCTTCATGCTCTTTGGCAATGATTAAAGTGAGGTTAGTACCAAAAACCCTTTCATTTTATTCCCTTATCCTTGCTTTTTCAAACCAGATGGCAACCCTGTATTTTCAGCTGTAATTAATTTAAACTATGAGGCAGCAAGTGCTGGGAGAGGTAGAGTTGATTTTGCTCAGAAGGGACAGCAGTGATTTTCCTTCTCATCCCTCACCCCTCACTAAATGGCACCTTGTCCCAATCACATCCATGTCATGTACAGTTTCTTCTGAGGGGACGGGAAGGAGAGAGAAGGCTGTTAATGGGGTGCAGGGCTGGCCGCCGATTACACGTGTGAGCGGGAAGGGTTAATGCACACTGGTAATTGTTTCCTTAATGGGTTGGAAGTAACCAAGTTTCAGGTGATGGCTGACAGGTTATGGCCAGGCTGGGCTATCATGTGACTCCTCTAAACAATGGCGCATAGTTTGAGTGGCTGCTGATTTGGGGAGTACAGGGTGCTTTTTCTTCCCACTCAGTTCAACTGCCAGGATCGCCTCCAAAAGGGGGTATGTTTTCGGTTTAACATTTATTCTTAAAGAAAATTACAAGGGAAATAAAAGCACTTGGCCACAATTGAAGTCTGGAGGTTTTGACCTCAGCTATTTGACCACTTCCCTCGATGGAAATTTTACTTGAGTCCCGACTCTTTAAGTTGCTTTAGTGCACAGGATCCTGTAGAGAGTGAGCGATCCTTCACATTTAATAGAAAAATAAATGTTTTTGTTTAATCTCTCAGTGACTTGTAAAGTAACTCCACAGAGCAGTCACTCCTCCCACCCTTTTCTCCCCTCTTTGCTCTGAAATGAAGTTGAGGTTAAAATGGAGAGTGAAGTAATCGACTCCTTGAGAGCCGGTGTCCAGTACCCTCACCTGCCTGCACAGATAGGGGCAGCGGGGTTTGAGTTTCGTCATTTGAGAAACCCATTTTTCTGGGCAGTACGGAGGAGTTGCAGGTTGAAGA
Organism: Rhinolophus ferrumequinum; assembly: GCF_004115265.2. Lineage (NCBI taxonomy): Eukaryota > Metazoa > Chordata > Mammalia > Chiroptera > Rhinolophidae > Rhinolophus > Rhinolophus ferrumequinum. The sequence goes on from NC_046300.1 coordinate 42,661,003, forward strand.
AGATCTGTTGCCGATAATATATGTGCAGAGCACTTTGTAAAACTGTACGCTAATGTTATACAAATGGTAGTTATTACTGCGTATTATTAACATTAGCCATTCTTGGATGACTTCAAGTAATTTTTAAAGGCCCATCGTGGGAAATGAGAACCACAGATATTGGGCTTGTGAGTTTCCACAATGCTCACTTTTGGTTGCAACCTCATTGACTGTGTGTGCTTACATTTGCTGAATTTAGCGAGCTGCATGATGGATGGTCTTTGTTTATTTAATTTTTATGTCAAATGTTTACATAATTCATGAGCATTTCTCTCATGAACCACTTGGACTGTGTCTACAAAGGCTTGCATTTTGTTGTTGTGTTGTGGGCCAGACCCATTCTTTTGCAACTTTTTTATTTTGCTCTAGTAGGGAGGGACAAACAGGTAGTGAAAAATGCATCCTGCAGTTCCAACCTCTTTTACTACCAATGATTTGTCAAAACTTCTAAGGATTGAAAAGTAAACAGAATTACCATATGATCCAGCAAGTCCACTTATGGATATACCCCCAAAAGAATTGAAAGCAGGATCTCAAGGAGGTATTTGTACACTCATGTTCATAGCAGCATTATTCACAAATGCCAAAAAGCTGGAAACAACCCAAGTATCCATCACTGGATGAATAGATAAACAAAATGTGGTCTATACGTACAGTGGAATATTATTCAGCCTTGAAAAGGAACAAAATTCTGACACAGGCTACAGCATGGACAAACCTTGAAAACATTATGCTAAGTGAAATGTTCTAGTCACAAAAGGACAAATAGTGTATGATTACACTTATGTGAGGAATCAAATTCTTAGAGACATAGAATGGTGGTTGCCAGGGGCTGGGGGTGGAGGGAGGGAGAATGGGGATTTAGTTTCTAATGGGGACAGAGTTTCAGATTGGAAAGATGGAAAAGTTCTGGAGGTAGATGGTGGTGATGGTTGCACAGCAATGGGAATACATTTAATGCCACCAAATGGTATAGTTAAAAATGACCAAAATGGTAAGTTTTATGCATATTTTACCACAGTAAAAAACATAAAATACCCTCTAAGGACTAATGAGTAACTTTATTTAGGTCAACTGAATAAACAACCATGAATCTCTTATGTGTTAAGCCTTTGTATTCCGTGCTCAGCTGGGATGAGCGATGTGCAAGGAGGGTGTGACCAGTTTGGGGACAGAAGTTCAGTTTTCTGAGGACGTGATATGAAGTGTCTGATAATAGAGTCGCAGTGTGACGACTCTTGAGGGGGGTAATTCTAATTTAAAGGGTAGTTAGGAGTCACCATTACCGTCTGGTTTTGGAAGGCTGTCCTCACACGTGAACAGGAAAGTGTGTGTCCCTGGGGGGGTTGGGGGTGGCAGTCCTGGATTTCGTAAAGGCATTTTTAGAATCATCAACTCGAATTTGGGGGAAATGCCATTTCAGTGCTGAATGGAACCATCAGGTTCCCCTAGGTTCCTTTTCTCCCCCCTTTTCAGGGTTCCAGCATTTGGATTGAATGTGTTTTAATAGCCAGGAGACTGCTTTTCAATGATAAAGATACTACAGTAAAGCTAAGCAGACAGCTCAGGGAATGTTGGTTCTTAATTCTATGAAGAGTTTCAAAAATGAGAATATTTGTAAAGAAATGGAGTTTTATAACTCAGAAAAAAATAAAGTAGACTGTCAGTACTGGGTTCTTTTTTTTTTTTTTTTTAGGTCCTTTGGAAACTTTGCTGTAAAAATAGATTGATTGGTAATTTGTCTGTGAATTGTCACTATGTTAGAAGCCTTTCTAAACACCCGAGGGTCCTCGAAATAATCTTTAATTCCAATCTTGTTCTTATCATGCAATCTAAGTGAAGGAAAAATAGCTCAGCCAACCTTTTCCTCTAGTTTTTGGAAACATGGAGTTCAACCCAGACACTGCCTGGCTTCTCAGAGGGAGTTAGTGCACAACATGATTTGTTCTCAGATGGAAGGTCCTTAGGTTCTTTAACAATTTTGTAATTAATAATGGCAGTAATTAATAATTTAATATTAACAGTGATAACTAGTTTAAAGAATACTTGGTAGGTGTCTTAATATCTTTTATTAGATGAGTTTTTAATCACTTTATGTACTCAATCCTTAAGTTCTCAGACCTTTTAGTATAGTTAGAATTTCACTCAATAATTTAATTTTGCCTGCCAAGTTTCTGATGTCAGTCAGGGGAGGTGGGTAGCTTTAAAAGGAAAATTGGCTTTCTAATTTTTTTTCGTGTTGAATAAATGTACGGAATTAGAGGTTACCCTCTAATATCCTCAGTCCATGAAATAATCTGGAACTGGTTACCACCACCATCAAGGCGGTGGTGGACACCTGGGAAGGCCGCTTGCACTCACCTGGAGGAACACGATTGTGTAGGGGAGGAGGGAATGCCAACACACCCCACAGCACAGGAGGAAAATTGCCTAGTTTGTTTCAATAGGCCTGCATGTGAGATGCACATCTATGTAGTAACTCATTTATATCTCTAGCCAGTACGGGGTCACAAATATAACTGAATCAAGAGAAAGAAAAACAAGAAGAATTTTCGGCGGCCACACACTTCATGTGTGTGGGACAGGGCTGTGGAAGTAGCTGTTGGCGTCCTGAGGAGCTGTGACAGGAGAGCTCTAGCTGACTGCGGGTCCTGGAATACTCTCGATCTCGAATGTTCTCTTCTGTTTACTTTAGTTCGTACTCTTATTGAACCTTATGCCCTCCTTTTTGGTTCAGGAATATATTCCCGTTAATTGAAGGGACTTACCTTTTCTTGCGTGCTGTCTTATTTAGATCACAGGTGGAGTAGTGGGGATGTTTATTTGGAGAGGGGGGAGTTGGGGGACAGGGCAGTGAGGGCTCGGGGGTTAGGGTCATCGGGAGGGATTCTTGTTTGTGAAGAGAATTCTGGGCATGGTAGGCCTGACGTAGAGGCAGTTTTCCAGTAGCTGGAAGAAGAAATAGACTTCGAGTTTTTCCAAAGGGCTGACCTTTGACCCAAGAATCATACTGGAAAGCAGATTTCATTCATTATGAGGAAAAACCTTTTACTGAAGCTTTTCAGTAGTCGAGGGAACTGTTTAAAGGGAAAGTAAGTGCCTGCCTGTATGGCAGTCTTTTAGGGGTGCTGCCTTTCCTCTTCCTTCTCATTTATTCAGACATTTCACCATGAAGCTCTTTTCCTCTGAGTAGGACAAAGCATCCAATCTTTTCACTAAATGGTTTTCTAATATTTTCCAGCAATTTGCTGGAAAATGTGGAATACAAGCTAAGCGTGAGCCTTCAAAGGAATTTAAATGGCTTTGTGAAAGTTGGCTTGGTACCAACCCAGAAGAATGAAAGCGGAAATGACGGTTTCTTGAAGGGGTTTTCAGACCATTAGTTTCTGGTGGGTTTGCGATGACTGGAGTTCTTTCTCTGGTCTCCCCTGAGCCAGGTCCTGCCCTGTAGCTCACGAATGCCTCTGTCTTATAGTGGGTGCTGTTTTCCCCGAAGATTGGTTTGCTTTTGGTTGGTTTGTTCATAAATTAGTTATTCTTTGCCAGGCACTGTGGTTGGCACTGATTTACAGAAACTCCTGGGCATTGCAGTGTGTGTCGACTCCCGTTTCCTAGTTTGTTTCACTCCAGACCTGTCTAGAAGGAACTGGTCTCTTCTGAGTCTCGGGTTGGTGGACGGCTAAGCATGAACAACTGAGCTTCTGGGCGCTGCTGTCCAAGCTGGTGCAGACACTATTCTGTTAAAATCCGGCTCTGGACAGTCTCATTGGGCAAATCCCCAGGTTTCCACCCTTTCTCTAGTCCTCCCTTAGCCGTCTCAAATGGTCCTTAAAGGATAGCCAAGCAAACTGTCACCACGTTGTGACACCAATGTTGCGTGGAGAAATAGATGAGCTTTCCTAGGTTTTTGTCCACCTCAGACATTGTAGCTCAGTTACAGAAGGAAGACATAATGTTTTCCATCCCTTCTCTGGTGCAAGGACTCTGTTTAATGCCAAAAATATGATAGTGGTTGTAGTTTTTAAATATCATTCATTGAGAGAATACATAATGGCAAAAATGACTACAAATTTAGTAGCAGTAGGAATTTTAAATTAATTTATATTTTATTAGTCTCAGCCACATCTCCATTCGTGTAAAAATGCTTGAGGGGCCAAATGTGAGGCGTGTGATCCGTTCCGTCTGTAAGCAGTGCTTGGTTGTGCACATGGGTCCCTGCCCGTTTGTCCCCAGGACAAGTCCCCCAGGCCCGGTCCTCAGGTGAAGGCCCACTGCTTTCGTGGTCACAGTTTCTAACATGACAGGCGAGATACTTTACCAGACACATTCTCAAGGGTTGGCCTCTTTTTTCAAACTGTAGTTTTTCCTCTTGTCTCAGCTAATGATGGAAAACATGTGTGGACAGTTGTAGTCAAAGAAAACTGGTATCTTATTTACACAGAATTGAGCAGTTCAGAAATGGGAGTCTCCCGGCAGTGTGTAAGAGCTCTGCCCTGCGAGCTGACACTGCGGTGTGTTGCTTCTCTATAAGCAGCAGGTCTAGAAGGCCCTTACTTTCCCAAGCTTCCACTAAGATGTCTGAATACCGGAACCGGGGATGGGAAAGTTGCCGTGGGAGGCCCTGTACTCACTCAGAGCCTGTGGTCTCTTACTTTGCACATCATTCTAGCAAAGCTAGTTGCCTGGCTGTTTGGCCCGCAGTGAGGAGAAAGGAGAGATAAGGGCTACCAGCAGTGGCAGGCACACTTACTCCAGGAAAGGCCCTGTGACAATCAAGGGAAGAGACCGAACGCGGTGAGGAGCTGGCCCCGGCACATAAGGAGCTGAACACTCGAGAGGACTCAGTCTGCAGCAGACAGGCCTGTCCTGGAGACCTACTGCGTCATGTCTGAAAATAGTGTTTATGATAAAGACCCCGAGTCCTTTTCAAGGAAAAGAATAAATTGTAGAATGTTTCAGACAGGTTTCTAACTGAATAGTTTTAAGATATTTTTCTACCCGGAGGCTTACATTTTGGTTATCTAGAAGCTTGACTTAAGTGGCCACCCTGTGACTTCACGTGATGTCAGTCAGGTTTCTTGGGTGCCCTTGGTGGTTCCCTCACGCAGATCTGCACAGTAACTGTGCTTGGGCCAAGGGGAGACCCACTTTCCCCGAGAGCTCTTTCCAGTCTCACAGGGAAAAAAAGGATGTGAGTGGCAAGAGCACATCACACAAAACACTAATGAGAGCTGAGCTGCTGGAGGGGCTGCAGGGAAGTGCGAGGAATATTGGAGACTAGAGACTATATGGAGACGTGGGTTATACTGACGTAATGCCTCTTACTCTTGAGGGGCTTGGGTTGAAAACCCTCGACTCAATCCCAGAGAAGAGCCCAGAGAAGAGAAGAGTCAGTTACGTGTTTCCCCTTACACTGTCCAGTATTGGTGATTCTCCTTCCCGCACCACAGAAATGTGCTGTTTCTGAAACCCTCGCAGAAGAGGAAGGCCTGGCCTGATTTGAGCCCTGAGCCACCACCTGCCAGCCATGTGACTCTGGCTGAGTGCTCTGCTTCTCAGTCCTGTTGCCCTCCATATACCATGGAAATGGTGGCGGGCACTCCCGAGGGTTGACACAAGCTTTGCATGAGAGAAGGTGGGTGGTGCTCACAGTTGGCCTGTGGTCATGGGGTGTTCGTTACTGCTGGGCCCATCAGTGTAGGAATAATGAAAAGAGCTGCTGGTCCATTCATTCATCCATCCATCCAAAATGTTCCTGAGCTAAAAGGTCTTGGATTATAACTTGGCTGACAAGCTGCTTCCCTCTGGGATGTAGGGGCAGGTGGGAATGCCTTTTCCTGGCTTCCTGAATTGCACCTGCAGGAGAAGGCGGGGCATCTGGCCCCCTGGCTTCTCTTTGGCGAGCCTGGTCGCACACACTGGTCTCGACTCCTGGTCATCTCGCTGCTTATTAAGTATGCCTTATCATGACAGGGATACCTGAGGCCCAGGGGATCTTAGAGACCTCTTTGAAAATGTCCAGAGGAAGCTCTCAAATTTTTGGGCAGAGGGGCAGGATTAATGCAGATAAAGCAGAAAAAACATGGGTGTGGAGAATACCTAAAAATACATAAAACAGTGGGGTAAAAAAAAAAAAAAGGCCATGGAAATGGTTTTAGTTTGCTAGGGCTGCCATGACAAAGTACCACAGACTGGGTGGCTTGAACAACAGAAATTGACTCACAGTTCTCAGGCTGGAAGGCTGAGATCAAGGTATCAGCAGGGTTGGTTCCTTCTGAGGCTGGGAGGGAGAGTGTGTTCAGGCCTCTCTCTTAAAGACTTCTCGTGGCCTCACGCATTCCTCTGTTTACAGGTGGCATTCTCCTTGTGTCTTCATTTCATCTTTCCTCTGTGCATGTCTGTCACTGCGTCCAAATTTCCTTTTGATAAGGACACCAGTGACACTGGATGAGAGCCCACCCTAATGACCTCATCTTACCTTGATCGTCTGCAAGGACTCTTATTTCCAAGTAAGGTCACATTTGCAGGAACTGGGGGTCAGAATTTCCAACATTTTTGGGGGACACAAAACTCAACCCGTAACACATTAAAAGCAATTCAAAGAAGAAAATAAAATGGCTAGTAAATGTATGAAAAGATGCTCCGTTGCACTGATAATTGAGGAAATGCGAATTAGGACACGGAGAGGCGAGGCCCACCATGAGAACGGCAGAAATCCAGAGGCTGTGAGGATGTTACAGAGGACGCACCTCTGCGGGAGGCGTGATGCTCAGCTGGCAGAGGGAGTGCAGAGTGGACCCGCATGTTGTACAGGGTTTGGGCAACCTCTGTGACAGCTGAAGATGGTGAGCACTACAAGCCACAAGTGTCACTTCTAGATACCTACCTGAGCGACACTCAGAAACCCTGCACCCAGGCACGGGGCACATGCAAAGATATAAACCCTGTGAGGCTATTTATAATAAGGAAACACCGGAGGTTATCCACATACCTGTCAGTAGAGGAATGGATCGTTAAAATTGTGGTGTATTCATACAAAGGAATATTATATTATATAGCAGGTAAATGAGATGGATAAACTAGATCCCTACGTCAGAACATGGGTAGAGCCCCAAAACTAGGCAAGGGGTAAAAGCATGGTTATAAAACAATATATACAGTGTGATACCGTGATGTAAATTTAAAATGTGCTCCATATTATTTACAGATATATTCATATACGTATAGGAAGAATCCCCAAATACAGGACAGTGGGACACCTGGGGATGAAGAGAGGGCACAGGCCTGGGGAAGGTGGGAGGGAGGGGCTGCAGCTGTGTCTGCATGGCCTGCTGTTTTGATCCCTGCCAGTATTTCCCTTTAGGAGGGAAGAAAAGGTCTGAAGCAAATACAATAGTACAGTTTCATTTATCAGCTCTGGGTGGTAGGTACGTAGGTCTTTTGTAGTTTTCTCAGCCTCTGTTGAGAGGGAAAAGTGAAAAAGAAAGGCTCTCAGGCTAGTCAGGTATAAATTAGAATCCTTGTGCTGTACTAGTGTTTTGCAACCTTAAATAAGTTAGTCAACCTCTCTGAAGCCTAGTTTACTCAGCCATAAAATGGCGTGTTGAGGTGGATTTAATAAGGTAACGAGGTCCAGCGTATGATCTGGTGTGTAGCGTTACTAAGAAATGACAGTATAGTTACCTCGTACAGGTAATCGAGGTAACTAACGGGCTAACAGGGACGCCCTGACTTCTAATACGTTGTATTTTGGGACCCTACTTTCCAAGGGCAACATGGCAGTGGTATATGCTTCTCCCTGGGACTGGGACAGAGGTCATGTGATTGAGCAAATGAGGTGTGCATCGCTCAGTTCTGTGGAGTTGATTTTTGAAATCTGAATAGAAAGGGGGATGCCACCTTTGGGGGGGAGTGAATGGGGGAGAAATGTTACGTGGGTGGGTAGCTGCGGCAACAATGTGATTGGCCAATTGCAGTGTCCTTCACACTCAGGTAGGGTTCCCTTGAGCCTCTGATGGTGGCAGGGCTGTGGCTGTTTTCCTCGTTATTAGGTGATGGTAAGACGATCTTTTCCTACAATTAAGGGAAAGGCAGTCTCTGGCCCTTTTCACTGCTGACCAGGATGTGCTTGTTGAAACAGAGACGACCCCCACCCCAGGTCGCTCTGTGTGCTTGGGGTGCTCTGGATGCCAGTGTTTCCCAACTTTCTCCTGCCCAGGACACACAGCTCGCCATTTTTCACCTTGGAGGGTGTCGCTGCCTCACCTCCCAGCACCTCCAGTGCAAACGTGATCTGTGCTCAGCCTTCCCCCTGGGGGTGGTGTCGCTGCCCCCTCCACTTCCAGTCTGAAGTTGGTGCTGAGGAGACCAGGACGTCCTGGAGACAAACCCAGGCGCCTTCTTACTTGACGGGGAAGCAGTGAACTCTCTTGCTCACAAGAAGAAAGAAGGGGGTGATGCGTGCGTCCCCATGTGTGTGAGGGTTGGACAGGCACGGGGACATTGACAAGTGGGGGGAGGAAAACAGAAGATGAAGAAGGTGGTTAAAGGGAGAAAACATCTCCCTACCACGGATGCCTGGTGTTTAAATGTTCCCTAAACTCTGCTTTTTCAGGGAAAAAAGTCTTTCCTGCTGGGAATTTCCTCTGAAAGAAATGACCTTAATTTCCTTTTAAGTCACCACAAATGCCGTTAACTGGACTCACACATAGTATATGTACTTTGACAATTCACTTATTCAGTGAATATTGGTAAAACACCGGCTGTTGGCTCTATCCTCGTGCCCAGTGCTGGGGAGAGGACGGAGCTTGCGAGTGTGGGGCTCTGCGCAGTGTCCTGTCCCCTGGGGAGGCTGATGTGCCCGCCTGGCTGGGGACAGCGCCGTGCAGCTGGCTGATTAAGGGAGACGCAACTAAGTGGGGGTGAGCCTTTGGGGGCTGGTCCCTTCACGCACATCCAGGTTCCCACTGTTACCTCCACCCCTGTAGTTTGGGGTGGGGGGTCAGGGAAGGCCTCGAAGCTTGGGAAGGAACGGGAGGTAGTTAAGTACACATTTCATACCATGTACCATTATAGCCATTTTTAAGTATACAGCTCAGTGGCATTAAGTACAGTCTCTAAGGAAGCTTTTAAAAATTCAAGGTACTTTACAATAATGATTAGGGGGGGCTGTGTCTTCGCTGTGACTCTCCAGGACTCCCCACTTCTGGTCTCACTGCTGCTCCTGGTTCCTTCCTACTTTGACTCTTCATCTCTACCTGCACCCTCATGCGTAGGGTGTGTTGCCACAGAACTTAAGTTCACTTCTGCCAGGAGTGGTCTGGCATCCAGCAGAGCCACTGTCATGTCAAGGACATTCTGTGCATTCTGGGAACCGCATGGGGGAGGCTGGGCTGGTCCTCGCCTCGTTCACCTGGGCCACCTGGGCCGAGACTGTGCCCAGCTGCCTGCCGCTCGGGGCCCACAGGATCCCAGAGTGTTTCCTCGAAAGCACTAACTAAAATGCCTCACACCCAGATCCCCTCCTCTGGTGTACAGATTCAGGCTCACATTGCTTTAGTTAATAGCCGTTCATCGTTACCAGAACTCCGTTAGGGCTTGAGCATGTCAAGTGCTGTAATACCTTCCCAGGGGTTTGCTTTCTACTCGGAGCTCCTGATGTTTGAGGGTGGGGAAAATCTCATTTTAATGAGAATCCAGTGGACGTGGTAGACTTTTTCATGTGATGAATTCTTTCACAGTTTCACTGCTTGGAATCTAGTTGACTTTTCCCCAGACACCGTAGACATTTCTGGTATCTCAGCTCTGAGAGGGGAGAGTACCATGTTTTCCCGAAAATAGGACTGGGTCTTATATTAATTTTTGCTCCAAAAGACGCATTAGGGCTTATGTTCCGCTTAGGTCTTATTTTCGGCGAAACACAGTACTAGCAGGTGGCATCCATTCCCTGGAACACTTTGTCAAAGAGGAACGTATAGTAGGTGTCTTCTTTCTTAACCACCTTTACTTTTGTCTCCCCTTTCCATTTTATCTCCTAAAACAGCTGGCAGTAGAAATGCCCTCCCAGGATGGACCAGGGTGCCCTGGAGTGGCAGTGACATTGGCCGGTCCTTGGCGTCCAGCCAGCTACCCATAAGCCCCTTAGGCTCTAACGGGGCTGCAGCCCTATTTTCATGAGCAAACTTTGTCCTTAACTGGAACAGAGGCGACTCCAATCTCCCAGGCAGGAAGCAGTGGTTTGGTCGGCTGTCCATGAGAGCACATGATGCTCTGGAAAGCAGTGGGGCCCAGGGTATGATTCATTCCGGGGCCGGGAAGGGGGGCGCATGGAAAACAATGTCTGTCTTTAAGCTCCGGGAACCAGGAAAAAGAGCTGGAAATGTGAGTAATATATAATTTTACTAAAATTAACCAGTGAGTTCTTCAGATGTTTTCTTTCTGTGTTTTTCACCGTCTTCGTCTGATCCATGGTGCCCTGCCGCGTCATGGTTTTGGTTGACTGCTTTTCTGGTTCGTGTCCCCCAGAGTCCCTTCTCCCACCCCCCACCCCCACGTGGTGTGGGCACAGAGCGTGTCTTCAGCAGCCCAGGTGGCGGCTGTGGGTGGAGCAGGGCCCGTCTCCTCCTTCCTTCCATTAGCTAGATGCCCTCGGGCAGCTCACCCCGTCGTTGGGCATCGCTTTCCCCTCGAGCTGGTTATGGGTCCCCAGGCCTCCGGAGGCTCAGCCGAGTTAGTGCCACATAGACGTGTGTGAGAGATGGGTGGGCTGTGTGGGTGTCCTGGTGCCTCTGCCACTGGGGGTGCTTGAGGCTGCTCCTTTCCTCCACCTCCACCTCCACCCGGGGTTAGTCCTCATCCTTTGACGCTCTCCAGCCTTCTTCCGGCTTCTCTGGCACCTGCCTCACCTCAGCCCTGAGAACACAGGGCTGTGTCTTACTTTCTGTGACTGTCGCAAAGTAGGGCTCAGTTAACACTGGTTGCGTAAACTGTAGTCTGAATTGGCCAGAGGAGAATTCTGACTGAGAAGCTCACAAATCCATCCCCGGCTTTGCCTCGTTCCTTAGTGGCCTTCAGAAACCTCCTGGGTGAGGGGGATTGTGTCAGGGAAGCAACTTACACATCTTGTCAAACGTTAAAGTTTATTTTATCCACATTTGGAAGAAAACTTGATACTGAAGATGAACATGTGTGCCGGCAGTATAGTCTTTTCATACACTGATGAATTGTAGATGTAACAATAAATATCCATGTAGGTAAAAGCCAGTTTATCCCGGGTTTGATTGGCCTGAAGTCTGTCGAGGGGAACGCCCACCTCACATCTGCACTGCAGTCATACTGGTGTTTGCGATCACGACCCCTGAGGCAGTCACTGGACAGACTTGTGATGTCTAATGAATCATTACAGGACGAGGAAATTATGGACAGGCTGGGTTTAGAATTAAGGTGGGGTTTTTATCTTAGTTATCATGTGTGCGTATGTGTGTATGTATTTGAAAATCACATATATGGGACATTTCATCTAGACCATTTGACCAAAATATATTCTTCCATGTTACCTTTTTTTTTTTAATATTGTTGGGGAATATTGGGGAACAGTGTGTTTCTCCAGGGCCCGTCAGCTCCAAGTCTTTGTCCTTCAATCTTAGTTGCAGGAGGCACAGCCCACCATCCCATGAGGGAATTGAACCAGCAACCTTGTTGTTGGGAGCACGCGCTCTAACCAACTGAGCCATTGGGCCACCCCCCCACATTGTTATCTTAATGGGCTGAAAATTTATTCTCTAATTGCTTTTAAATCATTCTGTAGAGTCAACCAGAGAATAAAAGGGGGAAAACATCCATAAATTAAATGCTGTGCCTTATGCAGTCAGTTACTTACCTTGCAATTGATAAACTAAGTGATAAACTAAGCTTGGCGCTGATTTGCTTCCACTCATGTTCACGGTCACCTGCACGGTGCCAGCACGGTTGCTTATGTTTCTGTCGTGCTCAGTCCTCGTTTAAACCCCTCTGAGGTGGATCTTCCTGTGTCCACACTTGCGTCTGGGGCCTTGCAAGTCCTGCCAGGTCTCCTGCTCTTTCCACTGAGCCCCTAAGGGCATCTGAGTCGGGGCACATTCCACATCTGAAGGGTGTGAACTCCCCTGCAGGCGGCTCCTCACCCCTCACCTCTCCATGATCCTGCCCACGCACAGTTCCACCACCGCAGTGCCTTGCTTTCCTTACCCGGTCAGCCATGTAGTGTCTCTTCATTCACTCACAGTGACATGGGCCTGCCGTGCTAGGCAGTGAGGGCGTGGGATGAGCTGGGCTCTGTGCACTCTTGGAAGTCCTGGGGGGCTCTGGGGAGGCACGTAGATAAAGACATTAAATAGCGGTGTGGTGGGTTCTCTAGTCAGTAAAGGTTTGCAAGGGGCACTTTGGGGTCTAAAGCTACGGGCACAGTTGGCTGTGTGTGTGTGTGTGGGGCGCCACACAGAAATATATACAGTCACAGAGGCACGAAGTGGCGTGTCTTATTTGAGGAATGGCAAGTAGACTGTTGTTAACTACAGAGCACAGCTCTTGGTGGCATGGAACCCAGACGAGGGTGGACAGGTGGTCAGAGTCGGAGGGGGAAGGGCCTGGGAGGCCCCTGAAGATGGTGCTGAGCTGCTGACAGTTACAACGAAGGGCTTGATGTGGTCGGATCTGCTTTATGAAAAGATTGCACTGAAATGAAAACAAGTAAAACAGGAAATCTGAATAGGTTGGTAGATTGTCTTGGTGTCAATGGCCTAATTTTACAAGATGTCACCATTGGGGGAAACTGAGTACAGGATACATGGGATCTATTTCTCTTCCCCCCCTTTTTTAATATTAAATTTATTGGGGTTACAGGGATCTATTTCTTATAACTACACATGAGTACAATTTAAAAGGGCATACCTGCCTCTCTGTCTCTCTGTCACACACACTTCTGTGTGTGTGTATATAAAATACTAAATGAAATTTTATCGCATTCAGCCAGTCGAGAAGGCAGCAGGCTGTGCTGCTTTCTCTGGGTTTCTTTCTTAGCACGCCAGCCCAGGCTTCTGTGCTGTATAACAGGATAATAACTTGTCTGCTGAGCAAACAGGATGACTGTTGTGAACTCGGAGAGGAATTTGCATTTCTTAAAGAAAAGTCACTGACATCATTATCTACCACCGTTTTTGGTAAACGACTTGCTCCTTCCGTGTGGGAAAAAAAATTGCTCTGGCAGCAGGAGAACATGGTAAATTCAAGGGGCTGAGATTAGAGGCAGAAAGAACCCCTGGAATAAGCGGAGAAAAGGAAGGACCAGAGCCGAGTCCATAACCGTGTTCGTGGTCTTCTGTGGGTCACGTCTTAGCGTTTGCTGGGCTGTGTCATTCTTTAATAGATGCAACTTACAGTGTTGCCTCGACTAGATCCATCGTATGGTGGGTGGGCTGGTGGTTACCTTCCATCCATGTCCCACACAGACCTGGCGCTGAGCACACAAGCAAGGCCTTCGTGAGCACCGGTCGATGGACTGTCCTGATGCGGGTGACTCGGGCTGGTGTTTTCTGGAGGGAGGAGCTGCACGCTGGCTCTGCACTCCCCAGGCAAGCCTGAGCGTGTGCACCCCATTAGCCCGAGCTAACGCGACTGCTGCTCGGCCAGTGACACGACTAGGAGTCTTGCTTCCGTCGTCTGAAAAGAGGGTAGTTATGGCATCTTGTTAGTGCTGTTGGGAAGATTGAGGCAACGCATGGCAGTGGCATCTTGGAGCAGGCCCCGGCACACAGAAGCATTTGGTTACTTTTGGGTCATCCTCATCGTCTATAGCCTCCTAAATGGCAGGTCCTTGTCACACCCAGCTGAGCCTGAGCACCTAGGTTAGCGCTCTAGACCCTGAGCGTGGAGTTCATTGGAAGTGCTCAGATGGGCCCGTGAGCTGCATGGACAGGCTGCCAAACGGACCTTGCTGATGCTGCTTCCTCCTGGCTCCAAGGGCCTGTGGTCACACTGACCCGGGTTAGCGTCCTGGCGCAGTTCACCCGTCGGTCAGCTACATACATGACTTGAACCTCAGAAAGTGGGGGTGATGCTGCTGCAATATTTACCCACAGCAAGGTGCAGCAGTCAAGGAAACAATCCGTGTGAAGTGCTTGGCACATGTGGCCATAGCCCCTTCGCCATTCACAAGACGCCAGGCTGCCCCCCTGAGTGCCGGCCCCTCTTTTTCAGGACCAAGACGGCCAACGGCGACGGCCGGGGAGGCCCCCGGGAGCGGAGCCGCAGCCCCCTTGAACGGGCCGTGGCCCCCACCATGAGCCTGCGCGGCGGCCACCTGTACGCGTCCCTCCCCAGCCTCAGCGTGGAGCAGCCCCTCGCACTGACCAAGAACAGCGTGGATGCTAGCAGGCCGGCCGGCATCTCGCCCACACTGACCCCGGGGGAGCGGCAGCAGGTGGGTTTGTCCAGTGGGGTTTGGGCTGGTGGCAGTGGGGCGGGGGCAGGGGGGCGCCCGCAGAGGCCATGAGGGACGCAGTGGGAGACATGGCGAGCGACTCCATCCTCAGCCTTGGCCCTGCGCGTGGCACGGGGAGGGGGGGTGGCGGCGGGAGGGACCCTTTTGCCGGACACCACCTCCCATGTTAGTTCCTGCCTGGGCCTCACCTCTTAGGACGAACGGCCGTGGATGAGACGTTTAATGTCTTTGGGGTTTTGTTGTTTTGCACAGCGAGGTTAATGGAGATTAGGTGTGTTTCCAGCAGTCTTCCTGATAGAAACAGGAGCAGTGTAAGAACCCGCATGGCAGCCCTGCACTTACCCATTGTAAGGACGAGGTTCAACGTCAGGTGGTTTTGCTTTGGGCGGAATCCTATAAAGTCATGGTCACGCTGGTTATTGGCTCATGCTGTTCAGAAACCTGTGATTGGCAGGTAGGGATTTTCTTATTCAAGAAAAATAAAATTAGTTACTACTTAATAAACACAGTTTGTGTAGTAGAAAAAAATTCCTTGAAAATGGGGTTCCTGGGGAAACATATAATAAAAGGAGGCATTAGCATTGAGGTTTTGAACCATCATGTGAGCCCGTGGCTTTTCTCTCTGAATCTCTGGGGCTGTGACCTAATAGGTCCTCAGTCAGTGTTGGCTTAAGACTGACGGACAGCGAGCAGGGGAGGTGCTGTGGGCAGCAGGGGGCTGGGGCTGAGCTCCTGGTCTCGCCGGTGCCCCCCCCAGTGTGCACGCCACTGACACTCTGGTCTCACTGCGCGCTGCTGGGCTTCTGACAGCTGCTCCACCGGGCCCGCCTGCGCCCAGTCCCGCCAGCGCTGCCTGGCACGTTCTGGTCTGGTGAGAACGACTCCATGGGGCAGGCCCGGGTGTTGGGAAAGGTGTACTGTGCCTGTGATTCCCAGTCAAGCTGAGGAGCAGTTGCGTTTCCTACCTTGGGGCGCGACATCATGATCCCGTTTATTTCCTTCATTCATTTAACAAAACTGATAGTCACCTACTGTGTGCAAGGGAGTAAGCTCGAAGCCAGTCAAGCAAGATGTGGGCACTCACAGTTTCAGTCTGGAGGAGACCGGTAATCAAATAACTATGGTATTTTAACTATTTATGTATCAATAAACAGCCGCTTACTCTGACAAGAACAGGGGGCTGAGTTATTGCCCTTCATGTATTGAACATTTCCCAGCGCTGACCATGCCCTGGGCGCTCTGTAAAGCTCTGGTGGTACAGAGAGATGTGTGCAGAGCAGCCGTTCAGCCTGGAAGGAGCTCACGTCTGGTCAGGGAAATGGCTGTGTGAGGAGAGGACAGTGATCCAGCATGACGGGTCACAGTGGAGGTGATTTAAGCAGCATTAAAGGAGTTTACTTCTACAAAGCAGGGAATTCAGCCCTCTGGCTACTGCCACTGCTGTGGGGCAGCCCTCGGAGGAGAAGGGAGCAGCCCTCGGAGGAGACGGGAGGTAGCTGGGACTGCAGTACCCTGGGAAGTCGCATCTCTAAGCCCGCGGTGGCCGCAAGGCAGAGTAGGGTGTGCCCTGCCTACCCTTTAGCTTCTACAAAGGCTTTTGCAGATCTTCTGCTTGGTTTTTGATCACAGTTGTTTTGGGAAAAGTGTACCACTGGACAGTGACCTGGTAGTCTTTGCCATCGTCTCCACAGCCCTACCCTACTGCAGCAGAGAATCCCTGTGGGACTGGACAGCAGGTTTTCTAGGAGTGAGAACCTTGAATTCCCACCCATGTTCTTAGGGGAGTCCTGGCCAATGGCCGTGGAACAAGCCGACAGCTTTCCTAGGATGGGCACAGTGGCTCTGGCTTCCCCAGAATGGAGGCCACTGACCTAAGCTTTAATTCAAGGTTGGGATTGGTGGGGAAAGGTTATCAGCCTGTCCTTCCACCTGGACTGCTGGTCAACACATGTTTCATTCACATAGTAACTGTTCATCAGGCTCCTTCCTGTGTAAGCGTGGCCTGGCCTGGCCGTCTGCTCTAACCTGAGCTGCTGCTCATTTACTGAGTTCTGTGCCAGGTACTGCGCCGAGGACAGATGGGAGCCCCAGTCTATTCATCAGCGGCTCCGTCACCCACCGTTTCTGGGAGCTGGGTTTTATTTGTGAGCTGTCAGGGTGGCTGTTGTGGGAAGTGTGCATGTCATTGCGTAGCTCTGAGCAGGGGAAATGACAGTGGGGAGGGGGCTTCCTGGGGCAACAGCAGAGCTGTGTGTGGCAGGCAGGCAGGACAGGCTGTGCAGGGCGGACGGTGGAAAATGTGACTCAGCGCTCTGGGAACCGGGACAGGAAAGTTCCCAGAGAGGCATGTCTGGGGAGGCTGCAGAGAGTGTCACCCCACTTTAGGTTTTGGTGATGGCAGCTCTGAGGGTATAGAGTGTGTTAAAGAAAGGTACAAAAATACCAAGAGGGTGGTCCCGAGGCCAGTGGCAAACAAGGAGAGACAGGATAGGATTACATAGTAGAACCCAAGGCACAGCGACCATCAGATTGTTGTCTTTTCCTAGGGCAGCCGGAGTGGGTGAGGCTAGGGGTGAAGGGAACATGAGTGACAGATTCCCATCCTGGCCCTGCCGCTAATTTGCTATGTAATCTCTAGCTGGTTACCCATTTCTGCCCTGTTTTCCCCATCTGGAAAATTACGGTGTTGGGCCACGTGGGCTCACAAGCACCTGCCATCTGGTGCTTGTTCCAGGTGGATACGTGGCACCAAAGCCCAGGTGGCACTCAGCCAGTCGGGGGGAGAGGCTGGAACCTGAGCTCGGAAGACTTAGGTGGTGTATATCCCAGGCCCTGACCGTCCGCGGTGTGCACTTCCCCTCGGGCCAGGTCAGGAGGTGTCCCCGAGATGAGCCAGTACCAGGGCCACAGTTGGGATCTCTTCACAGCGTCCCCATATCCCCACGTTTACCGGCCGTCCTGCCCTCATTCCCTCCTGGAGTGGCCTTTTCCTTCCCGCCTTTGGACAGCATTGACTGTATTCTTCAGCTTCCCTGAGTCCATTCTGTGACACTTTGCATTTCCTCACCTTCCATGACCCCTCCCCCAAGCATGTCCCCACTTGCCGACATTTGCGTTGGTCAGGACTCTGGTTGCAAGGAACAGAAACCAGCCCAAACTGCTTTAAGCACAAAAGGAAGTTTTATTGGGAGGGTCATGGGTACAGCAGGCTTAGGAAGGAAGGGCCCTGCCTGGTGGAGCTGGAGAGGACACAGGACTCTCCTTCCTTTGGCTCTGTGCCTGTCCAGGTCTCTCGTCCTCTCCTCTCTCTGCTTAGAGACCCACAAGTCCAGCGTGGTGAGTACCACAGCTCCTGAGATCAACCTGAATCTTTTACCGAGTCTGCCTTAATAGTTGGTCCCCAGCCTGGGTTAGTTTTCCAGCCTGGCCAAGGGGCCGAGTCACTTATGAACATGGCCGCCTTCGCCCCACGTCATGGATGGAGAGGGCGGGGAGGGGAGGAGGTCCTGGGCGCAGGGATCCGATAGACCCTTTAGGAAGTGGGCTCCAAGCTGCAGGCTGGCCTCCAGGTGCAGTGTGAGCAGCATCCGAGGAGCAGGGCTCCCGCATGCGGCCAGGGCCAGGCTCCCACACCCCTCATCCCAGGCGGTCCTCCAGCCCTGTCTCCAGTTACTGTTCTTCCTGTTTCGCGCTCGGACAAACGGAAGCTCAGTGTGGTGCAAGCCCTTGCCTCTGAGGTCCTACCTGAGGAGTGGAGAGTGGCACTCCCTGAGGTCTAGTCTACCTGGCCTCAAAGCCACGTTCTCTCCTCAGGCCATCGTGTCCACAGTGAGTGTCACGTCGACTCCTGTGGTGGCTCCATCCCCATTGCTGATGTGTTGTGCTATTGATAAAACCCTGAACTCTTGGATATGCTGCTGCTAAGCTCCACCTTCTCCGTCTTAGACGTGTAGAATTTCTTATAGACCTCACACCCTTGTGTTTAATCCCAGTTCATACCAGTAGACCCAGATCTTCATCACAGAATGTGTTCTTGTCATTCCTGTGCATTTCCCGTCGTAGGAAGGTTTGATGGGAAGCCTTTTGTGTTATCTGTATAAGGAAAGCCGGGGAGACGAGCCTGATTCCCCTCTGTTGACACTTCTTTCGTCATTGGGCCCTTTGGGGTGACCCTTCAACTAGCCCCTCACGTGTAGTCTTGGAACTCAGTGCACGTCCTTGCCCGTCTTGCCCTCGGGGCGCGCAGGAGATGCCTTTCCTGGCTGGAATGTGAGGAAGCCCAGCTGGGTTCACAGATACTTCCTGGCCTGGATATGGCACCAGGGTGGGGGTGCAGAAATCCTCTGGTGCCTGCTCTGATGTGTGCGTGTTCTCGAGGAAGGGGCAGGTGCTGGCGTGTTACAGGCGCACCTGGAATGGCTGATTTCCTTGCTGAATGGGGGAGGGGGTATCACAAAAGGCTTCACAGAGATGGTATTTGAACAGGGTTTTAAAGGAAGGGTGGAGTTTGCCAGGCAGTGTGCTGGTTATGGGGAAGGCGACAGTCGGCAGAGTGGAATTCATACATTTAATATGTATTTTCTGCATTTCTGTCTCCATCATTTGTGTGGTCATAATGGAAACCAACTTGAGCTGGTTTGGCTTCAGCAGAAACTGAATGTATGCTGGAAGGGTACTGGGATTGCTCAGAGAACCCCTGGGGTACAATGGCACATAGGCAGGACCGCCGCTCTGGGGACCTCAACCATAGGAGCTGTGGAGGCTCCTCACACACCCTGGGAGGCTCCCTCGCTCTGGAATCACTGTTATTTTATCCTGCGGCAATTTGACCAATGATGAAGTAGGAGGCGGCAGAGGGGCTGGGCTTTGATTTGCTTTGGTCAGGAGGGGCTTCAGGATGGGCTCACAGAGCGGTGGGGGGTGCTGGTGAGGCCCCTGCATGGAGGAGCTGGGGTCCAATAGATGGGGGATTTGGGTGCTAAGATGGCTGGTGGCACTTGGCTCTCCAGGCAGGACGAGTGCCCGGCCGTGGTGTGGGAGGGGCGGGGAGGTGGTCGGCCGCCCTCAGAGGTGGCAGGTTTTCTAAGGACCTGGTGGGGAAGCAGAACTCTCCTTTCTGTTTGCAAGCCTGAGCTCATGCCAGCCTCCCTTCTCTCCCCAGAACCGGCCTTCCGTGATCACCTGTGCCTCTGCCAGTGCTCGCAACTGCAACCTCTCCCACTGCCCCATCGCACACAGTGGCTGTGTGGCAGGGCCGGCCAGCTACCGGAGGGCCCCGAGCTGTAAGTGTCCCTGGGGAGAGGGGACAGCCAGGTGGGCTTGGGCTCCCTCAGTCAACATGACTTCAACTGGAGTGTGCTTCCTTCTGTCTCATGCTGTAGATGGGACCATCTAGCCCCTGGAGTTTATTGGTAATTGAGGCTGAACAAGTGGGTTTTATTTGAGCACATTTACAGCGAGCATTGTTTCTGGGGTAGGTGGGAAGGGCAGAAGAAACACATCAGCCCTGATCTCTAGATCTCTCTTGTTGGCAGAACAAGGGGCTCTACCATCACTTAATGCCACATTCTCTCTGAACTCGTAGCTAGCTCAGGGCGACAGGCACGTTGCCAGGTTACAGGTTCAGAGAGGTGAGCTGCCCTAGTGCTCGGTTACGCTGCCTGGAGGTGGGCCTTCTGTCCCCAGATCTCAGCCCTGACTGCTGTCCTGCTCCCTTGCAGCCACCACCACCTGTGACCCTGTGGTGGAGGAGCATTTCCGCAGGAGCTTGGGCAAGAACTACAAGGAGCCGGAGCCAGCGCCCAACTCCGTGTCCATCACGGGCTCCGTGGACGACCACTTTGCCAAAGCCCTGGGAGACACGTGGCTTCAGATCAAGGCGGCCAAGGACGGCGCGTCCAGCAGCCCTGAGTCGGCCTCACGCAGGGGCCAGCCTGCCAGCCCCTCTGCCCACATGGTCAGCCACAGTCACTCCCCGTCTGTGGTCTCCTGAAGGGAGCTCCACCCTCGAACAAGACGTCGATCTGCATGGTTTGCCTGAGCTTCGAACAGTCAGTCAGTGCTTAAAAAATGGAAAAACAAAAAAAATCGTGGGAGTGGGGTGGGGGGGAAGGGAAGGGATGGTTTATTCGCAAAAACCATGTCGTTGGGATTTTTGTTGTTTTTGTACTTGCTTGGTATGTGTACGCCAGGGCCCTCGAACATGATAGCAGGAATGGCGTGTGGAACATCTGTCATGTAGCATCCTAACTTCCTGCCTCAGTTACCAAAGAAACCTCTGATGCAGGTCTGCTGCCCTGACAGGGCCAGGACTCCACGGCACGCGCTTTCTCGGTCACAAGCCATGACGGTGGTGACCCAAACGCTTTGTGCTTTTCCATTTGCTTCTCGAGACCGGGGTGAGTGTGGCTTAGCTCCCGTGGCTTGTTCGGTGCAGCCCACATGTGTGCGCTTGTGTGTGTGCGTCTACTTGAAGAGAACTGTCGTGTCTGATTTGCACTATTGGAGGAGGACTAGAGTTGCCTGCCTGACAACTTTATGTGAGATGCTAGAACTCGGAGGGCAAACTGCTGAAAAACAAAGGGTTTAAGGATGACATTTCTGACCATTTGTGTGTTTTTTGTTGTTTTTTAATTTTAGACAAAACAGCTTTTTGGAAGGGGAAGTCTCATACAGGTTATAGGTCTTTCTCTCTAGATTTCAGGTGCTTGCAACTGGACTGCAGATTACCAATCACGGGCATTTTACTTTTCCTAAACACTGCAGTTTGTTAGACTAGAGCTGAGGCTTGGAGGTGCCGTAGTGCTTTAAATGTGATGCATGTTTTAAATGGAGAAAAATAGCTGGTTTCTATTAATTGTATAGACAGCAAACACAAACCTTAATACTTGGCTAGCTTCTGTTCAGAATTAGTTTATTTTTGTCAGTTACAGTCCTAGATACACTTACTGCTGGTACAGTTGTACTCTAAGATTGGTATTTGATATTCACGTTACTCCCAGGTGGTGTGGGGCTAGCCGGCCCCTGGAGACGGGCGGTTGAGTCCATCGGTCCGCCGTGGGGTCGGACGCTGGAGTTTGTGCTAAAGGCTGACGGCATCATTATTGTGTTGCGTCCCTGCCTGCTCATTACTAGCTCCCAGGGAGTTGGGATTTGTGTCTTCAGCTTCCCTCCATGCAGAAACTGCTCCCTTTAACTCTCTTGGCTGAACAGCAGATTACTGACAATCTGTGATACGGTATTTTGTATGCTTCCTCGTACGCTGGGGCCAAGGCAGTATACATTCCTCTGACTTTATACAGTTATTACTGCATTTATTATCATTTGCTATAGTAATAGCTACTAACTAGACATTAGGAGAAGAAAGCATGACGGACACAGCTGTGGGTGTTCAGTAGCTGATCTTTTTGGTAATTGCATGTGTCGACCCCCCTGATCCTCCACTGGGCTACATTCCAGCCTCGCCCACCAGAGGGCTTAGGAAGTCACCTGGCCAGGTGACATGGGCGTGACCACTTCACCTGCAAGGCATTGTGGACTCATGGGAACCCTCGGGGCTGCCTTTCAGTGAGAAAAATACAGGTTAACTGGTTCATTTGGAAAATTGGCACCAGGTAAAAAGGTCGGAGAATTTGCTCTTGCTGTGGTCACGGGGTGGCTGCTGGTCTTTGAAAAGCGAAAGAAAAGCCCTTCTCCTCTCTCCCCCTGCACACATTTCACTCCCACTTAACTGGGCTTCCAGGCTTTCGCATCCAGGCCCCTATATTTTCTGTAGGAAGAATCGTTGAGAACACTTTTTTTATATAGGTAACTTTAAGACCATCATTACGCTGTGCGTAAAGAATGTACAGAGAAATTTGTAGGTATTTTTTGAAGAACAATTAATTTGTTAATGATATGTAGCTATTTAATTTTTCCCTTTCCTATTGTAATCATTCATATTTTTTTTTGTTTGGAAAAAAAAGTTGATCTTTTTTTTTTGTCGTAGATTTGTCTGTAAAAGTGCAGGAACACAGTTATTCTATGAGAACACTGCATCTGCCTTAATAGCCACTAGTTTGTTATTGCTACAGGCTACTGAGCATTGCCACAGGAAAACAACCCACTGCCGGGGGCTCTGTGGGGGTGGCTCCTCAGCCAGCTCTCTGTCAGCCAACGGGGGCATCGCTTTGGGAGGGGACGGTGGCGCTGATAGCCAGGTCCCTGGTGCACTGACCTATCTGGGATAGGCAGTACCCCGGAGGGGCCTCGCGCAGACAGGGAACAGGAAACCAAACCCTTTACCGGGAAAGGACCCAGTCCCTGGCTCTGGAAGGGCGCCGTGAGCTGCTCACAGAGCCAGCCCATCTGCAGTGCGTCGCACAGTTCTCTCCGTGTTTGTAAATCTGTAATATACCATTCTCTGTGGCCTGCTTTTTTTGTGGAAGAAGAAGGAAAAAAAAGGTTTGGCAGGCCATCTTTTTTTTGTACTTAAAAGTAGCCTTAAGAACAATAATAAAGTGCTCTTAAACCACGGACTGTGTGTGTGCCCCTGGGCGTCCTGGAGTGACAGAGCTGGACCTTTGCTTATGTAAGGCGGAAGGGGGCGTGGTGCGCAGGGCGTTGCACCCGTCTACAGAGGCGCCCCTATCTAAGCCCCACATAGGATGGAAAACTGGGATGTTAATTCTACATGGAAGCCTCATTTACAACCTGACCACCAGAAATCCTACTCTGGTAAGAGTCTGCCTCAGACTCCATTTGACAGTGGTTCCAGGCCTGAGCCTAAAGATGATACCAGAAGGATCAAAAGTGTGGAAAGGGTACCTCCTCTCGCCTGGGTTTCCATGTCAACCTCTGTGGGTGTCAGAGACTTGCAAACCCAGGATAAAGAAGAAAATCAGTCTGAGCCTGAGTAACACATGGCAGAGCCCATCTGAATGAACCCTTGCTGCCTGCTGGACGCCTGGCCACAGACAGAGGCAGGCAGGCAGACACACACACACACACACATACACCCACCCACCCACCCACAGAGGCAGGCAAAGACACACACACACACACACACACCCCCACACACCCACACCCACCCACCCACCCATGCTGGTGTGAGGGCCTCCCAGTCACCGACGCGGAGGGAGCAGCCTCACTTGGCTGCGGGAGCGTGGTGTCCGGGAGGGCATGGGGTGTGCCATGTCCCCCACAGTGGTCTGTAGGACCTGCTTTCTCACGTCCCCATTTAGTCTGTGCTGGGCCAACTCCTCCCAGCCTGCACGGCCACCCCATGAGGGCCAAGGCGGAAAGGATCCGGGGAGCTTGCCTCTCAAACACTGTGACAACGAGAAAAAAGAACTCGTGGAGGGAGCCAAGTCCCAGACAGAGGGCAATGCCACGGTTATTATTGAGCTCAGAACGGGCGGTGTCAGGAATCATGAGAAAGGGAGAATACCAGCAGCTCCTGGGCGGCAGAGGGACGGCCTCGGTCCTCAAGGTACGCAGAGGAGGGATCCAGAAAGGTTGGGGTGGCAGTCCTGCTCCGGCCACTGAGAGCCCGTCAGCAGGCAACCGGGGAGAAGTTGGCCACGCCAGGGTGGGCTGCATCAGATGGTCTCATCGTCACTCATGTCCCAGATCTGTGTGGAGAAAGGGGAGACATTCAGCAGAGCGTTCAGTGGCCCAGTGAGGCCCACGCATGCTCAGGGCTGTGCAGCTGTGACAAGTAAAAGGAACAGTGGCTCCCACTTGCAGGTGACACACTGTGCTTCACAACTCCCTGTTCACTAAGGGAGTGACACCTCCATTTCTTGTATAATGAAACCAAGGCTCAGGACCACGTCACTTGCCCAAGATCTCTCTGCTAAGCGAGCCAGCCGGTGGCCCAGCCGGGGGTGCTGGGGTTTGGCCCAGGGGGATATGGAGGCCTCTTGGCTCGCCAGCCCCAGTCAGGCCCCACTGACTCATTCCTGTGGCTCTAACCACGACCCCCCCAGGTCATCTTGTTTTTAATGGCTTCCTTATTGTCTGGGTACCTCTGGAAGGTAAACTGCCTGAGAGCAGGGACTTGGGCTGCACCTTGCTGAGGGGGGCGCAGGCTGCCTGCGGACACACACTTCCTGCCTCTGCAGGTTCCCACACTGGGCGTCCCGCTCCATGATCATGTGAACTGGGGTCCAGGTGCCAACTGGACGAAAAACCACACATCCAGACGGACGCTAAGGAGCTGGCTGCCCCTGGAGAGGAAGCCCTCGCCTCCCAGCCCCGGGAGACAGCCAGACCCTGCTTCTGTCCGTCCTGTGCGGGTCCTCAGGGAACTTGCGACTTCTGAGTCTGATCTACGGTGGGGGGAGATGTGACTGTGGAGCCCCCCCACACACACAGGAATGGGAGAAAGTGGGGAGAGGCCTGGCCTGGCTGGCCCCAGAGGCCAGCACAGAGGTCCCCCAGCTCCTTGCACCCTGAGCTCCCTGGGGGGCTGGTCCCTGAACTTACGTCTTCAGACTTTCAGAATTCCTAGAATTGGTTGCAAAAGGCCACCTCAATGCTAGCTTAAGAGAAAGAACATCGTGTTTACACGAGGCTGGCCCGGGGAGATGAGGAGGCCCAGCCAAGGTAAATATCAACACCAGCTTGGCTTTCAAAGTCAAGGATGTAGAAAATAAATAGAGAAGGAAATTTCCTCTCCTCAGGACCCAGCAGCCCTGGGCGGGGAGGGCTGGTGGGTGTGCCTCTCACACACCCCCATGTCCCCAACCGTCAGAGGCCACTGGGATGAGACTGCAGTGCCAAGATCCACAGGCCTGCAGGGGCAGAGAGGAGAGTGGAGGAGGTCTGGCAACCTGAGTGGCCAGGCAGGCAGGCCCTGCCCTTCTCCGCCCAGCATCCCTCCCAGCTCATCCTCCGCATGGCCTGAAGGAGACTCCTGGGCCTGCCCCCTGGGCTGGGATTCAGTGGTAGTGGGTGCTGCACCCAGGAGCCCCTGGGCCTGACGCTCCTCATGTTCGGACCATTGAGCAGGGAGACGAGCCACCAGAGGATTTGCCGGCAGAATTCATTCTTTCACTCATTCAGTGAACACACATTTATGGAGCCCCTCCCTGTGCCAGGAGCTGTGCAGACCTGGTGCAAACACTCCTTCACACCTTGCAACAGCCTGTGAGGTACAGACAGAGACAAGCTCAGAGAGGTAAGGCAGTTTGCCTGGGATCACACAGCAAGTAAAGTGCAGCGCTGTGAGCACAGGAGTGGGGGGGAAGGCTGTGTGAACAAATGGCTGCCTGGACTGGCTGAAAGGCTGGGGCAAGCTGCATGAAGGAGGGGGCCTTGGTGGCGGGGGGGGCCCAGTGGCCCGTGGCTCCACAACCTGAGTGGCCAGGCAGGCAGGCCCTGCCCTTCTCTGCCCAGCAGAGGTATGTCACTGAGCAGTGCCCTCTGTGGATGGGCAGACAGGGTGGTTCACAGGAGAGCAGGGCTTTATGGGAAGCCAGGCGTTTCCATCACATTTATCCATTTTACTGGATCTCAGCTATGGGGAAGGGTCCTTGGCATCCAGCCCTGTGTCTACACAGCCAGGGAAGACAGTGGGCCTGACTGTGGGCCTCCCGGGAGGGAGCCTGGGTCTGTCCTGTGCTCCTGGCATTGCCCAGGTGGTGTAGGGGATCGACACTTAAGTCTTGTCCTCTCCTGGACTGTGGGCGGTGGTGGGACGCTACAGAAGGCAGAGGGGTGGACTTTACATAACTGCTCAGGGATTGTCCAGAACGTGTTCCCTGGGCCCTAGGTGGGTTCCTCCACTAGGGCAGCCAGTCCTTCCCATCAGCTGGGCTCAGAGAGGCAGCAGCAGTCTGAATTTTAAACCTCCAGAAACTTAAGCCTTGACAAATACTATATGATCTCACATGCATAATCTAAAAAAGTCCAGCAATCTCACAGAACTAGGGAGTAGATGGGTGGTTGCCGGGGCCTGGGGGAAGTGGAGAGATGGTGAGAGGGCACAACTTCCAGTTACGAGAGTGTGACGTTCTGGGGATGTATGGTATTAAACTGTATAAAACTGTACTGTGTACTTCAAACTGGCTAAGAGAGGAGATCTTAAGTGTTCTCACCGTGCACACGAAAAAGTAACTGTGAGGTGATGGGTGTGTTAATTAACTTGATTGTAGTAATCGTTTTACAGTGTGTATGTGTATTAAATCATCACGTTGTACAACCTAAACATATACAGTTTTTATTATTTGACAGTTATTTCTAAATAGACTGGGGGAGGGAAAGAGACTTAAGCCTTGTCCTCTCCCGGACTGTGGACTCCCAGAGGGGCTGAGATCGGCGCTCCCCGCTGGGTGCGCACAGCATCTGGTGGAGAAGGGGCCCAGAATGGAGGTGGTTTCAATCGGTAAAGATTTTTTAAAATGTTAATACTCAATGCTGGCAAGGATATGGTGAAACACTTGCAGGAGGAGTATAAACCAGTACCTCCTTTTTTTAAAAGAAGAAATTTGAGAATATGCAATACAAAGCTTTAAAAATACCCCTTTAGGAAGGATAATCTCTTCATGGATGATACGCAAGTACACCTAGAAAGCCCAAGAAAACATGCTGACGTGAATACAGACAATAACATTCAGTAATATAGCAAGATATAAAATTAACAAATATTATAGCCTTCCTATATACAAACAACATCCAGTTAGAAAATGTAATAAAAGAGAAGAACCCATTATAAGAGCAATGAAAAAGAAATTACTAGGAACAGACCTAACATGAAAGACACAAAATCTATATGAAGAAAACCTTCAAAACAGTCCTGCAACAGCCTCACAAGAATCGTAAGAAAAGTAAACTGAAACGAATGGGGAAACACCCCTTGTTTTTGCATAGGACGATTCAACATCAATCAAGATGTCAACTTTTCCCAAGTTGACATATAAATTTATCAAGTATCCTTTCTGGAGCTAGACTAGCTGGTTCTAAAGTTTATGTGGAAAAATAAGAATATCTAGGAAAACCTTTCAAAAGGGGCAATGAGGTTCCTCTACTATGTATTTAAACATGTCATAATATCTATAATTAAGAGGGTTATGTCAGCATGAACCTAAACAGATGGGCCAATGGAACAAAATGAATCCAAAAAGAACAAAATAGAATGTCCAAGGACACGTGGAAATTTTCGTATTTTGATGATAAAGATCTGGGGCCTGTGACCGCAACTCATTAGAAAACGGACTGTTTAATATAGATGATATGGGGACACCTGGATAGTCATTTGCAAAAAGATAAAATTGATTCCATGTTTCACACTGTATGTGAGAATCAACTCCAAATGGAACAGACATCTCAATGTGAAAAAAAAAGAAAAATGACACCATACAAATACTAGATGCAAACTTGGGTAAATTGCTTTACAGCTTGGGAGTGGGGAGCCTCTGACCTAAAATCTCTAAGCAATAAAAACTTACACTGGATTATGTAAAAACACGTGTGCAATTTTGCATGGAAAATACACTATAAGTAAAGTAAAAAAGACCACAGACGGGGGGAAAACATTGCAGCATACCATAAAAGGCTAATTTCCCTAATATACAAAGAGTTCTTAAAAATAAAGAAGAGAAAGATCAATGAACTGATATTTAAAAAGCAGGCCAAAGACATAGTTCACAGAAAAAGGCAGGCAGTTGGCCCTTAAACATAACCAAAGGTACTCGACCTTAATCAGAATAAAAGTCATGCTAAAATTTCTTAGAACACAAAAAATACTAGCCAGAAAAGAAAAAATTGGGACTTCAAAAAATCAAAACTTCTTGGGCTGCCAGATGGCTCAGTTGGTTAGACCGCGAGCTCTCAACAACATGGTTGCCGGTTCAATTCCCGCATGGGATGGTGGGCTGTGCCCCCTGCAACTAAGATTGAAAACGGCGACTAGACTTGGAGCTGGGCTGAGCCCTCCACAACTAGATTGAAGTCCAACAACTTGGAGCTAAAGGGCCCTGGAGAAACACACTGTTTCCCAATAAAATTAAAAAAAAAAAAAAATCAAAACTTCTGGTCTCTGAAAGATACCACTATGAAAATGAAAAGGCAAACCACAAACTAGGAGAAAACATCCATACTGTATATAAAAGGACCTGTATCCAAAATATACAGAAAACTCTTACAGCTCAATAAAAGACAACCTGATTTTTTAATAAATGGGCAAAAGATTTGAACAGACACTTCACAAAAGAGGAACGACAATGGCCAGTAAGAACCTGAAAAGAGGTTCAGCATCCTTTGTCTTCAGGGAAATGCAAATCTAAACCACAGAGCGACTGCACACCCCACCTAGAACAGTCAGAATAAAGAGGCTGGGAACTCACATTGCTGCTAGTGGGAACGTCAATTGGCCTAACCCCTCGGGAGAAAGGTCTGGTGACTTACAAAATTAAACATACACTTAAACCATATGACCCAGCCATTCCACTCCTATTTACCCCAAAGAAATGAAAACACATGTCTGCAAGACTTGTGCAAGAATGATCATAGCAGCTTTATTCATAATAGGCACAAACTAGAATCAACCCAAATGTCCATCAACAGGCAAACAGAGAAATTGTGGAATATCCACACAGTGGAGACTTCTCACCATCAAAAGAACAAACCACCGACATGCACAAGTCCACGTATTTCAGAATCCTTACGCTGAGTCAGAGGACCAAACAAAAGACTACATACTGTGTAAACCCATTTATATGGAATTCTAATTCTAATTAAGACTAATCTATGGTGACAGTAGATCATCTGTCACAACTCACTAGATGCTGTGTTTCCCCCAAAACAAGACCTAGCCGGACAATCAGTTCTAATGTGTCTTTTGGAGCAACAATTAATATAAGACTCGGTCTTTTTTTACTATAATAAGACCTAGCTGGACATTTTAAATGAGTGCATTTCATTGTATATAAATCATACCTTAATAAAGCTGATTTTTAAAGAAAGCAACAGAGCATTTTCTCACCTATCTGGCAAAACCCCCAAAGCTTGACAATACCCCGTGAACCTATGGGAAAGCAGTACTGTCCTGCGATGCTGGTGGGGCATTAACAGTACAACCCTGTGAAGGAACATCGGGCTATATCCAACAGAATTACTTTTGTCTTAACTGTTGACCCAGCAAGCTCACTTGTCTCTAAAGACACACCTCCATACATACAAAAGGACATCATTCCCTGCTGCGTGATTTGTTCCAGGAAAAGAAGACTGGAAACAACCCACGTCAGAACCAGCTAATGAAACCATTCACCGCACATCCCGTGGAGCACTGTGGCCCTAAAACAGAAAGAGCTCGATGAACGGATATGGGGCAATTTCCAGCATTTACTTCGTGAAAGAAAAATGCACTGTATCTGACACTGTGTGTGAGAAAAAAAGAGAATAATATTTTAAAATTCTTTTTTAAATTTTGCAAAAATAAACACAAGAATGGTAAAACAGAAATGGATTGAAATGACTACCTATATAGGGGGTGGGTGGCATGGAGAGGGGACTGCTGGGAGCGTACTTTTTAACTTTAGAACCAAGTAAATGTTTTACATATTTTAAAACTGAAACCAAGAAAACCCAAAGCACAGCAACAAAGCAATTAATTGGACTTCATCAAAATTCAAAACTTTTTTTGTGTTTTCAAGGACACATTTAAGAACACAAGAAAGGGAAAAGACAACTCTCAGAGGAAATATCTGTAAATCCTATGTGACAAGGAACGTCATTTACAAATCAGTAATAAGAACCCAATTACAAAGGGGCGAAGGAGTTGAACAGACCTTTGTCCACGAAAGACAGAGATGGCTCAGGAGCATAAAGGCATGGACACGGATCCCTGACCGTTAGGGACCAGGAAAACGCAAAGCCAAAGCACAAGGAGATACCACTTTGTATCCAATGAATGGCTTGAATCAAAAAGTCAGATCATAACAAGTGTTGGTGAACATTTGGAGAGACTGCAACCCTCCTCTCTTGCTGTTGGAAACGTAACATAGTGCCGCCAGTGCACTTTGGACAGCAGACTGGCAGGTCATCAAAAAGTGAGAGTTACCGCGAGGCCCCGCAATCCCACTCCTGGGTGTATCCCCAAGAGAAACGAAAACCTCTGTCCTCATGACAGCTTAGACATGAATGTTCAGAGCACTATTCATAAATAGTCAAAACGTGGAAACAACCCAAATGTCCACCAACTGATGAATGGAAAATGTGGTCTGTCCACATAGCGGGGTATTACTCGGCCAAACACCTGTCTGCACTCAATCTTCTCAGGAGCCCGAGAACCTTACTGTGACAGCCCCCATTGTACAAAGTAGGTAACTCAAGCTCAGGAAATTCTGTAACCTGTCAAGGAGACCTGAAGGAGCTGTTAAGGGGTAGAGGAGAAGCTTTTTCCATTTTATCTCCCAACTTATTGTTCAACATAAATTTTTCCTAAAAGAGAAAAAGGAAGGCCAGTCTGAAGCCTGTTTCCTGGACCAACACTGATGCTGACACACAATGAATGGCCCCCTAGCCAACAGCACACACAGGAACCACGGGCAAGCCCAGGACAGATAAAAGGCCAGGCCAGCCTCCGACCTGTCCTGGCTCTTGGGTCCCCTCTCAGGGGCTGATCCTAAGCTGCCCCGAGACTCGGGACCAACTGGGAGGCCCAGCCCCCAGGGCCAGGGCCCCCCAGCAGTGACGGAATCCACCACTGTGAACCAGGGACTTTGGAACTGCGGGGCTCAGCACAAGTGGCCGGGAGAACGTGCGGCTAGACCCACACGCCCAGAGGGCCTCAAGGTTTCCCTTTCCAGACAGATGGTTTGAGAGGAGCTGCTTGTCATCTAATTTCAAACTTGTGTCCCATTTCTGGACCACACTGCCTAGAGCATGCCATGGACTAAGGTTTGTCTTTTATAAACACTGTAATTATCTTGTGAATGGCACAATTATATTTGTGTGTGTGTTAAAAGTGTTCATTTGTTAAATGTAAACATTTCGAATATACCAGTTTTTGAAACCCAGTTTTGGCATTTCTTTTTTTTTAAATAAAAAATGGAAACATGCAGACCTCCCTGGGCTTCTGAGTGGCCGTGTTCCCCAAGCCTTGCTGGGTCCTCAGGTGGGCTTCCTCCGCTGGGTGGAGACTCCGCTGGGATCCCTGGGAGGAAGGCAGGGCCGTTTCTTTCCCAGGCCGAGGTCCAGGGAACAGGCCCGCCATCCCCAGGTATCCCTGGCCCCGGGCTGCTCTCCTCGGGCCCGCAGCCCTCTGGTGCTGTGCCGCCCACACTCCACACACACCAGACTGGCTTTCTCGGAAAACAATCCCATGGCGTCCGTCATGCCCCGGTTTCACACCACAGACACATGGGCCAACTCAGGAATAACACTGCCCTCTCAGAGTCAGTCCAGAATCCAGGGGACAGAGGGAGGACAATGCCCCAGGGTCCATGTCTGTATCATGGGACCCAAAAGTTTCAAGATCCTTCTGCCCCTTGGACAAGAGGGAAGAAGAGGGTAGAGAGTCTGCACAAGGAAGGCGTGAGCAGATGGCGAGGGCTCCCCCGGGGACCCACAACCTGAGCCTGCAGGGGACATCCAAGTGCCCTTGCTATCTGTCCCTGGTAGCCAGGGCCCTGCTTCTCGTTATATCTACGGTCCTTCACGCTCCTTCAGTGGAGATGAAACGATCCTGCCCCCTGCCCACGTTCAGGGGCCTGCACTACCCCTTCTTACACAGCACCACTCTGGTACCTCCACTTTGAAAGATGTCCACCTGCTGCCCCACCCTTGTACCCCAACTCTCACGACCTTCCTAGCTTGGCCTCTGCTGCGCACCAGATTTGGGAGAGGAATTGAGACCCCACCTCTCTTCTCAGGGAACCCCAGCCCCAAACTCAGTCTTCAGGCGCCAGGCAGTGAAGAAGAATGGGGGTTAGCTAGAATTTCTGGGGCAACTTCTAGCTCTAGAGTCTTCCGGTGGAGAACCCATAAGCCTTTCCTATCCCCACACCTACAGGTGGCAATTCAGGGGCCCCACATGACTGCTCTATGACCCCACTCCTCCAGGGGTTCCAGGAACAAGGTTAGGGTTTTACTAGAGAGAAACAGTCGTGGCCAAGGCAGCTGGTAAGACACAAATAATGACTTATACAAAGCATGCTGGGCCGCCAATGGTGAGGGGAGAAAAAGGAGAAAGGAAATGTTTTATGTTGGCAGCAGGATGGGGGGGCCTCCAGCCCTGCGGGGGGGTGTGGAGGGTGCCTCTGCCTGGCTCCAGACTGAGCAGCTGATCAAAGGCACGCTGAGGGAGGAGGCAGGGCCTGGGCCCGTGCACATGTGGCTTGCAGGCCACCTTCGGGAGGCCTCTGTCCCCCCCAATCCTTCCTGCTTCCCCTACAGACGCTCTGGGCTGCAATTGATAAGGGGAAGAGGTCTGAGAAAAATGGCCTCATGTTTCCGAACCTAGATCCAGAGAAAAGGACAGGCCATGACACTAAGCCTGCATTCACAGAAGTGCCTGAGCTCACAGCTCCAGGCACCAAGCACTCAGCTAACACCTGCAACACAGAGACAGGGACAGGACGTCCTGGAAGGGGGCGCCAGGGGCTTTCATCTGAAAGGAGGCCCAGGTGGGAAGCAGTAGAGAACTGGCTGCTGAAAGACAACAGAGAAGGTAGGTGGAGGCTGCAGCTCCCCTCCGTCTGGGGAGGGGCAGATCTCAGGCCACAGGACCCCGTGGCAGGGAGGCTCCACGAAGACAGGGCTGCTTGTTTCTACCTTCCCACCCGAGGCTGAACCAGGCCTCCAAGGCCAGGGAGGAGGGGCACACAGGCAGAGGGAAGGTCTGTCCCATGGGGGACAGGAGGCTCTAGCCATTCGCTGGGCCAGAAAACAGAAACTGCTGACGGGGTGGGGATCCCTGTCCCCCCACGACCGGGGAGATGGCTGGAGAGCTTGGTCCGTGCATAGGACGAGTATCAGACAGACATTAAGCAAGTTTTAATGATGTGAGAAAATGACCAGAAATTATTATATGGAAAGAGACATTAACCTATGATCATCCTGACCCCACTCACATACAGGTATGGTGCAAAAATAAGTAAATAAAAGGCTAGAAGTAAAAATGCAAACCAGAACAATAACCTCCAAATGGTAGAATCGTGGGTATAAATTTTATTCTTTATCTTAGAATTTTTTTACAATGCTCCCATAGGACTTTCCTGATCAGAAAAAAATGCACCGTCCAGACTGGGGATACTGAAGCCCCAGGGACCCCAGGGAGCGAGCGTCCTGGCTGCAGGAGGTGCTGTGCCCAGTCCCAGGACATAGTACCTGTGGGTCTTTCTCGTTTTGTTTTTTTTTCCCTCCCAGGAAGTTCTGACCAGCAAAGTAAGAAACCTGCTATAGGGGAATTGTGCCATTTTAACCACAGACTCCTGAGTGAAGTTTCAATGGGAGACCCTGGAATTCCCAGCCCACAGCTCAGGCTGCCAAATGTCTCCTCATTTGATTAGTCTGGAAAATGGGCCTCAGGTCCTGCTATATTTAGCGCCGTCCCTCTGGGCATGTCCTTAAACCGAGCCCCAGTAATACCTAAGAGCTCTAAATGGCCAAAAGTCGAGGGGGGTCACTCCAGACAGGTGAGCAGCCTGGTTGTGGGCTCTCCATCCCTCATTACCTAATGACATTCAAAGGCCACAGGGCCTAAATTAGCAGCAGCAGTAGCAGCAGAG
This sequence comes from Rhinolophus ferrumequinum, assembly GCF_004115265.2. Lineage (NCBI taxonomy): Eukaryota > Metazoa > Chordata > Mammalia > Chiroptera > Rhinolophidae > Rhinolophus > Rhinolophus ferrumequinum. The sequence goes on from NC_046300.1 coordinate 42,695,230, forward strand.
GATGACTTAACAGCAGGGTGTGTCTTCTGTGCTTCAGCTTCTCCACTTAGTTTGGGGAGTAGCAAGGATTTATTTTGGGGACATGTGGAAGGAGGGCTGCTGGGCCCAGTCTTGTTTGCTTTCTTCCCAGCTTCAAAACACATTTTTCAAATTAGGTGGTAAGAATATAGGGCAATTTCTGTGGCACCAACATGCTTTCTTTCAAGATATGATTTATGTTTGGCCCACATTTTAAACGAAATGGTTATTGAGATAAATGGCCATGCTGGAGGCTGCAAAATGGTTTCCATTATGTAGTTCTTTTCAGTTCCTTAGACAACTTTTGAAAAGTGCTCCTTTAAAAAGGCAAACACTTTGCATTTTTGTTCTCTATCTCAAAGGGCTTTTGGGGTCAAGTTTGAAGAGAGGAGGAGTAGGAGGAGAAGGGAGAAAAGCCTGAGAGCTCTAGAGTGAGGTGAATGCAAGATATAAACATTCACAGACTTTATGTGGTAAGGAGAGAGAATTTTGAAACTTTAAATCATGCAAATGCAGGTGACCTGGGATATCAGGAGAGGGCCATCATTTCTTCCCAGGTGGACATTCATTCACCCAAGGGCCCCGCCTCGGGGCCTGACCGACAGAGAACAAGGGATGAGAAAGACGCTGAACCCCCAGACCTTGTAGAAAGCTACCGGAACCAGACAGTGTGGCAATGAGATAAGGACAGAAAAGAGTAGAGAGGCAGAAACAGACCCACACATACACTGGCCAAATGACTTTCAACAAAGGCGCTGAGGTAATTCAGTGTGGAGAGAGTTTTCAGCAAATGGTGCTGGAGCAATTAGATAACTGTATGGAGAAACATGAATCTCGACCCTTGCCACAAACTATACACAAAAATTAACGTGAAATGAATCATAGACATATATGTAAAAGCTAAAAGTATAAAACTTCTAGAAAAGAACAAAAACATTTAATGTGATTTTGGGGCAGGCAAAGAATTCTTAGGATTCTAATAGTATGGACCGTAAAATAAAAAATTAATAAACAAGACATCAACAAAATTCAAAACTTTCTCTTAAAGACCACATTAAGCAAATGAAAAGGCAGACCAAAGATATGGAGAAAATATATGCAATACATATATATTACAAAGGACCTATGTCCAGAAAATATGAAGAACTCATAACTCAATAATAAGGAAAATAACCCAATGAAAACATGGACAGAAGGTTTGAATGTCACAAAAGAAGATACACAGATGGCAAATAAGTACATGAAAACGTGTTCAGCATCCACTGTCATCAGAGACCTGCAATTAACACCACGAGATACCACCACATGCCCCCCTGCATGGCTAAAATTGAAAACTGCCAGCTCAAGTATTGGCCAGGTTGTGGAGCAACCAGTACTCTCACGCACTGCTGGTGGGGATAGCTAATGGTACAGACACTTTGAAAAACCATTTGATAGTTTCTTTAAAAATTATACATACTTATATGATAACCCAGCAATTCCAAAGACTTACACACAAACACACCTTGGAGCTTTATTTATAACCGTCCCAAACTGGAAAAAACTCAAATAGTCAATAGGAAAGTGAATAATTATGATATATTTATAAAATGGGGTACTACTGAACAATAAAAAGGGACAAACTACTGACACATGTAACAACATAGATGAGTCTCAAAAATATTATGCTGAGCAAAAGAAGCCAGACAAAAGAGTACTTAACATCTGATTCCAAAAAACAATCCTAAAATTTGTATGGAACCACAGAAGCCTCCAAACAGCCAAAGCAATTATGAGAAAGAACAGAGCTGGAGACAGCACATTTTCTGATTTCAAATCATACACAAAGCTATAGTAATTAAGACAGCATGGCACTGGCATAAAAATAGACACATAGACCAATGGAACAGAAGTGAGAGCCCAAAATAAACACCTGCATTTCCCTTCAACTAATCTCTGACAAGGGAGCCAAGAACACTCAATGGGGAAAGGATAGTCTCTTCAACAAATGGTGCTTAGAAAACTGGATAACCACATACAGAAAAATGAAAGGGAACCCCTATCTTACACCACTCTCAAAAATTAACTCAAAATAGATTAAAAACTTAAATATAAGACCTGGTAGTGTGAAATTCCTGCGAGAAGACACAGGAAAGAAGCTCCCTGACATTGATCTTAGCAATAATTTTTAAGATATGACATTAATAGAACAAACAACAAAGCAAAAATCAACAAGTGAGACTACGTCAAACTAAAAAGTTGCACAGCAAATACATGCATACATACATAAAAGCAACCTACAGATTGGGAGAAAATATTTGCGAACCACATATCGAAAAGTGGTTAATAACCAAAATATATAAAGAACTCATACAACTCAATAACAAAAATATAAACAATCTGATTGAAAAATAGACATTTTTCCAAAGAAGATACTCAAATGACCAACAGGTACATGAAAAGGTGCTCAACATCACTAATCATAAGGAAAATGGAAATCAGAAGCAGAATGGGACACCTTATGCCTGTTAGGATAGCTATTATCAAAAAGACAAGAAATAACAAGTGTTGGTGAGGATGTGGAGAAAAGGGAACCCTTGTGCACTGTTGGTGGGAATGTAAATCGGTGCAGCTGTGATGGAAAACAGTATGAGGGTTCCTCAAAAAATTAGAAGTAGAGCTGCCATATGATCCGGCAATCCCACTCTTGGGTCTATCACCAAAAGAAATGAAAACAGGACATTGAAGAGATATATGCACTCCCATATTGAGTTCAGCATTATTCACAATAGCCAAGATATGGAAATAACTCGTGTCCATCAATGGATGAGTGGATAAAGATGATGTGATATACGCAGACTTGGATATCTATATCTCTATATGTCTATCTACTTAACCTATTGATCTACCTTACCTACCTATTTATCTAACTATTTCTTATCTATCTCCCTGCCTTTCTCCCTCCCTCCCTCTTGCTATATATATATATATATATATATATATATATATATATATATATATATATATATATATATACAACATCTATATAACAGAATATTATTTGGCCATGAGAAAGAAGGAAACCCTGCCACTTGCAACAACGTGGATGGACCTTGAGGGCATTACGCTAAGTGAAATAAATCAGAGAAAGACAAATATTATATGATTTCACTTACATGTGGAATCTAAAAAAGCCAAACTCATAAAAACAGAGTAGAATGACAATTACCAGGATCCAGAGGGTGGGGGAATTGGGGAGATGTTGATTAAGGGTTCAAACTTGTAACCAGTAGATAAATAAGTCCTGGAGATCTAATGCACAGCATAGTGATTATAGATCAAAAAACTTTAAAGCTGCTATGAGACTAGATCTACACTGTTCCCACCACAAAAAAGGAATTGTGACTAGGTCTTAGCTAACACTACGGTGGAAATCACAGTGCAATATATAAATGTATCAGATCAATATGTTGCATACCTTAATACCTTAATATGGCAATTAGATCTCAGTAAATATAAATTTTAAAATAAAAAAATAAACACAAAACAAAAGATATGATTCCATTTATATGGAGCCCTAGAAGATCCAAGTGGAATCTGTGGCGGCAGAAAGCAGATCCTGGGTTGCCTGGGGCTGGGCGGTGGGGGATTTGACTCCGAAGGGCCCACGGAAATCCCCACCTTCTGGAGTGATAGAAATCGGTCCCTATTTTGATTTGGGTGGTAGGTACACAGGTGTGTAAATTTGTCAAAACTCATAGAAAAGTACACTTTTATATACATTTTACGGTATGTAAATTATACCAGTTTCTCATCTGAAAAACAAAGACAAATGGGATCGCTCTCATAGGGTTATTGCTCCCACTAAATGAGTTAAGGAGAAGAAAGTGCTCAGAACAGCGCCAGACACAGTGTGCATGTGTGAGCATGTGCCATCACTTGTGTGTGACTGCTGCGCTTACAACCTGAAAAACAACAACCTTGTTCACATCATGAACATTTTTTGGTGAGTTCTTGGAAGTTGTGGGTCATCAGTCTCATAGAACAGCCTAATTAAAGCGCTTCATGCTGAAAATAAACACGGATTTGTTTCCTACTTTCTGCTCTCTCTCCCGGAAGAGGACATCTTAGATATCACTCCTTCTCTCACTCATAAGAATTATTAAATGCCAATTCTGTGTCATACTCAAATATGAGTTTCTGTAATCTCTACCGAACTATGGGATCTTTACTGATAACGAATTGCTGGCTCAGAGAGAGCTGATGACTCAGGGTCACACAGCTAGTAAATAGCAGAGCTGAGATTCAAGCCCAGGTCTGTCTGGTTCCCTGCCCCGTGTTCTCTCCTCTACTGCAGCTTCTGGCAAACGGGTCCATTTTGAGGCTCCGCGTGTGTCTTGCCAAGAAAACTATCCCCTGAAGGGAAAAGGTATAACACAGTCTGTGCTGGCCTTCGAAAGGCCTTCGAAGCTGACAGGGCAGTACCACCTAGCCCGTCCCCTGGGCTCTCAATTATCACTAATCCTAACAACCCCCATGTTCTGTACCACACCAGGTCTCTAGAAATGCCACAGACTGATGCCAGGTTCCCATGACACTCAGGGACATCAGTCGGCCCTACACTCTGTGCTTCTAGCGAGGTGGACAACAGAGGAATCCGAAATCACACACAGGTACCTGCCGGCGCCCCCTCCACTGTTCCTGGGCCCCTGCTGTGTTCACGGTTATAACTCGACTCAGTGGCATTGAGTGTATGAAAGAAATAGCACTGGACTTAGGGCAGGCACCCCCAATTTCAGATCTTGGCACTGCCACTTGCTAGCTCTGTATCTTAGGCAAGGTTACTTAATCTGTCTGAGACTCAGTTTCCACTTCACAAAGGCCTTCAAGGGTAAATAAAATGATGATTGGAGAGCATTATCCAGACCTGGTACAAAGCAGGTCCTTAGGAAATGTTAACCAACCGCGTTGAGGCCACAGGAGCAAGGAGTGGGGTGGGGAGTAAAAACCCTCATGGCTATTGACTAAGAACGTCATACTGGACATTTGGTTTGTTTAATAATCTCCCTCACTGCTACATGCAGATCCTTGAGGGAAAATGGGGCCGGAGATGGAGAGATCAGAAAGAAAAATGAAGCTCTTCATGGGGGAAGTATCCATTCATTCAACCACTCAGCCATTCAACAGACATTTATGGAACACCTACTGTGTATCAGACCCTATGCTAGGCTCTGGGTATTCAGCAGTGATCAGCACAGAGGAGCCCCACTCTCAGGAGGTCCTCACTGTGTGACGCTCACGTCCCAGTGAAGCGACAAGAGACTAACACATACCTGGATCTAAGGAAACAGCTCCAAGACCTCTAAGTACCATGAAGGAAAACAAACATGGAATGAGAGGTGGAAAAGAAGAGGAGCACTCAGTTAGACCTGAGGCAGAGGGATGGGAGCCCTGTGATCAGAGCCGATGGTGAGGAGTCTGGGTTTATTCTAAGCCATTGAACCGAAGCAGGAAGCGACTTGCTCCCAGACCGTGCCAGGAGAAACGGAGAGCAGTGTACATGTTGGAGAATCAGCAGGCTGGGTATAAATAGCTAAGATCAGAATCCTAAAGTGTCAGAGCTGAAAATAATCTTACACACACCAAATTTACCCTCCATTGTCACAGAAGGGGAAACTGAGGCCCAGAGCGCGGACACGGCCTGAGCAAGGCCATAGACAGAGCTGGGCCTAGAATCCTAGACTACCCGGGTGGTCCTCGCCTGCGGAATCACAGGTGAGAGGGTCTGCTCTCCACGGACTCCCCCATCGGAGTGCACGCACAAACGTTTACTCTGAAAACAAAGGCAGCGACCTCCACGGAACACAAACCTCCTCCCTAGGTGTGCGTGAAACTCTGCACTTTTCTTGAGAAATGGAAGTCTTGGCTTTTTCCGTCTGCAGTTCTGGTGAATGTCCTGGAAAGGCACAGACCTATCCTGAAATTCAGGGTACATCGCCCGGACAAAACTAAAGGCGGAGTCAGTGATGATGGACGTGCTGGTGAGGCGGAGCCTCCCTGCCCCTTCCCTAGGCCCCCACCCGCGTCTGCTGCTGGCACAATACCCTGAGCCGCCTTGGTAACGTAACGGGGTTGAGTGGACCAGCACCAGTGTTTATGAGGGGATGGCTATACTCGCTAGCAGCGATCCTTACGGACATTTCTTTTTCTACCTAATTTGTCCCTAATGAGCTATTTCGAACTCACCACAATCAGTTCCCCTCTAGTCCTGTTCCCTTGTCCCAGGGAGCAGTGCTTCCAAACTCTCCCTACCCAGGCGCCAGCTAGAGAGGCTGGCTTGACACCCCCCACCCCCGACCTGCTCAGTGGAGGGGTCTCCTCCCCACAGGCAAGTCCTGAGGCCCTTCCCCTCTGAACCGTGGCCAGGCCTGATGGCGGTTTGGCAGGGGGCTCTTTCCCTCCCGTATAGAACTGCTTTTCCCTGCTGAGGACAATAAGCTTCAGGGCTCCTATTTTTCTGGGATCAGCAAAAATTCTTTAAAAAGGACTGATGTGTTTCCCCATGAGAGCAAGGGTGTGAGGCTAGCAGGGGCCCTGGGTCCAGGGGAGTGGTCCTGAAGGCTCTTGGGAAGGCGGGATAGGGAACGGCTGACAGCTCATCCAGGCACCCCCTACCCCAGTCTGTGCCCAGGAGCCTGGACCTGCAAATTTGAAAATAGCAGGCGAAGCCCTTCTCAGAGGAAGCCTGTGTGTCTCAAACACCAAAGCCACCTGAAGAGCTGGGTCCTCCCACTGGGGTTACAGCTGTCCCCTCAGTCTGCTGGCCTGAGAGCCCCATCAGGGCTGCTGTCACATCACTGCTCCCCCAACCTGTCAAAGGGAGCCTGCTCTGAACCTTTTCTTGCCGTGAACATGAACCTCTCTCTACGTGCTCTGAGAGGGACACTTTTAGGATGGCAGAAGCTGGGCTCCATCTTAGGGACTTGGGCACTGTTAGGTGCCATTGGGGATACAAAGATGACTAAGATGGGATGAGCCCTTCTCCCTGGCCGTCTTCATCTGGCCAGGAAGATAAGGCACACCTTGGATATCAGAAGGCACGGTGTCTGCTAGATGGGCCCAGGGGAGGGGCAGAGGGCTGGGCACTCAGCCATGGCTCTGCACAGGAACATTCCTTCTGGAACATTCCAGCCTTAGAACGTTCCAGAAGGAATGCCAGCATGGCCTTGAGAGAGGCCTCTAAGTAAGGCACCCCAGGAAGAAGTCAGTCAGCCTTTAAATAGGAAGGCTTCCTGGAGGAGGGGATCTATAAGTGAACAAGGGTGTGGACTGGTAGGTAGCATAGCTGGGGCGATTCAGGGGAGCAAAGGCATTGGGGCCAGGAGCTATGGGATGAGGGTGAAGGCCAGCTGCAGTGCAGGCTCCCAGCAGGAAGTCAGAAAAGGAATGGCAGGGAAGGCTGCTGGGGCGAGGGCCTGAGACCTGGAGAAGCGTCTGGGCTCCTGGTCGAGCTAAGGCCTGCTGAGCCTGGGGCAAGGTTGCTGAGCCGAGCTGCCCTTCCATGGCGTGGGAGGGATACTTAGGAGGTCCCAAGGTGGCCAGGGACACAATGGCAAGCAGTGACTGGGGCTCTGTCCCCAAGTGGGCAGCAGGCCCAGGAGACCAAGCCAGGAGAGAGCAGCTTCTCACTGTGGGTTAAAGGACATCTGCTTTTGAGAGACGATGAGCCACTGGACATGTCTGAGCCACTCAGGGCTCGACTACATGGCCTGCTACAAAAGAACGTGTGGCAGCTGCCTAAAGGACAGCAAATAGGAAACCACGATGTCTAGTCCCTGCCCAAGAGCAGGCAGCCACCCGGCATGAAAGACAGTCAGTCATTCAGGAAGGTTTCTGCTGCCTTCCAAACTGCCTGGGCCTTGGGGAGATGCCCTCTCCTCCGTGAGTGTCTAACCCACGGGGCACCACAGGGCTTGCCTGTGAGCAGAGATGGGAGGACAGACCGCGAGGGCCTCTGTTCCAAAACAAACAGCATGCTGAGGCGACACCGACCATGCCCTTCTTTATCTTGGCAATCTCATGCCCACACCTAAATATAGACGCTCGGGCATCTGCCTGCTGCCACAGAATCGGCACCGTCCAACTCACAGCAGAAGGGCACAGTGTTAAGACTCCAGAAGCTTTTCACTATGTGTTGCTGGAATCTCAAGTTCCTTTCTTGTTCAGATTGAATGAACGTCCTCTGCTGCAGGTAAAGATGACAGAGGGCCCCTGCAAAGGGGCACAGCCATGCCAACTGGACAGATAGGCAGCTTTTCCCCAGGGGGAAGGGGAAGGCATGGAGCCCCGTGGCCCCAGCCTGAGGCTTTCCTCTGGTCAGTACTTTTCCAGCCCAGACAGCTCACAAGGGCCACAATTCTGAACTTTTACTTCGTGGCTGCACATTTGCAATAGTGGGAAACCTGGGCCTCAAGATGTGCTCCAAGTGTTTTTTTTAATCGGCCATCACTTGAAAGAGCTTAAAATTTTAAGAGCAGAAAAGAAAGGGTAGTTTGTTCTCGTAATTTTTTTTTTTTAAAATCCACTTTATAAACAATTCAGAGTTTTCTGCTCCTAGTTTTTTGTTGTTGTTTTTTTCCATTTTTCTTTTTTTCTTGGTTTGTTGATAAACAACAGGCACTATGTTCAGGCTGCATTTTGGTTAACAGAGACAAAAGAAAAAACTTGGCTTCAAAAAAAGAATATCTTTAAAGAATCAGCTCTATGCATTCCGGCCCATCTCAGACAGTAGTTTTAATGACAGTTTCAGTCATTTCAAAAAGAGTTTCTGCTTCGATGTATCTATGTAATTTAAATGGCTGACTGTTCTTACAGAATGGGGCTTTTTCTCAGTGGTCCCAAACTAGCCTGAGAAGAAGGGGCAACCATCAAACCCAAGCAGAAGAATAACAGAAAGCAAGCTAATGTACGGGCCTGACTGTGTAAAATCACACTTAAAAATCACTTTATCTTTCTTAATAAATTATTGCAAGCTGGACTGGGGAAAAAATCACTCCAGAGAAGGTTTACAATATAAATAACTGCTAAGAGATCATTTTCTTTGTTTTTGTTGGCATGGGTCTTGCTGAGTTTAAATGAACATGCACAGTGATGATGAAAGGAGCCAGGGAGGAGGGCTGGGGGGTAAGCAGCTCAGCGTGGCCACCAGTGATTAGAGGCTCCCAGCCCAATAAGCCTCCCAGCCCCTGCAGACGGAACACTGTGTGTGTGTGTGTGTGGGGGGGTGCGGGTGGGGGTGAGTGGGAAGGCCTGCCTGCCCTCTGACCCACAGGAGGTAGTAATTCCAGGTCAAGGACTCCAGGGTGAAGAGCCCTGCTTTCTGCTCTGCCCAAAGCCACCGCTCCAGGCTGCCCCTGTCTCGGGCCCTTCCTCTAGTATTTCCCTCTGAGGCTGAGGCCTGCTCTTCTTCCCACCCCTCTAGGAAAGCTTCCATGAGATCATCCGGGTACCCAGTGTGCGTGTGAGCCGATGCCAGCTAACACTGAGGGCTAGGCAGTGGTACACAAATGAACAAAACTCAGAGCCACCAGTGAAGCCCTTTTACTCTAGGAACAAAATAGCGCATTTTTCCTGCCTGCTGACTGCCTGGTGGGGGCTGTGGTAAACACGACTCACACGTTATCTAGGTCCATTCTCACCTCTTTGGGAGATGGGTGTTCTCATTCACTTTGGGGAAAGCACCTGTGTTCTTAACCACCAGCGCCCTCTCTGTACCTCCGACTCATCCTTGCAGACTCAGCTCCCCGTCCGCCCCCTGTCTTCGGAGCCTCCCAGCACCCGGCTGGTTCACTGCAGAGGAAGTGCTCCTTAAGATCAGTGTCTGCAGCACCTCACACAGTGCTCAGCACCAACAGATGCTCAGGAAATCATGCTCAAGAAATGCTTGTTGAATGAGAGAATAAAAGGACAAGCCCCCTGTTAGCAGCGAATCACACAGTGTAAATTCCCTTCTAGAATCCTGAATCTCAAGGACCCCAAGGGTAGGACGTGCCTTCCTGCACTGCCCGCCGCCTCCGTGTCCAGCATGGGACGCTTAGTGATGACTGGTCTGTCTGTTGGTATAAAATGCCATCATTTCGGTTCTCTGAGTCTTATCAAGTGATCACTTTCTAAGAGACGGTTCTGGGGAAGATCAAGTAAATAAATATGATGATTAACTTAATTAAATCTGATACCAACCAAGTGTTTAGAATTGCTTGGCACACAACAGGCTCTCCATAAATGGTAGCTGCTGCTGTTGTTACTATTGGACCATTTTTAGCTCTTTATGAAACTTTGAAATGCTCTGCTGTCAAGGTGGAGCTCAGGGGGAGCCAACACACAGATCTGTGGACTATCTGGTTGTCCCCTTGGCTTAAGGACATTTACAAGTGGGTGAGTGTCTTAGTGCCATCCAGCAAAGGACGTGTGCAAGGAGAGGGGTGTGCCTGTGAAGGAGGCTTGGCCTCCCCGCGGGTTTGCACCCCACCCCATCCTCACACACTCTGGGAGGTAAAGGCCAAGCATGAGGTGAGAGTGAGGTCCCCTCCTGTTCTTAGGGCCCCCCACCTCTCAGGCTAACAGGACAGGAGTCCCAAGTCCCTGCGCTCACACTCTTCCTTGGGCCCCCAACACCTGCATTGGCTGTGTACTGTCACAGCAACCCTGTCCCCCTGAGTGCCAGACTGGGTCAGGACAACCAGGTTTTAGTCTCTCGACTCTGTAACCTATTGGCTGAGAGCACGGGAAGTGAAGCCCACCTGCCTCACTCCACAGTCCTGTGCTGAGGGGACACTCGCGGGAATGCGGGGGACAAGGCGGTCCTCATTTGAAAGAGTAAAACAAATGTGAGCAGTTATTATTTGTTATTCAGAAGAACTGGAGAGACAAAAGATCGTGGCTAAATGGGGATCACTGATAGAGATGGGGGTCGAGAGGGTAGCGGTGATTTCAGAGGAGGGGGCACATTTCATGACGAGGTCTGGGTTGGATGGAAAGAATTTGGATTTTTCTTGCATTTCTGTTTTCAACTAAAGCGAATCATTCCTTCCTAATTCAGCATCCAAGTTTCTCAGAAAAACTGATGAAAGGAAGTCTGGAAGTGACTTCTGGGCCAAGACGCAGCTCAGGTCATTCTGGCTCTTTACATTAAAAAGGGAGCACTTCCTAAAAAAGTTTATCTTAAGAGAGTTCAACATGTGGACTGGCACCGTGGTCAGTAGAAGGAAGTGTGCAGACGCACACTTTTTCTGCTGGGAACACGCTGTGGCTTGCAAGGCCTCGCTCCCCCTGTGAGCTGCTCTGACAAATGAATTAATTGTTCAAAGCAGACAGAGTTTGTTTAGTCATGTCTGCTGAGGTGGGAAGGATGTTACGACACATCTGTGCTGGCTCTTTCTGCATGGGGCACCCAGGCCTCAGGCCTCTAAGCCAACACCCTGCGGCCAGAGTGAGCAGCTTCGCCACGAAAGCCAATGGTGCACCTGCTCCACCGCTTTCAAATTAAAAAGAAGGGAGATAAAGAGAGAGAGAGACAGAGAGACAGAGAGACAGAGAGAGAGAGTCAGTCTGTCTGTGGGCTCTTCCTCTCTCAGCAGGAAAGGGTGGTGAAGCTCAGTCATTGTGAGGGTAAGAACAGGAGAGCCAGGTGCCTGAAGCTGACTGAATGTCACAGAGCCGTCTCGGCCCCAGCACCCCAGGTTGGAAACACAAACTCCTCAGCCAGGCTGGCTTTTGCGGTGCCACAGAATATGACCCTTGGGCTCTTAATTCCTAGCCCTTCCTTCTGCCTTCTTCATGTGCCCTCTTGTCCGATGACACTGGATAGGTACCAGTGTCACAAGGATGTACTGCTCCCCGTTTTCAACCAGGTGTTCAATGCAGCATTTCTCTTACCTGAAATGCTCCCGGTTCCCTTTGCAATTCCTACTTGTTTTGCAGAAAGCCTTCCCCCACCTCTTTCGTCCCCACTGACATTCTGACTGGTTACGTAGTTATGAGTCCAGCAACATTTTATTTATGACTTCTGTGTGTCCTTGAATTGTGATTACATTCTTGTAGTGTTGTTTTTAACTTTCTACATGCGCCTTGATTGTCTTGACTGGCCTGGACATCAGACTGTGATGTCAGAGACAAGCCTGTTTTACTGGAGTCTCTCTGGTGGTGTCTGGCACCAAAGAGGTGCACGGCTGCCTGACTTACTAGACAGACTGACTGTAAGCTCTCTGAAGGCAGGACAGATGATGTAAACTTTTGTAAGGCATGTGCCATTATAACTTGGATATACCTGGACATACAAGCAGGGTCTGCTACTTACTGATTTAATAACAGCAGCTCCATAAATATTTGTTGAATGAAGTCAACATTCTTGTGAGCTGAAAACAAGGTTCAGTACAGGAAACCTTGACTTCTGAAAAGATTACCTTCAAACCAGAAAGGTAAGCAGAACCTTACTTCATGACTGTGTTCTTTTCCTACCTACGCATATTCCCAAGGTCCTCAAAATGGGAAGGCAACCAAAAGCCCAAAACTGAAGTAGAAATGACTGCATGGGTGATCTTTGAGCAACGACAAAGTAAGGAAGACTTAATGATTCAAGCCAATGGGCAGGGAAATAGGATTCATCCCAAATCAGTTCACTGCATTTCCACATAGACAACAGTGATAAATCTTAATGCAGCACGGTTTCCTGCTTTAAGCACTGTTCCCAATGCAAAGTCCTTTGTAGGACAGAAGTTTCTCAAACTTCAATGTTTGCTTCCTGAATAAACTATGGGGTTGTACACTGGAACAATCATGCTTATGAACACAAATCCCGGTGTTCCTTCTCATGCCCTCCTGATACACACTGATAAGTGTTGTGAGGCATTTGCACAACAAAAAATAGTTCAGTACCACTGATACCCCAGGAGTTAGTTCTCAGGAATGCAAATTCTTAACTATGAGAAATAGTTACTCTGGGACAGGTGGAAGAGAATGGCATTCTCTCAGGAATGCAAAGATGGTTCAACATAAAAAAAATCTAGTAATTTAATATACCACACGTCTAGTTTTTTATAAAAGGACAAAAAAGTCAAACATCTCAATAGATGTAGGAAATCTTTCTATCATTCACTCAAAATTTTAGTAAAACAGCAAATCTGTAACCAAAGGGAGCTTCCTTAACCTAATAAAAGCCAGAGCAAATATCACAAACTTTAGAAGCATTCTCAGTAACATCAGGAACAATTCAAGAAATCTGCTATTAGTGCTTTGATCCAACATTATTTTCCCAGCCTTAGCCAATGGGGAAAAGAAAGAAAGAGAAACGAGGTACAGCCCCAACTATTGTTATTTGCAAAAGACATGATAGTCTACATGGAAAATCTGAAAAAATTTTCAGACAAACTATTAAAACTAATAAGATAGGTCAACAATGTTTTTGGATATAGTAAAATCAACATATAAAAATCAATAGTTTTGCTGTCCTGAGTAAAGGTTATGGTCCAAGGTTACAAAATCTCATACTCTGCTTGCGAATTTGGGAAAAAGCGCAGCAGCAATCTCATTTATATCAGCCTAGCATTTTTATCAGTTTACTAGTGTGATATCATGATATAACAAGAATATACTTAGTGAATGAAGAGTTGAGTGACTGCTAATAGGTATAGGATTTCTTTTTGCAGTGATAAAAATGTTCTAAAATTGATTGTGGTGAAGGTTGTGCAACTCTGTGAAAATACTAAAAAACCACTGAACTGTATACATTAAGTGGGTAAATTGTATGGTATGTGAATTATAATATATATCAATAAAGCTGTCATTAAAAAACAAACGACAACAAAAAGAACCAAAAAAGAATTTCTCTAGCAAACACATCTTAGAATTGACTGTAAAATGTCACCTGCTTAATAAATTATTCCTAAAGGTATGACGTCTTTCTTTTTTCCCCCCACTTTTAACCTCATGACAATCTTTGGAAATACTGTTAACTCCCTTTGGGCTTTATTTTATCATTGGAGAGATACAAATACAGAGCCTAGAAGGGCCTGGGAAAACTTCACAGAGAAGTGGAAACTTGAGTGGAATCTTGCTTACTCTAGAAAGTGGGGAATCTGAAAAAGATAATAGTATGAGAGCTTAAAAGTTGACACCTTTATTAAAGAAGGAAGAATGAATGAGATGGTTACGCTGGAAACTCCCCGAAGACAAGAATTCTTTCATCTGTGCCATCAGCATCCAGTCAGTCTGGCTCAAAGGAAGGGCTCAGTAAATATTTGTTTAACACATAAATAAATAAGTGTATGAACAAAGAAACAAATATATATTTTCATCTTTGTCCCTGGTTCCTGGCCAGAGCTCCTAAAACCTTTGTAATTTCCTAAGGGATAAAGGTTCTAGGAGCATTTTTTTGTTCTAATATTGGTCTTTGACCCTGGTTCCTGATGCAGAGCTTCTAAATTCCTTTGGAATATTCTGGGTGACAGGAGTACCTTTTGTTCTAATGAGGTGGGTCTTGGTGGGCTCCTGGAAGGCTCCAGAATTGGGGGCTGCTCACCATGATGAGAAGTTTAGAACTCTCAGTCTCACCTCCCATCCTCTGAGCTGGAGACTGAGCTAATAACTGACCATGTCTACCCGAGGAAACCTCCATTAAAAAAATCCCCAGAGTACGTGGGTTTTGAAAGCTCTGGGGCTAGGGAACTCCTAGAGGTGCTGGGAGGCTGGCACATCTGAGAGGGCATGAAAGCTCCATGTCCTTTCCCCATACCTCACCCTATGCGTCTCTTCCATCTGGCTGTCCCTGAGTTGTATCCTTTTATAATAAACCAGCAATCTAGTGAGTAAACTTATTTTTTTTCCTGAGTTCTGTGAGCTGTTCTAGCAAACTATTGAACCTGAGGAGGGGGTCCAGGGAACTCTTGATTTGTTGACAAGTTAGGCAAAGTTGTGGGTAAACTGAGGACCCACTACTTGCCATTGGTGTCTGAAGTGGAGGGCAGGCTTGTGAGATGGAACCCTTGATCTGTTGTATCTGATGCTATCTCCAGGCAGACAGGGTCAGGATTAAGTTGAATTGTAGGATTCCCCATCGGTGTCCGCAGAGAACTGGAGAATCGGTTGGCATGGGAAAAACACCTACACGTTTGGAGTGTTCTGTGAGTAGGGAGGAACAGTTCTTCTTTTCACTGAGATTAATCAACTATCACAGTAGCATTTTAGACCCTCAAACTAATCTTGTGGTAGAGGCAGAATCTCTATTTTATATGTGAGGAAATAAAGGCTACAACATTTCTCGGTACCTGGTCTTCTGATTCAAAAAATGGCTATAGCTAAGTATCATAGTGGCTGCATAAAAGATGCTCAATCCATCAACAAACAAGTGGGTATCTATCAAATATCAGGACCAGAGAGTTAAAAAAAACAACCAAAAAACAAATGATTGACTGTAAACCTCTTATGAGTAAAGTCAATCACTCAGGGTCAAGAGGATAGATGTTTTGTTTCTGCTCCTCAAGAAACACACCGATGTGAGATTTGAGCAGACAGAGGGATAAATGCCCTCAAATCCCATCCCAAATCCGGCAGCAGCTTGGGACAATTCGGAATACACGGGGTTTGTTTCTGTGTCGACGTTTTAAGCATCTGCTAACCAATAAAGAGTCACGTTCTTAATGATCTGTAAAGTACGAAACCTCACCTGGAGGATGACAGGATAATGGAGGATCAGCTGCAGACTCGGAATGCATGGTATTTATTAGTAGCATTAAAAACAGACGGTACATTCTTAATTAGAATTCTTGTGTTTTTCTGAGCAACATGTAGCAGCTGCCACCATTTTATGGGGCGCTTTTCTATTTCTATTATATGCCATAGTTGGAGGGAAAGTCCAAGTGCCATTTTCCAGCACTCCCACTCGGGTTTCCCAGCAGTGGCAGGAGTGGAACGGTCTGTTCTGTCAGTGGCTGCGAGGAAGTGCCTTCCTGCATCTTCCATGCTTCACATTCAGCTTAACTCAGCCACAGCTAACCCAGGGGAGCCAGTTAACTGGGTTATTCAGTTAACCTGGGGGAGCCTGCCAGGTAGACAATCAGAGGAAAGGCACACAGAACAGTGGAGACATTTGGGGTTCCTTTTGATGGAGACATTCACGTGAGAAAAACAGAATGTTTCAGACTGGTTTTGAACTGAGACTTTCAAAAACTGTTTTGTCTGTTTTGGCCTGGGGCTGCATACTTAAAATGATAAAAGCAGCTCTTTCAACTCAACTTTAAATCATAGAGTTCCCACCGCTAGTGTCAACACGCAGAGAGCGCTTATGGCTACAGAAAAGAAAGGGGTGGGGAGGTGTTGCAGTTAGTACCAGACAAGCGGAAACACAAGGTTTTGTGTCCTTCCAAGGCCCCTTTCTCTGTCCACTGTCACAGGTTTGGTTGATCTCCCCCCCACCCTTTCCCTTTTTTCCAGTTTTTCCATGTTAGCTGGATTTAGCCACTTGTTATTTGGGCTGTAATCAGAGATCGAGAGTGGTATAATTATTCTAGCATCACAAGGTGCAGTTTTGTTTCCAGAGCCGACATTTTAAAACCTTTGTTCCTTGCTCAGAGCCAGTATCACCAGAGCACTTCCTTTAGAGTATGTGAAAGGAAACCAGTACCAGGGAGACACTGTAAATCAGCTTACGCCAAACCCCACCCTCCCAAAGGCAAATCAACATTTAGGGCTCCCCGAGGAATAGCAGGGCAGATCTCCCCATGAGTCTAGATCAAACATTGTGGAGTACCTCACCTCTGCCTAAAGGTAGACCAGGAACAGTCATGCATGTGGGAAAAATTAAAAAGCATCCTCCCCCTTCCTCTCTCTAGGCCTAGAGATGGGTTAAGTAGTGTCTCCTATATGATAAGTCACCAAGATAGAGGGTAAAATAATCTTTGCTTAAGAATTTTATGAAGGTCATTTAAGCAATTGAACGTTCCCACCCACCCAACCACCACTCCTGCCCCAAGATTGAGGAGGGAAATGTACTAATTTTAGTTCATAAGCCAAACATTTACAAAACCATCATCATGAGCTTCTGGTTGACCTTGTAACTTGGGGGTGTTCTTAGGAATGACTGAAGCTAAGGGCCTTCTAGGCACCCAAGGAAACATCTCCTACACAACACAAAATTAAGTCAGTATTTACAAGGTACTTTACAAAGTGTGATCACACTTTTTCATGAGCTCCTCTGAAGAGCCCTCCAAGGTATCAGTCTGTCCATTGTAGAAGTGAGGAAACAGGGCTGCAGGAGGAAAAGTGAGTGGCTTGAGGCCACCCAGCTGGTAGGGGACATGCTGGTACTGTTTGATTCTAGATCCAGAGCTGTCTATTAATTTGTGAAAAGGACACTTCAAACATCAAATCAAAACGGTGTGGGTAGGGTTTCCAGGCGGGAATTCCCACCCGTTGTCAGGAATTTTTTTCGCTTTCCAGTTCCCAAATCCTGAGATATAAACTGTTTTCTGTTCTCCACGATGAATGGTTTCCACAAAGTGACGACTGATGCTACCAACCACCTGGGTCCAAGGAGCCGATTTTCCCAATTTCCCGACCAACTTTTCTTGGGATTCAGGAACAGAAAAGAAAAGAAAAAAATTCCCGAGAACGGGTGGGAGTTCCTGCCGGGAAACCCTAAGTGTGTGGTTCACCGTCTGCCTATGTCTCCTGGCAGCCCTGCCACTGACACCGCCATGCTTCAAGGCAGGAACTTGCGACTCAGAGTAGGGGACACACAGAGAGCATTCACTAGGCTAGTTGAAGGTTGTACTTTGTTAGAATTCATTATTCACCGTCCCGTGGAATTGCCCAGTAAGCACATTTCAATTGGGTGTACCATTTTGATAGAACGTAGTCTAACTTCCATTAATAGTCCTGTCTGTTGCCCCGAGAACTTATTACTTCTGTTCCAAGACCCTCCCAGCCTGTGCAGCTTTTCACAGGAGTGTCCCAGTGGCCTTGCCCAACGCTGCTAATTCACTAGGCCGACCTGCAGAGCTGTCACCTCCATGAGGCTCACCTGCTTGTCTGATTGGTTAATAAGTCCTGTGCTTACTCAGGAATTCCTTAGTGTCTCCTAATGCAGAATCATCTTCCAAATGACCCTAAACCCATCTCTAGTTAGGAGAAAGGAGTGAAGACACAAAAGAGTAGGACGTTTCAAAAACACACTAGTCTTGGCTTTCGGATGTCAGGGTTCCCTGACACTCCACCAAAGAGTTTCGCCAGTCTCTGATGGGGCTTAACCCGTCAACGGGAACATTTCCAAATAGAAGATAATTAGATGAAAGGAGGTGAATGGGCTTAGAAGGCATAAAAATCTCCTCCTCCCAAGAATAACCTTGTACTGCTTGGGTTCTGAGGAGAGACAGATCCGAAATGGCTCAGACAGTGGCTCAGACACTTACTAGCTGATGACCGGGGTAAGTCATGTAAGGTCTTTGTCCCTCAGTGTCCCTTTCTATAAAATGAGGATAGTAATGGTAGGTACCTCATGGAACAGTCGTGAAGACTGATGACGTGAAAGTCAGCATAATACCAGTAACATTCAAACATTTTATCTACTTTGTTATTGTCAGTAGCAGCAAACTAGAGTCACTAAATGCATGGAAAATGCCCCACGAAGTTTCCTGGGATAGCCATGATCCCATGGCAGGCCTCGGCAGCAGCTTAGAAAAAGACCATTTGGGTGTATCAGAGGGTCTTCAATGTCCCTCATTCAGCTTGCTCCTTCCTGCTATCTTGCCATTCTGTGTGCCTTCCCCCGATCTAGAATTTCCACCTATTTTTCTCCACCACCCTACGTCTATAATCTCTGAGTGTTTATGAGTCACCGCCTCTGCGACGCTTCTCTTAGCCACCCTTTTCCAGGCAGGTCCCAGCCAAACTCAGATTTCCTTTACTACTTTGTCAGTGTTTAGCGTGTACAGCCAGTGTTCTCAAACATCTAATAGTTTCATGTGTTACCAGCCTTCCCAACTCATTACTACTAATGGCAACTAACTTCTGCTTAGTGCTTTTCAAACACATTACATCCATGCTCTCGTGATCTATGACTTGTTGGGACTATCCCGTCAAGACCCGTGTTAGGGAGACATTATTAACATCATCCCATGCTACAGAGAAAGCAACTGTGACCCCAACAGTCTATAGCTGTCCACTCTGCTCTTCTCCTGTCCAACCCCCAGCCATGGCTGAGACAACAGCTAACCCCCACCCCAACCCCCACCAACTCCACAGTTAGGCTCACATGGCAGCCTCAAGTACTAGAAAATGCTCACTTGCTCAGAGAATGTTGACCCCCCGGAGAGAACTCAAGCAACGGTGCCTAATTCTGTGCCTAATTGAGTGGAGGGAAGACATGAGGTCGAGGGGGCGGAGGGCTCCTACTAAATGCTGACTTTTCAAAGAGGTGAAAAACCATGTCCCAAACATACGGTGGGTTATTGACAGCTGAGGTCCCAGTCCACAGAGTAATTTCCGTAATCAAGAGTGTCAGGACATTGCACTCGCTGCTTCAAGGTAAGAGGGCAACCTCAGAGACGCAGAGCTGTGTGCTGAGGTCCTGTTTTCACTACATGCTTGTTATCTGGGGGTCACTTCCTCCCCTGGTCTGTGACGGGGATGTGACGGGGATGTTTCCTCCAGGACGGGATGTGTCTTCCTCACGCCTATTCCCCCAGCCGATCTAGGTTGTGCCTGGCACAGCAGCCACTATTAGCAGCCATAGGGTCCCTGGATGAGCAGGTACTTCCTGCTCAGCTGGAAGCCAAAACCCTTAGAGGGATTATATCTCTTTAACTGTGAAAATGTCCCCGATGAGGGAGGTAGATGTATCATCTCCATTTGTTTACTGAATGGACACAGAAAAGGCAAACAGCGCCATTTCCGACATGCTGGCTCTCTAGTAGAATATTGCTGGGGAAGGGATTCTAACCCGGGGTCCCCCAGGCAGGGTAGAGCGGCATGCGGAGTGGAGGAGCGTGGGATGGGGTCTGCCTGAAGCGGGTTCAAATCCTAGCTCTGCCCGTTCGGCTGTGTGACTCTAGGTAACTTTACTGAATTGACTGAGCCTCAGTGTCCTGGTTTCACAAGATGCACATGGGAATTAAATGAATTTATGTGCCCACCGCTCAAGCACGCAGCTGCCATTTGAATATCTGACAGGTTCCCTCCTTCCCTTCGTCACTGCAAGACCAGCACAGCCTCAAGCTGTATGAATGTGGTCCCAAAGCTATTTCCATTTAAGAATGCCAAAAAATTGTGTCATTATCTGACAGTGGGGAGGGGAAGGAGAAAGTGAAGATAACTGAGTTGAAATAAAAAAATATTGAAGGTAGGATCAAAACTCCTCTCACCAGCCGACTTCCATGGTGACAGGCAGAATACCGTAAGCGTGAACACAACACAGCGTGTACCTGTTTTATCCCTCCCGCCCCCACCCCGCACCGGGAAGGAGGCTTGGCTGGGACTGCTTCTCAGGTCTATTCTAAGAACAGCATCAGGACAGAAGTTGAGTAAGATTTCCTATCCACAGGTATTCCACCAAGGAAGCACAGGGTCTGAAGTCATTACCTCCCAACTACTTATCTCTTTATCATGAAAATGGGGATCATAATTGTACCCAGGTTCCTTCTATGACACAAGATAGCTGTTGGCGTTTCGTGGTATTAGGGTCAGGAAATTTATTGCTGGAAGCATGGAACTCTCTCTCTCTCTTCTTTCCTGCCTCCCTCCTAAGATGACGTCAAAGCTTCGGAGGCTACAGTATTTTCAAACAAGAGCAGCTCACTCAGTGGTCAGGGGATTTATACTCTGGGAGATCTGGCAAGTTGGGAGTTTCAAAATTAAGATTTTGGATTAAAAAAACGTTTGAGGCTCAATAAGGGACAGGGCTGACTCTGTTCACATAAGCAGAGGTTATTGTTTTTTTGGAATCTTGATGACAATTTTATTAGGCTGGAATTTCAGAGCCAGACAGGAGCTTGGAGATCAGCAGGTCTTTTTTCCTTCATTAACCAGATGAGAAATAGGCATCAAGAGAGATTAAGGTTGTTTCTATTGTTTACCTTACCATATTCAATACTTTAAAGAATAATTCTTAAAACTCAACACAAGCTATTCTCTTTTAGTTAATTATGTTGGCTTTGAGTCTCATATCACGCTTTTCTCCATGCTTCAGCAAGCCCGATTGTCAGTTTGGGTATGGGCCACTTTGGGAATGGAGGGGCTGTCAAATGTTTATTCTAGAATCTAACAATTCCCAGATGTCCATCTATAGCCCCATTTCTGGCCAAAGTCGAGGTATCAAAGAAAAGAGCAGTAACAAACAGTGATTTGCAACAATATGGTTCCTGCCCTGGGTTTTCAATACCCCGTCTTTACTTTGGCAGTCGGTACTCTCACAGCGTGGTTTAATCAACCCTTCTAGCTCTATTTCCTGTCCTCCTCTCCCAGCTCCTCATCCTCTTTGTGAAAGCCCTCACCCCAGCCAGCTGTGTGAACCAGAACCAGAACCCAAGGAATCCCCATCGTCCCCTTCCTCTCCTTCCCTCGTCATCCAACCAATCGCTGGGGCCTGTAGATTCTATCTCAGTTCATCCACTGCTTTTCAGCCTGCTGCTAGCCAAGCCACTGTCCTCCTTGAGCCAGCCTATCATAGCTAATCTGTCCTCCACCGTGTGGCCATCTCTGTGAAGCAGGGATCTGATGATGTCCGCCTGCTCAAACCCCTCCGGCTCTCCCCATGGCTCTCAACACCAATGCGCCATGTCCTTGTGGAGCTGACCAAGGCCAGCTGTGCCCTCAGCCTTGCTGCTCATCCCTCCCAGCTCTGTTGAGCTGCTCTCAAGTCACAGTTTCTGTTCCTCTCTCTTACCTCTAGGCCTTTCAATGTGCAGATTCTGTGGCCTAGAACGTTCTTCTTACTGTCTTTCTGTTTGTAGGTCTTTCTCGTTACACCTTAGATGCACCTCTGCCTCTAGAAAGTCACTAGTGAAGCCCCCCCAGCACCAATCAGGTCCCTCTTCTGGCTTCTTCTGGGTACAGAGGAGAAATCCATACTTCCTCCATCTCCTGCTGTGCTGTGTCTGTCTCCCCAATGAGACCAGACATCCTTAAGGAGAAGGACAAAGTCTTTTTTTTTCACTGCCCTAAAATTCCTATGTACTCCACCTACTGGCCCCTCCTGCCCACCAGCCCCTGGCAACCACTGATCTTTCACTGCCTCCATTGTTTTGCCTTTTCCAGAATGTCATATAGTTGGAATCATACAGCACGCAGCCTTTGCAGACGGACTTCTTTCAGTTAATAATATGCCCTTCAGTCTCCTCTGTCTTTTCATGGCTTGACAACTTATTTCTTTTTACACTGAATAATATTCCACTGTCTGGATGTATTATAGTTTGTTTATCCATTCATCTTACAATTATGAATAAAGCTGTTAATAAGTATCTGTGTGCAGATTCTTGTGTGGACATCAGTTTTCAACTCATTTAGGTAAATACGAAGGAGTGTGACTGCTGGATGGATGCTAAGAGTATGCTTAGTGTTATAAGAAACTGCCAAACTGTCTTCCAAAGTATCTGTACCATTTTGCACTCCCACCAGCAGTGGACGAGAGTTCCTGTTGCTCCACATCCTCACCAGCATTTGGTGGTGTCAGTGTTTTGGATTTTGGCCTTTCTAACTGGTGTGTAGTGACAGCTCACGGTTGCTTTAATCTGCAGTTCCCTGATGACCAGTGGTATGGAGCATCTTTTCAGGTGCTCATCTGCCATCTGTGTATCTTGTCTAGTGAGATGGGGATGCAGGTGGGGGCTCATCTCAGAGTTCCCAGAACCTAACACAGTGGTTGGCACTCAGCAAACATCAGCTTAGGACTTATGTCCTAAGTTTAAAGAAAAAATAACAAAAGGGAATGTGATGTGTTCCCAAAACATACCTCCCTGCTCCTGAGCCTTTCTTCTCGCCATTCCACACTCTCCTGGCACCCAACTGTCGGGACGGTTTAGGTTTCCCACAGTGGTCTCCCAGCAGTGGTCTTAAGACCCCACAATATTCTTCTGTTCAACCTCTCTTGTGGCATAGACTGTATTTTGCTATGCAAGACAGTTTACTATCTTCTCTCTCATTAAACGGTAAGCTCTTTGAGGGAAAGGACTCATCGTATTCACTTAAAAAATTATTTTAAAAATTTACATAGGGTAAAAAGCTTACTTTTTTGGTGAATAATTTTATGAGTTTTAACACAGAGATATGTCTATGTAACCCCCACCACAATCTCACTCACTTTCAATTCCCTCACTGCCCCTGGGATAATGTCTTGCCACTATTCAGTTAAGAATTGCACCATTTCTCAGTTAAGACATGAACACTCTGAAAAGTGGCGAGTTTTATCAAGTGTCTTTTCTTGAATTAAGACTAATATTCAAGTTACATCAAATCCTCTCAAGAATGAAGCATTTTAAAACCTTGACCAGATACACTTGACTCTTTCTCTTATTTTGGAACACTATTCTTTCTTCTCACCATTCTACGCATATTACCAGTGCCCAGATCAAATTCTCTTTCATGGAGCTTCCCCAAAGCCCCCTTTAATCCCTCCCGTCTCTAAATTCTCTTCCTTGATGCACTGAATCCTATAGTGCGACACACACACACACACACACACACACACACACACACTCACACACACACTCACACACACGTCACAATGCCTGTCCTGTCTTTTCCACAGGATCATGGCTCTACGCAGGAACCAAGCCTTTTATTTCAAATTCTCTTTGTTGCTGAATGAACTCCCATCTGCCCAAAGGCTCTTAAAAGCAGAGCGGTTCTAAATGCCCTACTCAACCCACTGTCAACCTCAGAAACAGACATGCCGTGAGCACTTTCTGAGCCTTAGTCATCTTGACAGCTAGTAGCTTACAGAACAGAGTCATGGTTGAGTTGGCTAACGTACAGTCAGTGCCTCAGGGAGGTTCAGCATGAGTGACGAGGGTGGCATTTCCTGGAAGAGGCCGCCAAATCTCATGTCTCCCTCTCCCAGTGGGAAAATCACCAAGCGCTTTCTGCTGAAGGGAATAAAGCCTGAGCACAGGAAACTGTTGGTCTGACAATGGAAGGTGAACTAGGTATCCCAAGGAAAAGCACTAATGCCCATCTTCAAAGTCAATGCTGCTTCTCTTACAAATGTGGAAATGGGACAGAAAATATTCTGCCTAATAGAGGAGAGCCTGGGCCCTAACGTCACACTGGCCAGACTCAAAGTTTGATTCTACCATTTTCCCTAGGAGGGTGATCTTGACCAATAACTTTGTCTTTTTTTGTGCCTCCCTACCCTTTCTATAGATCGGGCATACTAATACTTTTAAGGAATAGTCATCAGGATTAAATGAGATAGTTCCCCTGAAGCACTAAACACAGTACCTGGGACATATAGAGTCTTCTAAAATAGTAGCTACTATTTTTATTCTTGCTGTTGTTATTTATGCTTTCTACCTTTCACAAAGCATTTCAAATATGAATACATGATTTCATTTGATCTTCACAGTTACTCTAAGATGGAACATTCATTCCATGGAAAGGCAGAACCAAAGTTCGGAGCATGGATGGGTATCCTTGGTGACCTGGTTTTGTGGTCCCTTTGGCCAGAACTCAGCATCAGGCTCTGAGGCCCTTGGGTAGAATTCACAGATTGAAGACAGTCTCTTAAACTTCCAGTATTTGGCCCAGGAAGTAAAAAAGGGCTCCAGCACTCAGGGTTGGTTGGGGGGTGGGAGAGAGGGTTGCGGGGAGATCCCAGATGCAAGCCAGTTGTAAAGTTAAGGAGACACTCAAGGCCACTGGGTGGGTGAAGCCACAACGCTGGTAAATTATCCAGGGCAGCTAAGACTCCAAATGGCATGTCACCGACCCATTTAACATTTACACTTTAAGCTATCAATTCTACGTCTGGAGGTTTGACTGCCAAGAACAGCTTGGTCAAAAACACAAGGTGAAAAGAAAGCAGAATCAATTTTTGTTTCATGTTGAGAATGTGCTGTTTTCAGCATGAAAACCTGGGAAAAGGATGCAAAGAAAGGGCCGTGCTCCAAGGCAAGCTTTTCCTGGCTGACTCATACTTACTCTGGTGGATTTGGGCACGGGGCCAGGGGGCATCCCACAAGGAGAGAAGGTAGCTCTGCAGATCCTAGGGCCAAGCTGTCCTCCCCGAAGGCCTGAACTGGCACCCCAGTGTCTATACCATTTGGGGCAGGTGTCTATCTTCTCTCTTCCCTTCTGAAGGCTGGGCACAAGTAGGATTGGGGTAGGGAAAAAGAGGAGACCTC
Source organism: Rhinolophus ferrumequinum (assembly GCF_004115265.2). NCBI lineage: Eukaryota > Metazoa > Chordata > Mammalia > Chiroptera > Rhinolophidae > Rhinolophus > Rhinolophus ferrumequinum. The sequence goes on from NC_046300.1 coordinate 42,720,612, forward strand.
AAACAAGGAAGTATGATTCATTAGCCATAACTCTACTTGGGTTTTTTTTTTTCTTTTTTTTTAACTTGGGGCAGGGGCAAACCTACAAAAATAAACAAGAGGTAATATTGTAAAATATACGTTCAGGTATGAATGTAGGGAATTGTTCTGCCTGAGAGCTGGAGGATATCTATTTCAGACAAGGCAGCTGGTCGCAGAGATCCTGTGGCCTGATGGGTGGGGTAGGTGCCATTCTTGGGCCGGATGAAAGAAAGATGATCCTGAAAGAGGGTAAAGATATACGATTTCAAGCAACTCTGTATCAGGCACGTACTTTCCTTCTGATTTCTGCAGACACCAGCTGGCTGGGGTTTGGGGGAAGACAGGCAGGCGGAATGAAGAGAGGATCTCCCCAGTGGTGGAGGGAAACAGGGAAAACCAGAGGGAGGAAGTCTTCCTGGGTTCAAATAAATCAACTTAGAAAGCTTCTCATAAAAATAGCCATTGGCAAATCCTAGCCTGTTTATATCACCCATCTAAGATCACTATCGGGGTCCTGGGCAGAATCACAAGACCAGTAAATAATCCTTACAAGTATGGGGCGCTGGCTGCCTGATTTATGGGGAGATATTTGAAACACCACTGGAGCAACTGAGTCAGGGAAAATTTGAGTGCTGGCACCAGACGGTACACTGGCAAGTGGATCTCACTTTACAGAAATAGATAGGTTCCTGAAAAGTTGGCTCGAAACTGAATTCAATTAATGGAGTCATATTTTCCTAGTGAATCACATTTTAAAACCAGAGATGGCTTGGGGGAGGGGTGGCCAAAAATACAAACAAAACAATGGTGACCGTAAGACTAAATAAAAACCACCCTTCATTCAGCAAAGTTTAAAATGGCACTTACTTAAAAGGCCATTATAAACGCTTATAAAATAGAAATGATCTGTCAGCAAACATCTGTCTAGTGCCTGTGATGTACAAGAACTTGCAACAGGCTGTGTGGGGGGTAAGAAGACCCTAGTGCCTGCCCCTCGGGAGCTCACGATCTGGGACACTGAATGTTGCACTGGAAAACACTCCCCTGGATGGAGACAAGGGCGCACGAGGGGTCGTCTGGCCCTTTAAGTACCATTTGGGCTTGGAACAGCTCTGCCTCACTCGGGCCAGCAGAAGCCAACCAAGTTCGCCTCTAAGTACGCCTTTCAAACCCTCCGTTTAAAGGCTAAAAGCTGCTGCTGGCCATGTGATGCTGTGTCATAACTGCTATTTATTTAACTAACTTGAAAAAAAAAGAAAAAAAACCTCATGACTTGGGAGCTTTAATAAAATAAGAAGAGTTAAGGTACTTACAGCTCTCTGAAAAGTTAAAGGCCTGTGCAACCCAAGGGGTTGTTATTTTAAACTTTAAAGGGCATTTGCTGAAGGGATCTGTTTGTTTGGAAAAAGCCTGCTTCCTGCTACTTTATGCTTTCTTGCACATAGAACACTGGTCACTGGTGACAGGAGCACACATCTAATTTGTTACCAGTTTCCTAAGTGTGGATCACGGCATACTGAATTTGTTTGAGCAAGGAACAAACACTCCTCTGACACGGAAGAAAATGTCCTCTCTCTGCTAATAACGATGTTGCCTGTGACTGCAGGCTTATCCACAGAATTGAGGAATATTAGCTCAAAATATGCGATATCCCTTAGACCCTGTGCCCCTCAAGCACTGGTAACACTATGGGAGCCTGTCCACGGTAAGAATGAAGCTCTTCCTGGCATTTCTGACCTAGGCCTGAAGGTGTACAAAACGTCAGGGTAAACAGGACATTTTTGAATGAACACTTTTTGTTTCAATTCCATAGGGATGAACCAAGCTATGGCTGAGACTATTTATCCATATATCCATTCTTACCTTCTTCCTTTTACTGACAAAACTCCTCCCATTTTTTTTACTAGCAATGTACGGGATTGCCCTGCAGACTACATTTCCCAGCCTGCCTTATACCATAGGTGGGATGTGTCTGTTGGCCAATGGGATGTGAGCAACTCCCAGGTCATGTCCTTTAAAAGGGAAATCATTTGCCCTCCACTTCCTCTCTTTTCTCCTTTCTACATTCTGGAGTGTGGAGTTGGCATTGCCTAGTCAGCTTTGACAACACCAAGCATGGCTTCTTAACCTTAGAATCCACACACCCCCAGGGGTCCATAAACCCAATCATTGGTCTGTAAACTTGAATGGGAAAAAACTATTAAACTTTACTTTCACTATCCTCTATCTGAAATTCAGCATTTCCTTCAGTTATCATGTAGGAAACAAACCATAATATTAGCAGTATCCATGACTCTCACTAATTGAAATTGCAAGTATTTTCATGTCATGTTATACTTGTTATGCATTATCTTGAAACATCCCATACACTCATCACTCTTTTGAAATTACAGTAGCCATGAGACTTGCTACTAGAATATTTGATGTATTAATAAAGCACTTATTACTATTACATGATTTTGTTTTGTTTTTTAAATATTTTGACAATTATATTTCAACATAGTTAGTTTCCTTTGTAACTCTATGTATTTTATCTTGAACATTTAAAAACATTATTCTGTGAAGTGGTCTGTAGTCTTTGTCATACTGCCAAAAGGACTCATGGTATAAGAAACATCATGAAGGGCCACCGGAAGGCTCAGTTGGTTAGAGTGCAAGCTCTGAACAACAGTGTTGCTGGTTCAATTCCCACATGGGCCAGCGAACTGCACCCTCCACAGAGCTGCCACTGAGCTGCTGGAGGGGTGGCCGGATGGCTCAGATGGCTCAGTTGGTTAGAGCGCGAGGTCTCAACCAACAAGGTTGCCAGTTCAATTCCTACATGGGATGGTGGGCTGCGCCCCTGCAACTAAAGATTGAAAACAGCGACTGGACTTGGAACTGAGCTGCGCCCTCCACAACTAGATTGAAGGACCACGACTTGGAGCTGATTGGTCCTGGAGAAACACACTGTTCCCCAATATTCCCCAATAAAATTAAAAACAAAAAGATTTGAATTAAAAAAAAAACACAAAAAAACATTATGAAGCATTACCTAGGGAATAGTACAGCAATAATATTTAAGGAACTCAGGTTCATGGATGACCTTATAGAGTAGAGCCAACCTTCCAGTTTTGGATCACTCCTCTCGATCAGGGCTACCCAAGAGGACTTTCTGTGATGATGGAAATGTTCTATATGTGCTATTCAATACAACAGCCTCTGGTCAAGTGACTGCTGAGCACTTGAAATGTGGTCAGTGCAACTGAGAAACAGAACTTTAAATTTTATTTAACTGATTTAAATGTAAATAGCTACATGTACCTAGTGGCTACCATATTGGTTAGCACAGCTCTAGACTATTATATGAGCGAGAAATAAACTTCTGTCTTTTTTGAATTGCCATATTTTTGGGTTTCTCTATTATAGTACTTTAACCTATACGTTAACTAATACACAAGCCTACCGGGAATCAGTAATAATAAATATACCAGGGAAAGAAGCACATGTATAGAGACAAACTCAACAGGTAAACCAAACTTGATTGAAACCAAGATTTGTAATAGGCATTTTCTATTTGTAAAATATTCCCATATACATTCTATTACCTGTATCTTACTCTCAAAGAGGCTAGGTGGCTGCTGAAGTCACAAAGATGGTAAAGCCAGGAGTCAACTCCAGATCCTACCACCACACCATGTGCTTTGCAGCATTTTGAATTTCTCCAGATGCCACACCCAGATGTCCATTGGTCTCAATGGCACACATGTCTGCCAAGTCCTTTTTCTGGTCTTAGGGGCTTTGGGATGCTGCAGGCACCTGAACTTTCCCAAATTTTTGGCAAAGTGCCCATTTCCTTTGGGTCTATTGTTTTGTGAGGACTCCTGAGGGCTGGGAGTGGTGGTTAAAAGACTTTTCTGAAGTCCAGGTAAGTACTTGGAAATGACATTGCCTTTTCAGCAAAGTTTACTGCAAAAGTCATTTCAATGACAGTTCATTTTCCTCCCTTTGAAATTAGTTCAAAGAATACTGTAATTTTAGAACAATAATCAAATATAGTAACAGGTTATAATTTTATCAATAACAAAAAGGCCGTGTCTTAAATTCTAAACTTCATAGAGACACCAAAGGGAGAAAAACCAATACATAGGTGTGGCTATACCCCACATCTCAAGCTTCCTTCAGAGGCCAGGCCACACCCACCCTGCTTATTGCCAGTGTTGGTTCTCCATGCCCTTGGCCTACAGAACTCCTACTCACCCTCTAAAACCCCTGCCTATCCATTTTCACTATAACTTCTTCCATTTTGTTTTATTCTTTTAAAGTTCCCATTTGATTCTAAGTTACATATGAGCATAGTTTTAAAAAACCACAATTCCAAAGCTTGTTATGAAAAACAGCAGGCTTCCATCTTCCACTCCTCATAGTGAGTTATCTATACTATTCAGGTTACCTCTATATGTTAAAATAATATATCTATATTGTTACCTGTAACTTTTTGATTTTCTTTTTTTTCAGTTAAGCATTGTATTTCCCATTTTGGTAAGTGAAGATTTAGCTCTGCTTCACTGCTAATCGCCCCCTCACCCCCAAGATCACAAACTCTTATCTTCTTGTCCTCCCAGCCTTTTGACATAATTATAATTTTAATTAGATCAATATCCAGTGTTGACACTATGACTATCTAATTGCCTTATCTAGGTGTGCGGTGTAATCCTAATACGGATTACTTTTGCTTTTTTCTATAACATTGTTTTCCCTGGTGTTAACAATTATCCTCTTTTGTTTGTTTTACTTGGTTCCTAAGTACTTATCAATAATTTAATCCCAACCTTTCTGCCAATTGTCTAAATCTCCTAAATACATGCTCAAATACATTAGATATTCAAGTAATTTCATTTTCTTAACAAAATCCACGCTGCCCCAATCTGTTCTAGTTGCCCTCAATGCTTCAGGCACAATTGTCATCTAAGATTTCCCTTCACCATTGCTGAGGAAACCTCTGACTCTCTTCTGTGTGCTATCCTCCCATTTCCTACATTCCGTGTCTTCTTTCTGGGTTTACTCTTCTGTTTTCCTGGAGTTCATCCTTCAGTGGGTTCTCAGAAAGTCTGAATACAAGGTAAATTTTTGAGATCTATGTGTCTCTGAAAATATCTTTATTCTAACTTTATACTCAGTTAAAAAACAGGGTGGATGATACAGAATTGTACATTAGAAAAAAATTTTCCTTTATGGTTTGAAAGCATCGTTCCATTGATTTCTAGTTTCCGGTGTAGTTATTGAGAAGTGGAAAACTATTCTAATTTTTGATTCTTTGTATATGAGCTATTTTTGCCCCCTCTTTGAGCTGTAGGTCTTTTTTGACCCCGTTGTTCTGAAATTTCACTGTGATGGGCCTCGGCATTGGTCTATTATCATTCACTATTCTGGGCAGTCAGGAGACCCTTCCAATCTAGGGACTTGTGCCTGTCAATTCTGGGAAATTTTCTTTAATTCCTCCTTTTTTTTTCTGGTCTGTTTTCCGTTTTTCTTTGTGCAACCTCTATAATTTGGATGTTGGCACTCCTAGCCTGCTCCACTAATTTGCTTATCTTTTCTCCCCTATTTTCCATTTCTTTGGACTTTGGCTTTAGTTTCTGGAAGATATTCTCAATTTCATTGTCTAATCCTTCTATTAAATTTTAAATTTATATTTTTAATTTCTGAGAGCTTTTAAAAATTATCTGAATATCTTTTTATAGCCTTTGTTCTTGCTTCATGAATATAATATCTCTTTTATCCCACTGAGAACATAAATGACAATGAATTTTTGGGAGTATCTAAAATTTTCATCTCCTGGCATAATCTGTTTCCTTCAAGTTTAGTTTAGTCTCTGTCTTTCAAGATAAATGCCCGATAATATTTGGTTTCTGCTCGTATTTAAGGAGGTACTCAAAAGCTATTTGAAGTCCACATAAACTTCACTTGGGGTCATTTGGCTGAGCTATCATGTCATAGAGCTCCTGACATTTTTTTTGGGTTGGTCAGATTCCCTAGAGAAGGATCATCCCCTCTTCTGTCTAGAAAGTAGTTAAGCTTGATGATCTGTGTAATGGGAGCCCAGTGGAGGGAGAATTTACTGTCTATGTTTTCTCCCAGGAGTTAGTTTTATGGTTTCCGGTCTTATATTTAAATTTTTAATCCATTTGGAGTTTGTTCTTGTATATAATGTTAGGAAGTGGTGTAGTTTCATTTTTTCGCATGTATCTGTCCTATTTGTTTGAAATTTTTCTTGGTTCTTGAGGTAGGCCTGTATTGCTATAAATTTCCCTCTTAGGACTGTTTTCGCTGTGTTCCACAGATTTTGGGTCGTTGTGTTTTCATTTTCATTTGTCTCAAGGTATCTTTTGATTTCTTCCTGGATCTAATTAGTAACCCATTGTTTAGTACCATGTTACTTAGCCTCCATGAGTTTGTGTGTTTTTCAGTTTTCTTTCCTTGTAATTGATATCTTGCTTCATACCATTGTGGTCGGAGAAGATGCTTGGTATGATTTCAATCTTCTTAAATTTATTGAGACTTGTTTTGTGGCCTAACATGTGGTCTATCTTGGAAAATGTTCCATGTGAACTTGAAAAGAGCTCCTAACCTATTATTAAATTAGCTCCACAAGAAGGGATCTGATAAAGTATTCTCTCAGTGGTGTGAATGACTAATACAGCCTACTCTGCCATTCTTCCCCAGAAGTGGCTGAATTTTCACAGGAGATAAAACTTAGGGCTAAAGGAATTAAACTCTAGTAGCTGCCATTTCAGGAGTCACCCAGGACAATAGGTGTGTTTTGCCAAGATGTGCCGTTACTGAGACCATGCTTACCAAAAATACAGGGTAAAACCAGAATGGACTCTCAACACTTCACAATTTTCAAACCAAGCAAATGCCAAAGAAGTTATCTCTTAGTATAGTGAGCAACAAAGCTGAATAAGATAATTACAACATTCATACATCAATAAAGATGCTGCTAAAATATAATCAAAATTTGTCTAAATGATAAAAGCATCCAGGGTCCACATGGTGGGAAACATTACTGAATAACAAAATTACTATGAAGTAAACTTATAATCAAAATAAGCCACAAATTATTCTTCTAAAATGAGCATCTAAAGAAATGTAACTGAAACCAAGATAGCAAAATGCTGACTTCCAATTCTGACCATGATATAGTATCAGACTTACTATCTTGCCATAAACAACAATTTTACAAAACAAATAAAATAATTGTTACCAGGCTTAGAGAACAACCAACACAAAAACTCAAGCAGGGAACAATGGTCTTGATAGAGGGACAAGACGGAAATCAGAGTTCAAATGTACAGAGTTCAATGCTGCTGGAACGTGGGGAGTTGAGTTAATGAGATCAGTGAGAAAACCCAGAGAAAACCCAGAAATCTATGTGGAATTGGGTATTTGGCTAATTATTGGGTTTCATAGTAAAGAGTGAGATTCCTAAAAGTCGAAGAAAGTACATATTGGGAAATTGAGAGCCAAGACTGAGGGAAAATGCCAGATATTAAACAATACTGGACAGATGTTGGAATTTGGGTCAAGTCAGAGTAGAAGACAGAGGTGAACATACTAAGCATGTATTACAATTCCAGAAAGGCCACCTATAAGATTATCTACCATACTCTAGGAGTAAGGGGAACACTGAAATAGATCTGCCCTAACAAGCTTCAATCAGGCCTTAACAAAATCTAAGAGCCCTCCTAGTAATTTAGCTAACTGTCAGAACAAAATTAAGTACTCTTTAGAACACTATAACAAAATCCAGAGTAACTCTATCATTTAAATGTCTGGCATATAATAAAAAATTATTAAATATGCCCATACCCGCCCCCCAGAAAAAAAAACTATAAAAAGTGACCAATTATCAACAGATCAAGCAGTGAATAGAAACAGGTCAGAGATGATCCAGATATTTGATTAAGCAGACAAAGACTTCAAAATAATTATGATTAATATATTAAAAAAAGAAAAAGATAGACAAACTGAATGGAAAGATGGAATATTTGAACTGAGAATTCAAATGTACCCCCCCCAAAAAAAACATATCCACCTGGGAAACCTCTATCTCATCACATCTATAACACACTGTACTCTTCAAGGGCACCACAGTAAGTCTGAGGTAGGCACACACCTGAGAGTGTCTTGCCAAGTTCTTTCTGCCCCTGTCTGTAGTTGAATGCCAATTAAAACATAATCATTTCTCAGGATTCACTAGTTCTTTATATTAGCCCATTAACTAAAAGGTAAGACCAAGTACACCACCATTTGCTTCACGAATCCTTAGACGCGTTCATGCCCATATGTCAATATAGCCACATATATTCTCAGTGGGTCAGATTTAGAAATGAATCACAGGATTTATGGAAGTGGTTTACACAGACTCAGTAAGCAGTTCCCCTTCTTGGGAAATAAAAAGGTGAGTGGTCTCCAGAAAGACATGCCCCAGCGGAAAGCCTAAAGTGCTGTCAGCAGAGTATGTAGGATGTAGGTCTAAAAGGAATCCTGGGGCAACAGACAAATCCTGTTTTTTGTTTTGTTTTTTTCTTAAGATGGAAGGAGCCGCTGTCCAGGAAGTTCAAGTGGCTTGCACAAGGTCTCACAGATAGTTAAGAGGCAGAGCAGGGACACTAAGTGAAGGCTTCTTGATTCCAAATGTACAGACTTTTCTCAATTCCTGACTTAGCACGTGCAACAATCAACATATGAAAGTTAAGACATATGGGGTGACTCTAACATTTTAAATCAATGCTCATTTCTTTCATATACCTCAAACTCTGTCCTTAGATATTTATGCTATTATTTCCACATTATACTCCATTTTTTCCTCTTGTTTTCATAGCCCTAGGTATTGATAAAAATACTGCTGCTATTTACCTGTGGTCTGACCCCAGTTTGACAAAAGGAATAGAAACAGAAAAAGAATAAGTAATCAAAGATGCTTTCCATTCACCAATCTGTATTTTGCTCATTTCTGACAGGGTAGCTACCTTCAACTTCATCCTTTTCTTCCTTGTTTTTCTATTGCTACTGCCTCCTCCAGTCTCCTGATTACGCCTCAGCTCTCCATTTCCAATTCATGCCTTTCTTGGCTGCCAAAAGCATTTTTCTAACAGTCCCCACAATGTCTCTCCCCTGCTTAGCACAATTCTTAGGTCCCCTCACGTCTTCAGGAGAAGATCCATTCAAAATGCTCCCCAGTGTAGCCCCATCCCACCTACCTTCAAGTTTCATCTGTGCATAATGCCTGCATGCACCCTGCTCTCCAGTTACCCAAAAAGGGCAAAATCTGTGACTTTGAACCTGCTGTTCTCATTGCTCACCTTCTCTGTTAAAATCCTACTAACTCTATCTTAGATACAGCTCAAACAATCCCTCTTCTGTGAAGTCTTCTCCATCTCCTAACTGGAATACTTCCGTCTTTGATACTCTACGACACACACACACACACACACACACACACACACACACACACAGAGTAGCCTTTATATAATTTCTGGTGTTACAGTTATAAATACACCTATTTGCAGCGTTTAGACCTAGAACCACAATCTGACTGAAGGCAGGGCTGTAACACCTACATCTAGCATGATACTGGCATAAGTGATTGCCTGACTATCTGTGTGGGGGTTAAAGAGGAAAAGCCTTGTCCAACACAAAAGGAAGAAATACAAACATCATCCAACCTGCCATAAACACAGGTGCCTAGAAGGGATGACACAGACAGACACCAAACAGCAGAACCAGCAGGCCAGGGCCACAGCCTAGTGGTGTCTGATGTTCACAACAGTTACTTTGCCGAAAGGCCATTTCCTCCCACAGCGCCTGCCTGCTTTCTAGGGGGCCGCGAGGAAAACTAATGAGATGAGGCTGTGGGAGGGACGTGCCTTGCCTCCTCAGCTTTGCAGAGTCACCTGCCTAAGCACAGCTGGGGTGGTAAATCAATGGAGGGCCTCAGTTACTAGAAGCTTCTCCAAGAGGAGCATTTCTTACTCCTAAGAAATTTCAACTTCAATAGGTCTGAGATCAAGTCCTGAGTTTATTTTGAAGGAAAAAACAAATTCCCACATGACTTGAACACACCACTCTTCAAACTAAAAACCCTGGGGTAAACCAATGTACTGTCTCGCAGATAAATACCCACTTTTATGAATCATGAATTCCTGAAACAGAAAGAGATCTAACCATTCATTTGGTGTGTTGATCAATGAAGGATCTCAGGGAGACAGTGAGAACAGAAAAGGCTCAAACCATTAAGAACCGTCAAGGACGTGTATTGTGGACACAGGAGCAAGTACAGGGATAGTTGGGGCATTATTTGTATCAAAAGCTTGGAAAAAACCTCAATGTCTCTCAGCAGAAGAATGGAGGGATTTTCAAATATGCATACAATAAAATACCAAGCTGTAGTGAAAATGGCTGAACGGGAGCAATACGCAGCAACACAGGTAAACCTGAGTGAAAAAAAAAGCAACTTGTAGAAGGATATATACAACTTGACACCATCTATATAAAGCTTTACAATACGGAAAACAAGGTGAGACATTGATAACAGTCTAAAGCCTGCAGGAGCCCCTAGTTTTGAATCCCTGTGCGCTTCTTAGGTCACTGCAATGTCATGGAAAGAATCCTGGGAGATGGCTCAGGGGACATATGGTTACTAGCTGTGCCATTCAGCCAAGACGTCAGTGTTTTCTTTGTCAAGTGAGAGGATTGGGTCCCTCAGGTAAGTCCCTTTCAGCTTTGAAATCGTTGACACCACAAGCCATATCTAAGACTGTCCACTCTGGTTCTCACCACAACAGAAACCTCAAGGATCAGGTGCCCCTTGTCTTGCATTCCAGCTGGGGAGTCTCACCGGTGTCAGAGTAAGTAAACAAGTTATTTATTATGAGTATTCTACAGAAGTGCTCTCCCACATGTCTGAGTCACAGTGAAAACAGGAAGCCCACACCTATTTCTTCTGAGGACCATCCCATGTGCCCACCACCTTCCACCAGCTGTAAAAACGTCTTCATGAAATCCCCACAGAGCCAAGGCCAAAGGGCTGCCCCATGTGGGCGGGGCGGGACGCGGAGGCAGGAAACACACAGGCTGCTCACCCGCAGGAAGATCAACAGCAGAGGGGGGACAGGCCAAGGAAGGAACCATTGAAGAGATCTGTCCTGAGAGGAGGCACTGCCTAAGTAGTCTCCGGGCTCCCAGGCATTCTTACGTCATTTATCCAGCGATGGCACCACAGTTAAGACTGAGCACAGGACAGAGAGTTTCAAATTATAAAACAAAATCCAGTAGCATGCTTTTAAGATAGAAGATGTAAGCATGTAGTACAAGATTCAAAAGCTAAGTCTCCTGGTCCTGTCCCAACCAACCTGTCCTCCTCCCAAGTGACAACTACTGTTCTCAATTCCTAGTGTATCCTTTCGAGACAGTTAATGCACATACAAACATACAAACTCACACACACACACACACACACACACACACGATTTTTAAAAAACACACTATAAATGGTCTGTACCTTGGTTTTTTGTAATAATATTTGCCCATTTTCTTTTGAAAAATTTCAAACTTAGAGAAAATTTGAATAAGTACCCCTATCTGCATACATAAATATGTTGATTGATAAGATTGATAATATTTCCCCACATTTGTCTCTCTTAATGTTTTACCCCCCGAACTACTGAAAAGTACGCTGAAGATACCAAGGACATTTATCCTCTGAATCTATTAGTATGTGTCCCCTAAGAACAAGGACATTCTCCTATCGACCTGCAATAACATTATCACACCTATGCAAACTTACATCAATCCAAAAATATCACCTAATATGGATGCCATATTGAAATCTCCCCAACTGCCTCAAAAACTTTGCTTTTTAAACTTAGCACTGTATCTTATAGGTTTTTCTGTATCATTCAAATAGAAAAACGCCTCAATGTTTTTGACAACGAAATGATAACAACTAACATCTATCAAGTGTTTACTATGTGTCAGGCACTTTTCTAAGATTTTTCTTCTGCTATCCCTGGGTTAATTTTCTTGTTCTTTTTTGTAATTTTGTAAGTTCAAGGCATCAATTACTTTATTTTATTCATTTTTGTTATTCATGTAATAACTTAAGTTGGTGAATTTTCCTAAGCACTGCATTAGCTGTATCAAAAATATATTTATGTGTAGAATTTTCATATTACTTTCTAGCATGTTTCCCCAAAAATAAGACCTAGCCGGACAATCAGCTCTAATGCGTCTTTTGGAGCAAAAATTACTATGAGACCCGGTACTGTATTATATTATACCCAGTATTACATTGTATTATATTATATTATATTATATTACATTATATTACATTATATTTATACCCAGTCTTATATTATAGTAAAATAAGACCGGGTCTTATATTAATTTTTGCTCCAAAAGATGCATTAGGGCTGATTGTTCAGCTAGGTCTTATTTACGGGGAAACACAGTAGATAGTCTACAATTTTGATTTCCTCATTGACCCAAGAAGAGTTTTTAAATTTCCCAGTGGTATTTTATTTCCAAGTTTAAATTTTTTAAAATTGTCATTTTCAGTGTTATTACATAGTGATCAGATATGTTTTTTGTGTTAGTTCTACTTTTTTGCTATGTACTGTGGTTTTCTCAGTGTCCTACCATTTGGTCAATTTCTGTGGCAACCGAAAAGAAGGTTTATCCATTAATCTACCTTATTAAGGAAACAGCAGTTTTAAGTCTCTACTTCCTTTCTCCAAACCAAATTCAGCCTGTTAGAATTCAAACATTTTTATATTTTTGGCATGGAGATTTGAGACATTTCATCCTCGCCACTGTCATGCAATTGTGTTTATCCTAGTCTTATAGGCATGTCATTGCTATTGAATTAAAGAACCTTAGCAATGGAAGGGAAGTTATAAGGCATATAAGCCAACCTCCACTCAGTATACGAATTTCCTTTACAGCATCCCCAAAAGACGTTCAAACGGATTTAATGTGAGTGACTGTTGTGCCAGGGAACTCAGCACATTTCTCAAGTGGCGGCATTTGTGGCCTTTATCAGGAGATCAAGGATTAAGATTGTCATAAAGCATTTACTGGCTGCCTAACTATACGGACTGCATTACCCAATGCACTTTGGGGAGCACATAAGAGAAGTATGAAATCACACTTATGCTCTGGAGCTGTGGTTCCCAAACTGTGTGCCTCAGGGCACTGCACTGAATTTGCACCATTGGATAGTTTAAGTTTTTGAGGGAAACGACATGAAACACAACCTGTCAGGCACTGCACAAACTACTAGATCAAGGTAGTTTACAGCTTCTACTTTAGTTTACGCTACATTCCTTTTGATGATGTCATAGCTTTGCAAAACTGGGTTTTTGGCAGTCATTTTATAAAAGCAAGTATTATATGAAAATCAACATAGAACAGGAAATGAGTATGGCAGGTTCCCATCTGATTCCAAGGTTTGGGAAGCTGTACAGAGTGCCCAACAGGAGCAGACATCCTATTAGTAAATAACTGTGGTGATTTCAGAATAAAAATATTTTCTTTCAATTAATGTGCAGTATGTTTTCGAATAGCTATTCAATTGTTAGGACATAACTACTTATTAAGTTGCTTGGTTCTAACTACTTAACAAATGGAACTGCTATGTATTTCTTTTGGCCTAGGGGACTCTGTGAAATAATTCCTGAGACTCCAAGAACACTGTGAACGGAGAAAGTTGGAGAACTTTTCCAGGAGCTCACAGATGAGTTTCAGAGACCAGAAGTTACGACAGTGATGCAATCAGGATGTGAACGGTTAGGCTTATACATGCTCATAGAATCAGCAGACATTTCAGGAGTTCGCAGTCGAGGGAACCCAGGCGAGGGGGCTGGTCTGGCCACTGCTGGGTAGGAAGGGCTGAACCACAGGCAGGAGAAAAGGCCTTTAGAAGAGCAAAGAGACCTGGGGATGAATACGGCTTGATCTGGAGACGGTGAGGGCATTGGTCTGGCTGGGGCTCCTTGGAGGAGCAGTTGAGGAATTTGAAGCTTTGACCTGGGGGCAGTGGGGGAGGTGTTTGGTCACAGGAGTGATACAGTAAAAACCAGTTTTAGGACAATTAATCCTAGTGGGGGTAGTGGATGGACTGGAGAGGTGAGAAGAAGGTAGGACATTATATCACCTGAAAAAGCAATGCACCCACATAGTACAAGCCTGGTATAACAAAGTAGGTGTCAGGCCCCTCCTTCTGCAGCTGCATTGCACAGGTCCACACTGCAGAATTCCCCAAACTATCTAGTCCCTGATAAAAGGAATCGTAGCCCTTCATTGTGTGCTTGGAAAGTTGCTGTGTTTGGATTTCCTCTGGGGCACGTTGGAATCAAGTTTTTTAGAAATTCTACTTGGAGACCATAGCCTTGCTTCTAGGAAAGTATCTAAAAGAGGGGGTAAGCACGGAATAAGGGAGAAATGTACTGGATTGAGGGTCAGGAGACTTGGAGTTGAATCCCAATTTGACCACAAACTCACCAAAGAGAGGTCCTAGGCCTCAACTTCCTCACGCTGAAAAGGAGGGCTCTATGTGAGATGAGAAGAAACACTAAATGCCAAAGAAGGCTCACGTCTACCTGATGAGTTAGGTCCAATCCTTTTGTGCACTGAGAAGTAGAGCCAAAACTGTGGTTTTAATATTTCATTCCAACATGCATGAAGCATTTATATCAACAAAGGGCTCTATATTATTAAAATATCATAATCTAGTCTCCTGTAAACTATTATTACCATAATAGCAGTGCATGTATACAACAGACCCGAATATTGGCAGAGACTTCTGGGGAACAAAAATCAGCCTCATGTACAAAGTTGCCCCATGATGATGCCTCACAGACAACATTTAAAATAAAGATTAAGCCACTGATCTGCTTTGTGTCTCGAGGGAACAAACAAGCTCTGTACAACTTGAATTAAGATAGAGTAGAAGCAGCCAAGTTCGATGGAGTGGAGACTATGGAAAATTGGGGAAATCGGGGGGCAAAATAACAGACATAGAACTTGAAATAATTATGAACACAAGAAGTACCCCCCCCCAGAAAGGCTGCATCAGAAAGGACATGAAAGTCCTACAGATTTTTGTTTGTTTCAATTTAAGCAATAACAACTTTATGTTTCCTTTCTAGCTTCAGAAGGAATGATAATGCATCCTACAGAATTAGCCCATAAAGCACTCCTGACTCTTCTTAAACTGGGTATAAGATCAAACGAGTCAGTATTTGGGGCCTTGTATGGTGATGGGATTATTAAACGTCAGGACTCAGTGATGAGGCACAGAAGAGGTCTCTGGCTTTTTAAATGACCCCTGGAGAGTGCAGTCTCTTTGCCAGCCCTGAGATGTCTTTCCAGAGGCGCTGGTCTAGTGGGGCATGAAGCCCCAGCCTCAGCAGCTCCCAAAGAAGACCAGAGTAAACATGGTCGTTGCCAGCCTCTAAACGCAGGTCTGTGTCACAGCTTTTGTTAAGGTTGGGAGGTTGTGGGTGTTTTACAGCAGGGGAAGAGAGGGGGTGGCAAGGGAGGGGGAAGAAAAAAAACATTCTCTCATCCCTGGGAAACTTGCAAAATGACTTCCCTCCATGAGTTTGTGCAAATGCAATCTCCACCTCCCACCCCTGCTTACAGGTCAGGAACCCATTCATGGAGTAGGAAGTGACCCACAAGCATCAGTGTGAAGAGAGGGGCGCGGCGGTAGAAACACTTGGAGAGAATGCAGTATCCTGTTTAACTTGGCTTTGCCAACGCCAGACCCGTTCTCTATGAGTGTTTCTTTAGTTTAAGAGTGATAACGTCCTCCTTCCAATGGTCCTGCCTCTCATGAAATGGGCTACTCGCCATACTTACAAAACCACTCGCACCACATCACGTGACCTCTCCAGCATTCATCTCCTGATCTGTGAGACAGGGAGTAAACCTTAACATCATAAAGCCGTTGTGAGGAAAATTTCTGTAAATAAAAGTGTGATGCACTTGCAAAAGGTAATAAAATACAGTGTAAGTTCTTACGGTGCAAATGAACCAAGTCAACACCACCATATACAGTTTGCATCTACTGGCCATTCAGTTACGAGAAAATAAAGGGTGAATGTGGAAAGTCAAATAAAACTAGATAAAGTGTGCTGGTGGCCAGAACGAAGGAAGAGCCTTCTAGAGCCACACTTGTGAACAACAGCAAAAGAGAAACTTGGTATCTATGGCTGTTAGAACGATGGCGAGCAGGAACGATGAACTGGAAGCTTCAGAGAGTTTGGAGACGGAGCATTAGTACAAACACAAAATCTTAAGTATGACTGCAGTCACGAGGCCACCTATTCCACTCTGGATCCACAGCTAAACGGGCAGGGAAAGGTCTTTATCAAACTGAACTAGAGACCCTTCTCTATTACTTCTCCCTGGTCCCAGCTTGACCTTCACGTGCCTCTCACACAGGCCAGCCTTCCAGGTATTTTGAGATGGGACACAGGCATCCCTTTGGTTTTCCTTTCTTTCACCTAACTACTCATTCTTTATTTGAGAATGGGCCTCGTGACACGGTTTCTGATCCTGGTGCTAAATGTCCTTCAGCATCTTTAAGTATGGTCATGCGAAGTTGATCCTCCAGGCATGGGTCTGGCCATTCAGTTTCTAGAAAAGCCCCGTCATGGTGCAGAAGCTGTGTTATGCCCCTTCACACCCACTGCTTCATTTGTATTGTATTGTGAGCATCGAGAGACCTCTTTTCACAAGTGCTATTTATTCTCTCTCTCCCATCCTACACTCATGGAACCTAGATCTTTACACTTGTGCCTGTTGTGTTTCAACCTATTTTTTAGGTTCAGCCTTAAATGTCTGTCATGATCTCTTTAGATCCTGATTTTAGTTCTCTTCCTAGCTTAGCATCATCTAAGAATTTGCTAGATGTACTGGTTTTGTCCTAATCTAAATTATGGACAAGCTGAAAAAGCTAGTTTTGAGGACGCAACCTTTTTGGCATATCACCTTTCCCTTCAGGCGCCAAACTGTGCTTTGTGCAATATTGTGCATATAAAAATGCTTATATATAATTGTTAAATTATACCAAATTCTACCCAGTATCAAAGACTACTTTAATGATATTTTCATGGTAATGATGAAATCTGCCTCAGTTCTTTCTTGTTGGGTTCATCTTCTCTCTCTAAGCCTATCTTTCTCTTTAGCCATCAGAACTCTGGGACATGACGTAGCCTGCAAAGTCCAAGGAATAAACATTATGTCAATAACATGTTCCTTAAATCTTTTTGTAGAGTCTATCCCGATTGGCTGCAAAGTCAGTTTGTAGAAAACCCATTGCATTAAAACAGATAACATCTGTGAATCCTCTGATTTCCTGTCTGGCTCCAATGTCAATATAATAACAGCTTCTTGTAGGTATTTTTACTGTAGGATAAACAGACTGAGCTACACTTTTAAATACAAGGATTTGACTATGGCAGTACACGCCAAAATGGGGGCCTTCTGTGCACCTCCTGGGAAATAATCTTTCCATTCCTCATGAGGAACAACTCAAGATGGTCAACATTAACATGTTGAAAGGGGAATGCAATGGCGATACTTCTCTTCAAATGCAACCCCCATTCCTAACATAACTCACATCATAATCAGGGCAAAGAAAAATCCTACTTTTGACAGAACATGGAAAGCAGGAATCTGTGCACACTGGGAGCTCAGTGGGTATCGGATGATTCTAAGAACCACACCGTGTTCAGCTTAGAAAACACTATAACGTGAGGTTTGGGCACCAGGAAAATAGCACTGAGGTCCCGGGGTGTCTTTCTTTTCTCTGCCAGATTCTGGGATTGGGCATGATTGCTCAGAAAGGATGGAGATGTCACCCTCCCTCCCCATGACCTGATTGGGAGTGGGGTGGGGCGACAGAGAGTGTTTTAGATCGTGTATAGGAGAGGAGAGCAGCAAAGCATTTCTAAAACTATCACTACTTTGTTTTTTTTTGGTTACAATAAGTAATAATTAACTTTGAATTCTTAAATGATAGTAAACAGAAGAGGGAAATTTAGGGGTGAGTATAGGTGGAAAAAAGTTAAGAACCCAAACTGATCTAGGGTGACAGACATCAGCATAGTAATTATTAGGTTGGTACAAAATTAATTACGGCTTTTGCAATTTTTAACCTTTTAAACTGCAATTACTTTTGCACCAACCTAACATCTATCTTGGGGGGTATTGAGTGGAAGGGGGTGTTGAGTGAGGCTCTGGAGTATTGCAAATGTTCTCAATCTCGATCTGGATGGTAGTTACACAGGTGTATAGATATTAATCAATGTGATGTACACTTAAGATCCGCGCTCTTAATTGCATATAAACTATATGATCCTTAGTTAAAAGGTTAAAAAACAATAAAAGTATTGAGAACCAGTGGCTTCGTGGCCTGGGCCTAGCTGTCCCCGGGAACTCATGGCATTGGTGTGGAAGGAGTGCTCAGCAATTTATCACTCAGATGTTTACAAGATACAAAAGGATGTTAGGAACTTGGGAAGGCTGATAAATTATACCATCAATCAAAGTAGACTCATCTTTCAACAAACTGAATTCTAGCTCTTCGTGAGGCCCGATGCGGGGCCAGGCTGTCCCCTGGAGCCAGGAGGAGCAGCACACATCCACACAGAGGGAAGGGTGGCAGTTGCTGGATAGCTTTTCTGACCTCAGGAAAGAAGGCCCACGAGGGCCAAGCTACCCACTGAAAAGACACAGGTCTGTGGTAACAAGTACCTTCCATTACTGCTGGCTTTAGACTAAGGAACGAGAGGTCAAAGAAAGCAAGGGAAAGAGATTGTAACCCAAGGAAAAGGCGGTGGGTCTGAGGTGTGAGGCAGCGAGGTCTTGGAGTCTTGGAAGAGCAAGAGGCCAAACTCCACGAGACACTGAGCAGTGCTGTGTTTCCACAGCTGCTGCTGGCGGTGGGCCAGGGGAGGGCCATTTCCCCTCATACAACATCAATATATTTCTATTATGAACTCGCAGTTCAAAGGCAGGCAGAGAGGTAGAAGAGAGTCTAGCGAGTGACAGGAGAGGGGCCCTGGTATAAGGAGAGGGAGAAAGGATTTTCAGGAGGCGGCTCCCAGATTCCCACACATGTGGGACAAAAGGCTCTCCAGAGCCCGTCTCAGACATCCATTGGCCTCAAGGGAAGGCAGATGGCATAGAGTTACCACCTACCGTGTCCCCACACAGTGCTAAGTGTTCCCACAAATGTTTGCACGTTTGGTCCTGAAAGCCCTGCAAAGCAGGCATCTATCTTCACTCCCATTTTACAGATAAAGATACTGCAGGCCAGAGATGAGATGACTGGCCCCTAGGCACCCCACTGTCCAAAGGCAGAGGCAGAAGCCGGAGCCTGAAGGCCAGGACCTACTCCACTTTACCAAGCCTCAAGACAGGATGTGAATCTCTGTTCTCCCAGGTCAACAGGCTCTCGTCCTTCAGGGACTCTGGGTATGGACCGTACGTCTAAGGCCTAACTCAGAAGTGCATCAAGCAATTCATTAGTTGAGATTCTGTGTTCACTTCTGTTGCAGAAGATAATTGTTCATTAACTTAAACAAAACCTTATGTAGTATTCTGGTAATAGGAGAAAACAGTGAAATAAGGACCTCAGTATTTGCTATGTGAAATAGAGGAAATACAGAATTCTAGGTTTTTGCAGTGAGTCACCATACACTTACACTTTGCTACGAGACATAAGGAGAACTTATAACAAATAAATAATTAACCTTGACTAAAAAAAAAAAAAAAAAAAAAAAGTGCGAGAAACCTAATTTGCTTTTCTAATGTGGTAAAACATACATAACAAAATCTACCATTTTAACCGCTGTAAACATTTTTGGCCCAGTGACATTAAGTACATTCACACTTTGTGCAACCATCACCACCCTCCATCTCCAGAACTTTTCCATCTTCCCAAACGGAAACTCTGAAACTCTGTCCCTATTAAGTACTAACTCCCCTATCTGTTCTCAAGAGCAGTGGCCGACACAGTACTTTGCATGGGGCACAATGCTTCTTGAAGAAAAGTGAGATTTATAGTCATGAAAAGACCAACTAGTATATTATATAAATAAAAGAGATTAAAGGGAGTCTATTTTTCCATAACTAAAGACTAATAGCATCTGTAGCCAAGAAGAATTAAGAGTAATTTATGACTTGTTTACCCTTCTGGCATCAGCTCTAATCATCTGTTGTGACCAAGGCCTTTCGCTCTCTTTAGATGCATTAGCAGGTGGTGGTGAGTCTAATGCCGGGAGTGGGAAAGAGATGCCTGGCCAGCCAGCCCTGGAGGCTAGTTGTGGAGCTGTCACGCAGCGGACAGGGGCTCGGTGCTCCCCTAGGAAGCCTCCTGGACAGATCTGTGTGACTTGGCAGTGACCCTGTGGTGGAAAATCACTAAGGAGGTTGAGTTTCAAGTCCTGGTGAGCAAAGCTTCCAGAAGTCTTCTGTGTACGGAGCAGCCTAGAGAGAAGGCCAAGGCCTCCTCAGGACCCTGTGGGTGAAGTGGGGGAAGCAGAGAAGCCCGACCACCAGGCTTTGTACTGATTCCAGAGCACTGCGGAAGCAGGGAAAGCCTGAATAAACAGCCCCCTCACTTCAGAATTTCCTTTCTACTCTGGTAAAGGCACATAGCCCGAAGTGGAGTGGGTTAGAGGTAGGCTATTTGGTAGAGGCCAGTTCACTGGGTTTCCAATAAACAGCCTGAGGGACCAGAAACCATCGCAGCAATGGCCCCTGGGCCACAGCTGGCCTCCCTTGACTTTCTTTGGCTCAAGGAAAACTTTTTGCTAAAGAAAAAATTGTCCACTGGGACAACATTGCTGTCTGAGATTTTTGACTCATCTGACAACTGGTCAATAGCTTTTCCTTCCTTCCTGGAGAACATGCCTTACTTGGTGCTTCACACTCAAAACCCAAGGCTGGGAAGGTGACGCTGAGCTGGCGGCCTTGGACTAGCTGAGAGATGCTCTGTTCCAAGAGAGGGGACCGATAAATATCTGGGCTTTGGAAGTAATTTTACGATGTTTGGATTTTGCACTGGCACCAGGCTCTGGGTTTTAAGTACTCTGCTGTCATATGTTGTGCACCCTTTCCAAGAAAAACTCTATAAAATGAAAATACTTTATTGCCACGGCCTTTGACTTCTGGAGAGTCACACAAATACCGTAATCTCTTGCAACATTTAATTTAATTTAAACTCGGTTCACCTGAAGAAAAAATGAGTTCTGAATCTGCCTATTTCACTTCTTGAAAAACACCAGTCTTCTCTATGGTGTCACTGTTTTGTTTGCTCTGTGCCAAACTGTTATTTCACATATGTAAGAAGAAAATTGGCATCGAGTCCATATGAACTAAACTACTGGCAAAGACGATGCAGGAGCCTGCCATTGAGAAGATTAGATTCCTGAGAAACTCTTCCAGCAGTGTCCAACATCCACACGCCAAAAAAGTGTGTGTGTGTAAATGTACACACACATATTTGATTAGAAGAAGCTGGTTCCCTGAGTTCAGGTGGTATTCCATTAGTTGCTTAAGTTACCCTGAGCTTAAATATCTCAGCTGCACAAATAAATACACAACACAAAAACAAACGTGCACTGGTTAATAAGAGAAATAGGAAATTGAGAATTACTTTATTTTTATTCAAGGGTGAGCTTGCACATTTCCACTGTCTTCTTTATCTGCTTAATAAATAGGATGATCATACTTTCCCCATAAGAAAAAAAGACTGAATAGACCATGTTCAATGTGTGTGTGGGAGGGGGGTCGGAGGGGAGCTTTAACATTTTCAATTTTTCAGTTAATGCTTTCCTTTACTTAAATTTTAAGGTTTTTTTGCTATTTAAGTCTACTGTTTTGCAGACTGTTTTGGCTTTGCACTCGCAGATTCAAATATGGAACTAAACCAAGAGAGAAACGGAGAATTTTATTAGCCAGAACTGTCGTAAGTGGTTTAATCCTCTAGTAGTTGAACACCATGCCGCTCCCTAAACCCTGGATCCTGAGTGGTGATGCAGCGGGCAGCTGTGCCATCAGAGCAGGTATCTGTAATTTGTGCCTGTTCCATCTCTTCACGACCCTTAGATCACACTACTGAGGGGTCTTCTGATCTCAAGAAAGACTACAGGTGAGGTTTGGCAATCATTTGAAATTCACTTTTAAATCTTGGTCTTATAAAGGTACAATATTTCTAAAAGAACGAGATCCACTTTGGGAAAACATGTACAGAACATTTTTAAAGTTTGGATAGTTCAGATTTTCATATTCTATTTCTAAAATAATCATTGCATTTTTCTCAGTCATTGGGGGCCAGTCAATGTGTCTGACAGGACTGTCAATCATAGGATTTCATTTTCCTTACCCACTTCCATGGATGACATGTGATCCAGGCTTAACCAATCATACAGCATCATTTTCTTGGCAACAGTAATTACTCCAGGTAGAGCCAATGACTCAAGTAGAGCCAATCAGAGTCCTTCCCTTAGAGTGATGTATGAAAGATGGCAGACACATGTTTCTTTCCACTGGAGTTGCTCATCTGGGAAGATGAGAATCTGGGGCTACTAAGAGACATGTTTCCTGCCACAGAGAGAAGACTGGAAGCCTATCTTCAGAATGAAGTCAAGCACAGGCAGGCTCAGTTGAGATAAAAAGTGAGTCTTGGAGGGACCAAATCCCGCTCCTAACCGAGCCTTGGTTCTTGCAGTTCTTCCTTTAATCCTGTAAGCAGGTCCAATAACATTCCAGCCACATAACCAAGAAATTTCCTCTTTGCTAAGGTTGGTAAGAATTAGGTCTTTGTCACTGACAACTGAAAGAGCTGTGAATAAGAACGCAGGGGCCCTCTTAACTTGGGGATCACACTGTTACTTCTTCAGTGATTAATGGCTTTCCAGGTGCATGTTAATGAATGTTACGTATCTTTTATAGCATTAGTGGCATCCCGTATCAATTTATACATTAAGAAAGAAATGCTGAAATTTATAAATCAGAGTGGTAAAAACACTCCTATGCGTGTATAAACAAAAGCAGAATTATATAAATATAGTTCTACCCATTTCACATTTCTTAGCACATAGAGCAACTTAACATTCATTACTGGACGTATCTACTGATTCAGGAGTCTGTAGCACAAAAATTGTTAACCACACCTTGTTCTATCGCTATTGTCCATCTACCTTATGAAAGAAAAGAGGCCAAGAACCAGATTGGGGAAGAATAAAGGAAAAGTTTTCATTCATAGAAGGGCCGATTCTTCCTGTCCATATGTTTAGGTTCTGCTTCTTCCCCTAACCCAGAGCTGAACAGCTCAGAGAGGCTGGCAGGTATAAACACGCTCCCTTTTAATTACACCACCAAATTGCTGCAATAACTGATTGCCAGTTAAATAATTATAATCAAGTGCCCATTGTGCATAAGAATCATTTAATGACTGCCATCCGAAAACACTATAATAAAGAGAGCTTTAATAAAGAAAATTGGAAAGGGGCCAAAGTTTTATGGCGGTTTGCTTAAAGGGAAAGAAAGCCATAATCTGTATTTAAGATTAAAAGAAGCCTTTAATCCAGATGCTCAACATTAAACAAGGGAGTGGAGTCATGTTTTGATCAAAAGTTACTGCATGCATAAAAGAAAGTAATGTAAATGTTCTTTTAGAAAAAAAAAAGCTCCAGTAAATTATATTAAGTAAGTGTTTGTAACCATTTGCTTTGGAAAAAAAATGAAAGAAGGAAAACATCTGATTTTCATTTTAGACAGGAATATTCAGCTAAAATAATAAAAGGGAATAGGATTTTATGTGACTTGTATAATATCATTGAAAGTGAGTGAGTTGCCATTCAATCTACCTGGTACCCGGGATATTTCTCCTGTACTGACTTTATTTTTATCTGCCCTCACTTTACTAGATCAGGCTTACATCTTTGGGAAGTGTAATTATATTCTCACACAGTCTTAATTGAAATGGTTTTGATGATCTCAGCTCTAGCAAACAGTAGTTCTCATCTAAGGGGAAAGAAAACACCAAAACAACAATCTTACCACATAAAACTCAGATCAACTGGCAGCTACCGCCACTGCTGGTATATGGAGTATTTGGCTAACAAATCAAGACTGCAATTCCTAGAATTACAGCCATTTTCTACGAACAGCTATGTAGCCTGGCCAGTGACAAACACCAGTGTCTCCCGGCTTTGCTAGAATAAATGCTTGTAGAAAACTAAAAGCAACATAGTCAGTCCTCTCCAGGAAGAATAAGAAGGAAAAGCAATAACAAAATCCAAAATGGTTCCTATAGATGTAAGCAGGGTTGGGCCCCAACAGCTCTGCCAATACCTCAGGGTATAAAGGAGCAGGACCTGGCCCTGGTTAGCACGGAAGGAAATGTGCAGTGCGGCTTCTGTGCACACAGCGTCACCCAGTCCTTGGGAAGGCGTGATGGTGTCTCAAGGCAGAGAAAAGACCCTGAGTGTCTGAGGGAAACAGAAGCATACCTGGGAATCATTTTGTCCCAAGGTGAGAACATTCAGGACGGAACAAACTGCCCTGATGCTCTTGAGATGCTCCAGAATGTCCAGGTCCCGGGGGAGGGGTGTGTGTGCGTGTGTGTGTGTACGTGCTTACGTGTGTATGTGTGCGTATGCGTGCTTACGTGGGTGTATGTGTACTTATGTGTGTGTATGTGGTGTGTGTATGTGTGCTTACGTGTGTGTGGTGTGTGTGCTTACGTGTATGTGTGGTGTGTGTATGCATGCTTACGTGGGTGTATGTGTGCTTATGTGTGTGTATGTGTGCTTACATGTGTGTGTATGTGTGCTTACGTGTGTGTATGTGTGGTGTGTGGATGTGTGCTTACGTGTGTGTGGTGTGTGTGTATGTGTGCTTAGGTGTGTGTATGTGGTGTGTGTGTGTGTGACAGACAGAGACAGACAGGTAGAGATCAACTGGGGAAAAAACCCACCTGCTTACCTGGGGTACAGGACACAGACAGGCCAGGACAAATTTTCTAAGACCATTTTAGCTTAAAATTACCCTCGGGGAAGGTCTAGAACTCAATCATGTCATCAGGTCTTTTTCTGACATTCTAAGTTAAGGGTATCAACAAATTCTCCTTCAGGAAGTTCCTGCTTTTCAGTTTGTGTTAGAAGTCTATGTAATCACCTCCTGGTCTGTAGGTTGCCAGGGGTAACAGCATAGTGTCCGTTTTAGGAAAGCCTCTCCATAGTATTCACCTCAGTGGTTTGCACACAGTGCAGGCCGCCCTTTGATATGTGCTCCTGACACAGGCTCTTCACTAATGAGCAGGACCGGCTCTTCTCCTTATCGCAAAGTCATTGCCAAACTCCGTGGCCTTCCCTGTGCTCCCTGACAAGCATCCCAGTCCCTTTCCAGGAGTTGGGGGCCTGCAATCATGCCGTTCCTATTCTCTCTCTTCACTAACAAGCAGTCAGTACTCACGCTCTCTCCACCTCAGCTTCCTCCTCTACAAAAGCTGATGTCAACAGTAAACCCAGCTTCTAAGGTTTCTGTGTGTTTATGAGGAATGACGAGAAGAGACTTGACGAGAAATGCATATAAAGCCACGTGCCTGGCACTGGTAAGTGTTCAGTAAGTGGAAGGTATTATTGACACACATCACTGCCTTTAGGAGAAAATCTAAATTCAAATTCATTGGCCAGGTATTTGATACTGTCAGTAATTATAACAACATAACTTACACGTGCTCAGCCACTCATCCCAAACATTCTTGTTTCTACCTTTCTATACCCCATCCATTCCCCACATAGCTGCCAAGACTTACAAAAAAAGAAAATGTGAATCACTTCCTGTCCTTCTCCTGCTTAGAACACAACACAAGCTGTTCTCATGGCTTAGGAGAGCCCACATCATTGCTGCCCGCCTGTGTCTTCAACCTCATTTCCTACCACTGTTCCCCTAACTCACTGTGCTTTCGCCAAGGAGGGTCACATTTCCCTCCATTTCTTAACCTAAACAAAGCTCGCCCCCAACTTAGGTCTTTCCACAGGATGTTCTCTCTGCCTCAGGTTTCTTCCCCAGATCCTCACGTCTGGCTCCCTTCTCTGTATTCAGGTCTCGGCTCAGAAGCCGCCTTCTCAAAGGGACCTTCACTGACCTGCCAGTCTAAATTGTCTAAGTCCTGACCTCTATTTTCTCCTCCTCCTTGCCCCACACCCATTCATTCTATCCCAACATCCTGTTCTGTTTCACTTCACTGCGCTCATCACTACCTGAAAGTGTGTTATTTGTGGAACTAGAATATAATAAGCTCCATGAAAACAGAGACCTGCCTCGTCTTGACCACCCCTGTATCTCCAGTGCCTGGAAGGGATCTAGCACGACAGCAGACACTGAATGAATCTGCCCCATCCCTCACAGAACCCCGCATACTACTTGCCACTTACCAGGCACTCAGGAAGCCTCCGCTGCACTGAATTGCACTGAATTCAACTAAGTGGCAGGTATCCAGGCAGATAAAACTCTTCCCTTCGCCACCACCTCGTCAGATCAGATGCACACTGGAGAACTCATAGCTGTGTCCTGTGCTTATCAGGGAGTAAAGGGGACCTAAAAGGCAGTGGGCATGAGGGTGAATGTACATAAAGATAGTTAGAGCTCACCAGTGTTTCTGGGTTCAACAGAGGTGTGAGGAGATGTAAATGTCTAAATTCACAGCACACACAGTAAACAAAACAGTGAATTAGCACAGAGTGAAACTGGAGCCAGGATGACATTTAAAATAAACTCTTGATTTCATATTTACATATATTCCCAGTCAGGTTCAAACAGAAGTAGAGTGGGATTTGGATGCAGAATTCACCATTTTATGAGCTTGACCCTATCTTAAATTCACTCTCCTTGTTTCAAATGTTTTAATCTTGTCCCTTCAACTTCAGGTCAGACATTAGATCTTATGCTTGTCCAGGATCTTACAGCTCCTAGCTTAATTCTTAGCTTTGAAGTTTAGCAGGCTCAGAACTGAATCCCAGGTCTTCTACCAATTCTAAGACATTTGGTGAATTTTCTATCCTCCCTTAGCCTTAATTTCCACAACTTTTAAGTGGTGATAATGACACTCATCCCACAAAGAGATGGCATGAGAAAAAAAGAATGGAAAGGCAACCACAGTGGACATAAAGGGCCTTTTGATGTACTTAATAGAAAATAGGTACTCAATAAATTATAGTTTCCTTCCTAGATAGGTGGTAGGAACTCAAAAAGTACTCACTAGGTGGCAGCCAAATTGGGGTGGAAAGCATGCCCGGAAACAAGTATACAAAGAGTGGCAGGAAAAAAATCAAACTATGAACTGGAAGAAATAAAACAAGGCTCAAAGTGCTATCATGTTTTGTTATTACTCCCCATATAAGAAGGATCTGCGAACATTGGTATTTTATGGCTGATCACAGTGACAAGAGACACTCAGGGCTGAATATCAGAAAGTCACTGGATATCAGAAGCAAGCAGTCACTGAATTTCAGAGATTATTGGTTAGCTACAAAAAGGAAGTTAAAGGAAAGTATGTTCCTGAGAACAGTATTTGCTTTCAACCTACATAGGATCAGAGAACTCATGGCAGGATTCCAATAAAAAAAACCAATGGGAATTGAAGTATTCCTTGATCTCTCATGAAACGCAAGTCATCAGGAAAAACTGTCGTGTTCAAATCACTCTGCTTGGCATTCTAAGGCTCCAACACAAACACTGGAGCTGCTGGACCAATCACAAAGGCTAGAGTGAAAAGGAAGTCAAAGAAAGCAGTGAAATATTTTCAACAATCCAGGGGGCGGGGTGGTGACAGATAGTTACAAAAAAAGAACAAGGTGAGCCACCTGCTTGGGGTCTATCAGCAAGCCCTAGGAAATGAGAGAAATATTGGCAACAAAAAAGAATGGAAAGGTAACCACAGTGGACATCTGTCGCTGTTTGTTCAGCCTGCATGTATCATTATCCTTATAACCACACCAGTTTTCTAATTTTTCTCCAATTTATCCCTGACTCTCAGGTATTGTAATTTAAGTGGGCTATTTATCTCATTACTACTGGAGGTGGGAATATATCCCAGATCTGACCAATGAGAGTTGCCCCCTACCCCACCATGGTGACCAGGTCACTAGTGACCAGTAAAGGACATTATTAGTTAACGTCACTGGGAGCAAGGCTCTCTATCGATGGGAGTTGTTCAGCCTGGGGCTTCTGGTGCCATGTTGCTACCTAAGGGCAGAGACTACCTAAGAATGAAGCAATGCAGAAAAAAAGCCAGGCACGAGACGGTGACAAAAAGGTCACTACTGACATTTTTTGAACAGTTGGATCTAGTGATGTCTAAGGCTAGAACTACCCATGATTTTTTCAGTTACTTGAACAAATAAATCCCCAGGTTTGTTTTAAATCTCTTTGAGTTAGTGTCTAACTTCCAACCAAAAGAGTTTGACCGACACAGTACGTGACCTAGTAGAGTTTAAACCTAAAGGAGTTCTCTAAAAAGGCATCCAGGAGGTACTTTTCCAAGTTCTCTCCAAAAAAGAAAAGAAGAGTTAGAATATGTCAGATACAATGGACCACTTACATTCTCACACCAGCAATACCACTTGACCAAAATTATATATATTCTGTTAAATATACGTGAGACAACTGTACTACACTGTTACTGTAGACAGAAGGAGAACTATTTATTATGTCCCAGAACTTCCTTCACCTCCCCACCGAAAAAAGTCAAACGTCCATCCATCGGTTCAAAAATGTTCTTAGTAAATGCCAAATATATGCCAGATATTAGGCTAGGTAGTGAGGATACAATGGTGATTAAGATATGGTCCTTATTCTTAAGGCGCTAACAAATAATTATGATTCCGTGTGACAAGCATGAGAAGGGACCCAGGGGAGCCTCAGAAAGGATGAAGACGTGAAGGATGAGAAGGCACTGGCCAGGCAGAGAGAACAAGTGCAAATGGATAGGACGGAAGTGAGAGAAGCCCACGGTGCCCTGGGGCTGGAAAGCTGGAGAGGTAGGCTGGAGTGGCGATAACAGCTGTGACTGCCAAGCTTAGGAGCTGATCTCATCCTGAAACAAAGCTGAACCTTTGGAAGTCCCTGAGTAACATGCTCAAATCTGTGTCTCAGAAAGAGAAGCCTGGTGGCTATTGTGTATGTGGTGGTGGTGGTGGGGACCGGAGGGGACAGAGACCTAAGGCAGGACTCACTCGGACCTGTGATCATCAACTGGAAATGGCTGGAGAGACTCGGATAGAGAAAAGCCAGACCAAAGTAGGAGGCTAGTGTCTACAATTCTAACTTACAAAGCACTAAAAGCACCCCATGCAGATGACTTTAGAATTCCAGTCAAGGGGATTATATCTACATCCTAAAGGACAAAGACTGAATAAGAGTAAATGGGGAGAGGGTAATAAATGCTTGTGCTTCCTCAGCCTCTAGGTCTCAGTTCCTCCTTCCTAAATTCTCTCCCCAATCTAAATCCCATCCGTCCTCATGGCTTGGTTTTCAGAGAAGGCCTCTGCTCCATATCAGCTGGTGGCCCCTTTGGTCCCTCGTGCTCTTGCCATTTTTAGACCTGATCACTGACTATACTTCTCTGAACCTTAACTTGTGCGTCTGTAAAATGGGAATAACTGACATTTACCTCAGGATAAGAATTAAATAAGACAAATTTCATAGAGCCCTTTGCACAGAGCCTGGCATGTGAGGAACACTCAATAAATAGAAGCTGACATCCTCCTGCTAAAGAGGAAGTGAGTTGCACCACTAAGAAACAAAGACACACTCACACGAAACAGCTGCTTTTCACTTGCCAGGATTTTCCAGATCTTACAGTTGATTAAATTTTGTTGTAAGAGCAAGCCAGAAGTTCTTTATTGGGTCGTTAAAGCGCATAGACTAACACAAGTGCACTATTTCTGAAGGTCCATAAGGCTACAGTGAACGGTGCTGGATGAGGAGAGGAACAATAACGTGCCCAGATGCAGAAATGCAGCTCTCATCTTGCACTGCCTTCGGTGACAAGGTCAAACGTATCATCACTCCACCTCTAAGAGTTACGGGAATGGCTGAGGAATGTTCTGTGACTGAAGGAAGAAACTCAGCGCACTGACAGGTAGGTTTGCTGGTGATGTGGTTTTATTTTATTCTCAAAGCCAAATCTGTAGAAGTATCCTATTTATAGAACTTCCTACTACCCTCTTTAACCAAGCCCTCTGCTGACAAGTCAGCACCTGGTTACGAATGGGCCTGGCTTAATTGTTTGTGCAAATGAGCAAACTGAGTAAGAGATGAGAGAACCATAACGCAAAACCCAACAAGACTGGACAGCTGTTCACTGCTTCAGCATTTCCATCTTCGACCCACCCACACGGAGCTTTGAGTGCAGAGGGGCAAATCTGCAGTTTGTAAACACTGTAAAAATACATTAGGTCCACTTAGGGCAGCGGTTCCAAACCTGTTTTAGACCAAAGATGATATCTTTTGAGACTTTAATGACCTTGAGCCTCCCCCACTAACACACACACACACACACACGCATACACACACGCACGCAACATTTTGTACACAACCCCTGGGTGTTCAGGAACCATCCCCATCTCTCACTCCCCAAGCCCATCTCGGTCCTACAGGAATTTAGAGGAACAGTTCATGGGGCTTGAGAGAAGAGCTAGGAGAGTCAAGAGTTTCTCCTCTCAGAGCTGTGTTCTCTAAGACACAGTTCATTGCTATGAGTACCACCTCTTCATAGGGAGAGAGCCAACGAATGATGTGAAACTCACAGCGCAAACATTTATCTGTCTGTGATGTCTAACTCTGAGGGGCGTGGAAAACCATGGAACCTTAGTGATTTCCGAAGTGCTAAGTAAACAAAAGTCCGAGAAGATTCTCTGGGAGAACAGGGCGGGAGGGGACAGGTGCGTGCCGGCCGGCCGTGGAGAAAGCCCGCGGGTGCCCCCCCACCCGGGCAGGGGCCGCCGGGAAGCCTGCTCTCTCCCCCTTGCCCCACACCGCCTGAGCGGTCTCGGTTTTCACTTATGCAGAGACTGCAGATTCCTAGGATGATCTGTACCAAATCCAAATGGTTAAAAATAATTTGCTAAATACCTTCCTAGATAAATTGAAATCCAAGACCTTTTTGAACCTTGGCCAGCCATCCCTCAAAGGGTGAGCCGGCTGAAAGTCACGCACTTTCCTAGCTGAATCCCTGAGTCAGACTTCTGCCCGTCAATCTTCTGATGTCACAAGTCAAACTGTGCCATGAAAGGCTGAGTAAGCATCTGCAGGAAATAGAAACTCAACTGTAAGAACAACAGGTATTTCCAAACGCAAAACATCTCTGCTCCGTTTCTAACTCAGCTACTGTATATAAATTTAGCCACGACACTGGTAGGGTAATTTTTAAAAATAGAAATCAAAGGTGAAAAGAGTAAATAACAACAATGTACCAGTCACTAGCTTAGGCAAGACATATAAAGTGGTAAACAAGGCATATAAAGTCTTTGCCCTTAATGGGGATTATATACGACCGGGCTGGAATAAGAGACAGAAAATAAACACAAGTAATTGTAGATAGTGCTAAGTGCCATAGAGAAAACAAAAGAGGGTATATAAAGAAATAAAGAATGGTTGAATATAAATATAAAAATATAAAGAATATTTTTCTACCCATTTTACATATGAGGAAACTGAGGAGGACAAGGCTATACAGTTAGGAAGCAGTGAACTTACACTCAGGTCTGTCTGAGCCCAAAGTTGTTCTTAACCACTATCTACGCTATCTATTCATCTTCCAGAGAAACCAAAGAATCGGGAGCACAGCTAAGATGAGAGACGACCATCATTTTAAAAAGCCTCACCCTTTAGGATATCAGCAAAATTCTGAGCTCTGTGAACTCAAATGAGTGTGTTATAGGCTGCCATTTTGATGCTAATGCAACTAACATTTGAAATTCTGTACGTGAGACTCCACATAGTTTGATCCCTAACTCCATCTTCTGAGTTGGGAAGTACCAACCCTATATTTCATAAAAGGACACTAAGGCTCAGAGAGTTTGAGTAACCTGTTGAAAATCACAGAGCTTATAAATGCAAGAGCTTGCAATCCAGGCCTCCTGCCTCTGAGTGCTCTGCTTTTTCCATTACACCATGCTGCCTTCCAGAAGACTCCCCAAGGAGCTCCAGTTTTCTCCCACTGGGAGACACGGGAATAACTTGGCAGTACAGACAGAAAGGAGTGACTGCTTTGCATCTCTGCCAAGCAAGTCTTCATGCCCTTTGCAGTATGACTTGGATACAATACCCAGTGGATCTTTAGCAGCTTAAGCATTCTAGAATTTGCTGAAGCATTTTCTCACCTTCTCTGTATGGGGTCCAAAATTAAGACGGGGGGAAAAACATATTTATGTCTCATTGAGAATTCAAAAAGTAATAAATCCTTCAAGGCCCTGGCAAGTTTCTCTAATCCACTGTAATCATGTTTCCTTGTATAACAAGTCTTGTGATGTCTGCTGCAGTGTCTTGCTATAGTAACGGCAGCCTGAGAGCTGGAGTTCTTCTTCTCGTGCCTGGGGGATTATTCCATTTTCCACATTAGGAATAAGCCACAGACTTTGGTTCTAAAAGGGAGCCAGAAACGCTGACTAGAATCCAGATGCCCTAAATATAATTAGAACTAAATTTTACTGCCCTCTGTGAAAGACACAACTAAAAAGAATGTACAAACTTCTAGAATTCTGGTCCAGAAAGCAAAGTTATGAATAAAGCCAACACGGGTTCTAGTGCACGGAGAGCTCCTTGAAGCCACCTGGGAACTATCCAGTGACCTCCCTGCTTTGTATCCCTGGCTTTTTAAAATTTTACAAAAGCTAAACATACCACTAGGGAAGGAGGACATGCTACAGGCTCATCCCAATAAACCAGGTTTTCACGTAGCTCTAGAACTTTCTGCAGGTGTCTTTAAGAAAAAAAAAATTATTTAGGTTTTTCGGGGATTGAGCTGATAAATGAAAAATGATTTTTCTCTATGGTCTGAGAATCATTTCTCTCTAATTGTTGTTAAAGAAATAAATTTATTAAATTATTCAATGGAAATATCCTCATTTTATATCATTTAACATAAGCCTGGTGTGAAACAGTATAAATGTGTCTTTACCTCAAGTTATCATTGTTGATAATTATAATGATCATGATGACAGATGTCCTATTTGTCAAATGCTTATATGTGCCAGGACCTGTAAGTGCTTTAAATATATTATCTTATTTAATCCTTACAGTTCCTCAACAAGGTTGTTATTATTTCCGTTTTACAGTAAAGGGGCTAACTCTTACGATGATTCTGCAAATTGCCCAAGGTCACACAGCTAGTAAGCAGCTAGATTTTGAATACAGGCGATTGGACTCCAGAACCCATTCTGGAATAAAAGGTGAAATAAGAAGTGTACACAGCCATTGCTTCCCGCAACGTGCTGTCATCAAATCTTTCTGAATTAAACTTGGTTTTCAGAGGAATAACTTTCTTTTTGCATTGGGTTTTCATTTGGAGGATATTTAATTGAATGGCATAATTACAACAAGTCTGTCTGGCAAGAAACACAAAAGACTCTTGGAAAACATATCCCTCAACTGGAGGGGGCAGAAATGTCCAGGTGTGCTAGCAACAAGTCTACTCCTGGGAGCGTCCAGCCGCCTTCCCGTGGAAACCAGATCATGCTTCAACAAGGGAGTGCAGAGTTAATTAATTGGGAGAGTCAGTTAAGGGAAAGTTGCTTAGGAAAGCTTTATTAAATATAAATATTTTTAAAAGCATACTATGCCTATTATTTTTCAAATTGCTTTTGTCACTTAAATTTCTAGATCATTCCTCTCCTGATGGACTCTCAGGTTTGTAACAGACACCTTTGGTTTTGTTTGCCCAGCACCGTCCTGTCTTCTGGTTACGAAACCTCCTCTTCCCCCAACGCCAACCATATTCCTTTACAAACCCTGCCTCTCTGGCTCAACTTGGTCGGCCGCAAAATGAACAAGAGACCCAAGCTGGGCCGGATTTTGAATCAGGGACCGGAGAGGACGTGGGCCAGTCCATGTCAGGTGACAGAAGCTCTGAACTAGTTGGCTCTGGAGCTGCCAGCAGCATCTGCTGAGAGAAGACCCATTCCTGTTACTCTTGAACAGCAGCTTTTCCTAAGGTTCACTTGATCGACTTTTCAATTCTGTTCAGTGCTTCACTGTTTCCACTTGCTTATTTCAAGTTGGGTTTATGTCACTTGAAATCAGCAGTGAATTTTTGAATAATTCAGAAATGGCACCAAAAATGTTGAAAGTGACCAAGTCTAAACGCAAAAAAATGATGAGATGAGGTGGGAGGGGAGGCCAAACAAACACCCCATCTGGGGTGGAAAAGTTCCCAACTGCTGTCACAACACAGTAAAACATCTGGATTAACAAGTCTGGAGGTTGAGGAAACTTAGGAAAGTATCAGATTATTGGAGAGCACTGTCTGCTTCTTACAACATTCCACAGGGGGCAAGAAAGAGATGCTACAGTGCAAGCTGGCCCATCTGGAAGCAGATAAGGAACAGCAGAACGAGCACCTCCTCTGCTTTTGGTCAGCAGTCGGAGTACTTTTCAACTGCAAAGGCTAAACTGTTTTGTTGTGCGCTGTAGTCAGTGGTTGTCAGGGAAATGATGGGAGTCAGACAAATGAACAGAAACACATGGGAGGAGCCCATGCCCGTAACAATGGGGATGGAAGGCCAGAATTCAGATGCAAACTGAGGCGACATAGGGCCACTGTCCAGGGCCTCAGCAGAAGCTCTTACACCGAGTCCCAGGAGGAGACGCACAGGGTCTTAAACAGCCTTCGGAAGCAGTGACCTCCAGTCAGAAACAGAAACCTTGAGGGCTGACTACGTCTTAATGGCTGGACTCCTCAGATTACTTGGAGCTGTCCCTTGGCTTCAAGTTCCACACCTTTAGAACAAGAGCACTGGATAAGACGATCTCCAACGGGTCCTCCAGGTTTTCCTGTTTTGTTTCTAGGTGATGAAATATGGTAGAAAGCCTTATCGTTTTCTTAAAACTGCTGAGAACTCTTTTCATTCTAAGCATCAAACTTAAGAGCGTATATGGGGATGAGAGATTAAGCACCTGCTTGTGAGTCTTTGCAATCTCAAACCACACATTCAATTTCCTCACCTGCAAATGGGGATTTGGGATGCGTTCTCCACAAGACAGTGAGAACGGGCAACTGGAAGCCTTGTGACCTCTTAGGAAAAGATGCTTTGAAACCCTAAGCAGGATTAGGGCAACGCTCTCTCTGAATACAAAGGTTAGCTCTAAAACGACTTTATTTTGGTTTCTCAGACCCAGCGATGCCATTTCTGATGCCAGTCTCTGCTCCCTGCCGTGTTCACATGTCTGTAGAGAACGTTTCCTAACGGACATAGAACTGGCCTTGAAGGACATGCCAATGCTGGCTCCTCTCCAGCAGTTCTGATTTTCTCATTTAGCATCCGAGCTCCTCCTTTACACCCGCATGGACTCCTCATATCCCGGCTTCATCTTCCCCAGAGGTCTTACCCACAGCTAAACTTGTAAAATATGTACCCATCACGATAGATTACTTTCACCCTCTCTTCCTGGGTGTGTAACTGCATGGAGACTAAAAAGAGATGACTTACTAATGGCAGCATTGGATGTATTCAGAATATGACAGTTAAAAAAAAACTGGGAACGTTGGCCATGCCAGGTGGCTGTAAAAATCCACTCCCTACAGGCTCCACACACATGGCTCGCATTAGGGTTTGGACTCACTGGCACCTTCTCTGCGAGGCCTGTCTGCCCTTCCCAGGCACAGACAGCGGCTCCTTCCTCTGTGCTCCCCACAGTACTTTACGAGAATAATTCCCTCACCAGAGAGAAATCATTTGTTAACGTTTATGTCTCTGGCTGGAGTACGATTTTTGGAGACAGGGACTTTGAGTTATTCATCTCCTTGTTTTTTGTCTTGTACAAAAGTGGGAATTCAATCCATTTTTGTAAAATGAATTAATGAATGATGTGAACCACACTACATTCCATTCTCCTCTTTCAAGGAAAATCATCTCAGAAGCCATGTCATTTAGAGGGAAACCCTGATCATGAACTAGACCATAGCTAACAAAGATACACACTTGTGCATAATGTATGATACTCTTCAAACCAACAGTGAAATGTATAAAAGAATGCTCAGATAGAGCCTACACTATTCCTTTAAAATTCAGGATGCCATGTTAACACAACGTGAAAAGAACCAGCTCACTCAGTGAGCAA
Organism: Rhinolophus ferrumequinum; assembly: GCF_004115265.2. Lineage (NCBI taxonomy): Eukaryota > Metazoa > Chordata > Mammalia > Chiroptera > Rhinolophidae > Rhinolophus > Rhinolophus ferrumequinum. The sequence continues at coordinate 42,757,041 of NC_046300.1, forward strand.
ACAACTGACCCACCCAGTTAGGTACCACTGCAGCTGCCTACTTTTTAACTGGTTATTGTCGCTTTAAATGACACCTCCTGTCTTGAGATGGCTCAGAGGGGAGCTGTGTCAGTGACGGTTAGGTTAAATCTCTGCATGATTTTAGACATGTGAGAGGCAGTGTGGTGCAGTGGTTAAGATCACAGACCTCAGAGCATCGTTCCTAACTCAGAGGGCTGTTTCAAGGATTTGATATATTAACATACGTAAGGTGCTTAGAACAGCGTCTGGCACATACGCACTGTAAAAGTAAGCATCAACTACTACTATTGTATGTGGCCTGGCTATTGAGCAACCAGTAAAATAGCTATTATCCATTAAATAAGCCTGGGTCTATGTCAGCACACTCCTTTTGCGATTCAATGGTTTCATTATTAACTGATGGCTATTGCCTTGATAAGAGGCCATTAGAACAGGTCTGGCAGGGTGACAAATTGTGCCTGCATTTTACTTTATTTCCCCCCAAAGCCAATTAATTACTCTGGCTGTTATCAGACTAGGGCAACTATGTAGCCTATTACCTTCCTCTTTGTTTTGGGGTTACATTTCATGTTTGACTTTAGAAGCTTTCTTTAGTTGAAGTTTCCTGAAATAATGACTTAAAAAAAATTTGGCTCTTATTCTTTTATTCTCAGTCTAAAGGTTTTTAGGCTTAATTATTTCTATGGTTTTGAGTATGACTCTCTTAAATCTTTTTTTTTTTGGAACCAGGCAGAATGTACATAAATATAAAAACATGTATGTGTCAGACTCTTGGTGCTGAATATCAGCCAAGACTTGTGTCTGAGATGATACATTATATTTTTATGTATCACATGTACCATAATCATCTTGGAATACAAGGCAAATCTCACGTAACATTCTGCAGAGATATCAAAAAAGGCTTTCATTATGTTGACATTTCACTGTAGTGATCATTGTTTGTTAAAAACGTCATCCCCGCCCTCCTTTACCCTAGGATCATTGCTCCGAGGACAGAAAGTGAAGCTAAAATCAGAGAAGGCCGAAGACAGAGGGATTATCTTGTTGAAATTCATTTTCTTTTTCATCCTCTATGCTGATTCATGGAATCAAAGAGTTCATTGACTTCAATTGTCTAATTTTATAGAGGGCACTGAGGCCCAGAACAGAGAAGTGGCTAGCGTAGGGTCACATGTGTTACTGGCAGAGCTGTAAATAAAACCCAAATTTGTCTTCCAGGCCCGTGTTCCTTTTAAAATGCCAACATGCCTCTCTAGACCTCTGAAATAGGAAATGAGGGCGTTTGCTTTGAGTATCTAATTTAAACTGAAATTCTTAAAATGCATTGCTTTGTTGTCGCAAAATGAAGGGCTGTTTTGAAAACATCAAGGCAATAGCTCCATAAAAATCAAAGTCCTCTGGGAAACAATTCTGCTACAAAAATTCATTTACTGTTTAGGCATGTAACGTGTGTCACTCACTTAGAATCGTGGGCCAATTCCAAAACTAGGAAATCCAATCACTCATTCCACCCATGTATGTGTACATACTGGTTACTTACTGGGTGCCAAACAATGTGCTATGTCCTGAGGACCCTGCTATGTAAGGCACTGTCCTTATCATCAAGGAGCTCAAGGTCTAGGGCAAATATTCAACACGTGCGATCTATCCTCATTCTCTTGGGTGTTCATGACAGATGCCATCAATTCATTATATGACCATCTTTTCAATTGAGCCTGAAACTGTCCTCAAAAATCCTTGCAACACAACCCTCCAAGCAGCGACAAGCAATTGATAAGAGGGGCACGTGAACTGAAATCTGTCATCCCTGGACGAGTACAGTTACTACAGGCCTATTAAATGCTACTCAATTTCAAGTTCTTGTTGTATGTGCTAGAACTCTGATTCCCCCGACTGAGAAGAGAAAAACCTAAATTCTTTCATTCAGTTAGTGTTGATGAAACTCCTGAGTGAAGAACAATTTTTCCAGGTACTGGGAGAACCCTTGATAACGGCTCATGAAAGACCAATTATGCCCCAATAAGATACCCCAGTTCTCTTTCACTTGAAATTTCCATTTCAGATTGGGCAGCACAGCTCTCTATCTTATGTCTGTCATCACCCACAGTTGCCATCTGCTGCTAGAAAATCAAACAGAGTGGCTGTGCCACTCACTTCAAAGCAGCCGCTTATCGTACCCAGTGATTTACCAACTGAGAAAAGAACCAGTTACCGACAATGCCGCCTAGTATAGTTCTTCCTGCCAGTAAGAGTTTGGGAAAAAATGCGTCTGACCTCACCTCAAGGCAGACCCAAAGACAGCTGCAGGGTCTCCATTTTATAAGCCTGCTATCCTTCCTCTCATTTGTTTAAACTGTTAGGTTTAATCAAGGGAGAAAAAGCAGGAAGACATCTTTTCCATTTAATGGCTTTTACTGTATATTTAAGTATTTTAATTATTGGCAATAAATGAGTGAAAACCCTGGGAAGCCCCTCTTTGTAGAGGTGCCTACTACCCTGACAGCTGACCTTTCTCGGCGGTGTAGAATAGTGCGTATTGTTGTCCGGAGGAGACATGTGGAAAGCTGCCCTGTTTTTGTGCTAAGTACATCTTCCTGAGAAGGTTCAGACCCGTGGGGCGTTGAACACCACTCACCTGCATTTACAGATTAGTTTACCTCCAATGCCTGGGTCTGAGAAAGGCCAAATATGTTTAGAAAAGTTCAGAGGCAGCACTAACAGAAAAAGGTGACATAACTTAGAAAAAGAACTTCTCTACAAGTCTCTACTTCTTTCCATTACATTTTCATGTCCAAACAATGATTGTGTTTTTTGTTAGGCAGAAATGCTGGTAATTACTGGGTGGAGTAGAAAGAGGAAATAAGGGGTTTTTTTTCTGCCCTAAAGGGTTTAGATTTCCTAAGGAAGGCGAGATCTAGTAGTAATAAGCTAAATAACCATGGGATTTAAATACAGGAATATATAATGCTGCCAAAAAAAGTTACTATATGACCCAGCAATTTCACTCCTAGGTATATACCCAGAAGAATTGAAAACGCATGTTCATACAACTCGTACACAAATGTTCACAGCAGCATTGTTCCTAACAGCCAAAAGTGGAAACAACCCAAATGCTCATCAGCTGATGAATGGATGAAAAAAATGTGGTATTGCCACAAAATGGAATGGTATTTGGCCTTAAAAAGGAATGGAGTTCTGATACATGCTACAATATGCTGAAAACATTATGCTAAGTGGAAGAAGCCAGTCACAAAAGAGCACATCTTGTAGTATTTCATTCATATGAATCCAGAACAGGCAATGCAATAGAGGCAGAAAGTGGATTAGTCATTACCTAGGTGTGGGGGTGCGGGGGAGCAAGCGGTGGTGGAGCTTGGGGGAAATGAGAGCTGATTGCTAAAGGATACAGGGTTTCTTTTTGTGGTGATGAAAATATTCTAAACAGATCATGGTGATGGTTGCTACTCTGTGAATATATTAAAAAAATCATTGAATTGTACATTTAAAAAGGGTGAATTGTAGGATATGTGAATTATATCTCAATAAAGTTGAGACCCAAAAAAACAATGCTGTCTTAGAGGCTTAAAGGAGGGATAAAGAATTTCTGGCTTGGATGGTTTGAAAGAGCATCACAAGGACAGGTTAGTTATCTGAGTTAAGTTCTGAGGAGACATCATTAATTGGAGATGGGGGAGATGGATAGGAAGCCAGTGTGAGCCAAAGAACGGAGCTGTTCGGCCACTGTGAGTAAACCAGACTGGATAAGGTGGGAGCCTTCAGTGGGGACCTAAGGAGATGAGGCTGAAAATAGAGTCGTGGCCAACTCGGGCTAAACCTGAGGGGCTGAAGATGGTCCCTGGGCAGGGCAGAATCCATTCAGCCTTCCAAGTGCTGATGGTTTCCAGGCCAACAAGGAACACGTGGACAGACTCTTGGTCAGCCTCTCTCACAACTGTTAGGAGAAACGGTGTCCTTGGAGGAAGGAACTGTGGGGAAACTTTCATACCTCTTCAAACTGAGTATGTTGGAGGTCTGCATGTGCTGCAGATACCCTACTTGGAAGGAGGGGACGGCAAAGAGTCGGGTGCGGGACACCACAGAGCAGAAGAGGAGCCTTCAAATGTCCAGGACCCACCTGCCAGAAACGGATTACTCTGGACCGTGCTATTTCAGAATCATCATCATTACAATTTAGCACGTATGAGTCTTACTGGGTAAAGAGAAGAAAAGAAGTTCATTGAGAAATTTTAGGGCTTTACTATTCGAGTGAAGTTCCACTTAAAATCAGTGACTTATTTCCTGAAAAGGCTCCAAAAATCAACAAGGCATTCTGAGTATCTTTAGTTTCCAGGCCTAGTAAACTGTAGTTCCTCTCGTGTTAAATACCATTTAGGCGTATCTCGCTTTGTATAATGTATGGCGCCACACAGTTATTTTTTTCATTACACTACTTAATTAGAATTTATGTGTAAATAATTAGACACGAGAGAAATAAAGCTGGTCTTTTATAAATCAGTCAGACTATCATTCTGCACGTTATACTCTCTTTATTGTTTTGATTTTCAAAACAAACAACTGAGAAAATACAGCTTCTTGAAGGCATGGTCTGAGTCGTAGGCATGTTTATAGTCTCCACAGTAGTGCTGTCCCATAGAACTTGCTGCAGTGATGGAAGTGCTTTATAGCTGCCCTGTCCAATACGGTAGCCACTCACCACCTGTGGCTACTGAGCACTTGAAATGTGGGTGGTGTGACGTAGGAACTGGGAAGCACAATAAAGCGAGGAACGCATATACCTTGTTCCTCATAAGCGTTCAGTAAACATCTGTTCAACTGAATGCAGATTTATGTCATAAGCACATACTGAGCTTCCTCTACACGCCAGGCACTCTGTTAGATGCTGGACACAAGTGAATTCCTGGAGCAAGGGACAGACAATTCGACCCTGATTTACTCAAGCCCAAAGGGAGCCCTAGAAAGACCAGAGATCAAGGTGCTTTTGGGGCAGCGTGGCTCAGGGCTTAGTGGCCAACACCAAGGCCATCCCTGTCCCGCGTAGCTCAGCTATCCCTGGCTCCCGTCCATGTGTGGTCTCCATGCTCAAACTCGCTCTGCACTCGTGTCACTAGAAGGCTGCCCAGCTCAGAGTTCATGCTGGCAAAGCTTCTAGCCCAAGTCTCATCGGATCTCACCGATTATGACTGGGTCACATGCCCATTTCTGAACCACTCATTATGGCCAGGGAAATATACGATGTGTTGACTGTCTTGGGTCTTGCTTGGTTACACGCTCCAACCCTGAGCCAAAAGGGGGAGCCAACTCCACCAGAAAAGCACATGGGGGGAGAATGAGGTCCCAGATGGTTTCTCAGAGTAAAATCATGCTCCTCATTAGGGAAGAGAAAATTTTGCTAGGCAGCAAAAACAATGATATCCATTCTAGTCTCTACTATCTCAAAGAGCTCAGTGTCTCTCTAGGGAGATCGTAAATCAGAATGCTGATCAGATCTGCTGGCCATACAATAAAGAAAATACTATCTAAAAGGAAAAGCTCACTTGGCAAGATCCAGGTGGAAATGATAGTGACATTTATTTACACAGAATTTCCTCTGATGTCTACTTTTTCATAGATAATTCTCATGAAACTCTGTGAGGAAGGTTACATCTAGGAAATCTAGAAACTTTTAGGATGGGGCCGCCAGCTACCCAAGGCCTGCTGTGTGCAGCCTTCTTTGCCTGTCTCAGTGTTGGACTCCAGATGTCTCATTCTGTGCTCCCCGCCACCGAGCAAACTGAGGGTGTGTTCAGACCTCAGAAGTCCTGACATGTGTGGAGGCAGGCAGAGCAGACGCAGCACGGCCCACCCAGGAAAGGGACACACAACTGCCAATTCACACAATGCAATGTGAATTGTCTATTTTCATGAGGGCTACTCCAAGAGAGATTATTTGTGGGCAGGATGACTCATGAGAGACTTAAATGAATTCGCCCCAGAGAGAAGACAAAGAGCTTGGAACATCACTGAAATGAGAAGAATTAGCCAAAACAGCTGCAGCACTTTAGGGGCTTTTAAATAGCCTCCTTCTGCCTACTTCTCCACCCTTTTCTAGCTGTTCTCTCTCACTCATTAAATACTGACTGAGGTTTTGCTTTTGTTGGCTCAAAGGGCCAGCCAAGGCTGGGAAATATTCTTTTGAACAAGCATATCTTTTCATCCCTCTGAGTTTTCTGGTATTATCTTTTGTGAAGATGATTCTGGATTACACTGAGAATTACTCGGAAACTTCTTGGCTTGTTTCTAGCTGGAAAAAAAGTTAACAAAGCTTGTGGACAGCACTTTTTACACTTCAAGGACATTGAGTGCTCGGGCCACATGGCAAGAAGGCCCATGGCTCCATTTGTTCTCATCCCCTGGGAATCCAGAGAACTCTCTGTCCTGTCAACATCACAACGACCACTCCACCTTTTACTGTACGAGGCCTCTTCCCATTTCAGTGTGGCTATCTTTCGGCCTGGTGAACAGAGCTGTAGATACTCCGTGCTTGGTAAGAAAGGGTTATTTGCTTCCACTATCCTTCCTGGGTTTTAACAGATGGCTCAATTTAGCAGCAAGTGAGCCAGTTCCCCACTGGACTGGCACTATGTTGGCTGGCGCCCAGTAGACCACGCATTTCCAGCAAACAAGAACTGGTTCTCCCTTGGGTTGGCAACTGGCACACAGTAGGCTCTAGTGAATGTGGATGAATTGTAAAATACTGTTGGTAACTTGGAGATGTTCCCGTGCATAAAAAATACTAAAGAGAATGGGTCTAAACACTAATATCTGTAATATCTGTGTTCCAGAAAAGTGTTCATCTCTTCTACTTTATTCTGTAAACTTCAGTCTCCCAATCCCAGCAAATTCTCAACCCTAAGTTGACTCACCTTTTAAAATGGTCTTTATAACAGAACTCAGGCCTGTGTAAAAAGCTAATAACTGGTTCTCCATTCCTCAAGAGCTAACCCCAGCAGATTCTAGTAGATCGATCAGCATGAATGAATTCCTTTTCAGAATGCCCCTAGTCTTTTCCCTACCATATTGGTGGCTTGATGTCTAGTAGATCTTTTTTCCTTTTTTTTTTTAATTGTGTTTTTCAAGGACCTATCAACTCCAAGTCAAGCAGTTGTTTCAATTTAGTTGTCGAGGGCACAGCTCACAGTGGCCCATGAGGGGATTGAACCGGCAACCTTGTTGTTAAGAGCACCATCCTCTAAGCAACTGAGCTAACCGGCCGCCCCTCTAGTAGACCTTTTTTATGAGTTTCACCTTCTCATACATTTTTAAAAATAAATTTATTGAGATATAAATCACACACTATACAATTCACCCATTTAAAGTGTACATGTTAGTGGTTTTTATTATATTCACAGAGTTGTACAACCATCACCACTATCTTATTCCAGAACATTTTCATCATCCCCAAAAGAAACCCAGTACCATGAGCAGTCACTCCCTATTTTCTCCTAACTCTCCCGGCCCCTACCCCCACCCCCTCCAGCCCCTGGCAACCTCTAATCTACTTTATGTCTCTACAGATTTGCCTCTTGTGAATATTTCATGTAAATGGAATCTCATTCATTAAAAAACCACCAAACTGTTATTGTATGTTCTGTGTAGGCCCATTCTCATGCTAGGTGCTGGAGTGCCGGACGTGAGTAAAATCTAGTGCCTGCCTTCCAGTTACTCACAGTCCAACAACAGACATTTGCTGAGAGCAGAACTCCCAGGGTTTCCCTTGGGCACAACAGCCACACTCATGTTCACCAGCAGAGGCCCTGGGCACCAATCGGATGTTCAGGCCAGGAGGCCCGTCACATCCCTTTGGGTTCACTGTTGGGCAGATGCCACCCAGTGCTCCACCTCATGTGCTCACCAGGCCTACAAATGTCTGCTTGACTCCTATTTGATCAGCACCTGTACCTGACCTGCCCTCTTCAAAAGACACTCTCCTTCACAAAGACTCAGAAGCTTTGGTTTCTTTTTACATGCACGCAATTTGTCTTTCTCTTTCTATTAAGATCAAAGGAATATTTTCCCCGGGTTTCCAATAACATATTTGAGAATTTCCCATGTGATAATGACTGTACTTAGCTCACACCAGGGGGGTGGACTGAGGTCTTGGCATAGCTTGAAAATAAGGTTAGCCTTCGAGACTAGAATTAGTAAAAACTGACATACCAGGCAGGACATCAGCCATGGGTGAAAGTTAGTCATTTGAAGAGGCTGTACAAAAGCATTTGAGGAGATTGGGAATTCCCAACTTCAATCAAAGTGACAAAGGAGTGATCTCAGGGGATATATTTTAACTAAGAAAGCTAAAACCCACATAACTCTAGACGACTGTTAGTAGATGGTAGCAGAGCCCACATGGAGTTTGGAAAGAGGGAACACAGAATTTGTGCAAGAATTTGTGGCTATCTCTGCCACTGTCCAGAAATGAGCAAGATGATCCCACTGGAAAGCAGTATTTGAGGCATCACAGCTCTGCAAGGCGGTCATGAAACCTTCCAATCACCAGCTGTTCCCCCACGTATGTACCGTGTTTCCCCGAATATAAGACCTCGCCGGACCATCAGCTCTACTGTGTCTTTTGGAGCAAAAATTAATATAAGATCCAGTCTTATTTTAATATAAGACCGGGTATAATAATATAATATAATATAATATAACATAATATAATACACATAACACTGGGGAATTTTTGGGGAAACACAGCATGGGGAGGGATAGACACGACAAATGAAATGGCTTAGCCTGTACATCAATCACTTATGACTTTGGCTATCAGGAATTAAATCCTGAGAATCTTCATACTAATTGAGTTTCTGACCTGAAGAGGTAGGACCCATGGACCACGATGGTCTACCACAGCACAAATCTGGAGACCAGAGGTTTGGGGAACATGGAAACCGTGGCCAAACATCTGCAGGTCTGTCATTCAGAAGAGGAACCCAGCTAGCTACAGGCAGACACAACTAATGGAGGAGTGGCACTACAAAGTAGCAGTTAAGAACACAACAGGCTCCGCATGCAAACTACCTGGCACCAACGCTGACGAGCCACATGACTTTGGGTAACTTTCACAGCCTACATGCGCCTCAATTTCCTCATCTGTGGAAATACAGTGGTTGTGAAGATTAAGTGAGATAATCCAAATAAATGCTTACTATGACATCTAGAACACAGCCAGCACTCAGAGGGCAGCCATCACACCACCACTGTCCAAAGACTGACAGACGACCCTGTGAGCTGCAGAGCACCCAGGAATTCAAGAAGTGTCAATTGAGGGCCAAATGCAAACCTGATGCTATTGAATTTACTTCAACTCCAGGACTTCCAGTTAGCCCCCAGGCCCCTAAACTCTTACATACAATCAAAACAAAAATGTTGTCTCAGTAGCTGACATGTTTTTCTTGTAAAACTGTTTTGGTTTGTTTTGCCATTCAGTCAATGTGTACTTTTCTGAGTACTTACATGCAACGCGCCTGTTAGCCAATGAGAATACAAAGCGGGACGGGTGGTCCTTGCCCTCAAGAGGCTGAACATCTAATTGAGAAGAGAGGATTAGAGAAGGACATAGGGATGCATTCATATCTGCGTTAGATTTAGGCCAACCGTCCATTTGGTACATGACCTGTTATTAGAAAGCCGGAACCAAGAGCAGGGCCAGGGATCTCACTATACCTAGAATCACTCTAGTCTACAGAACATGATTAACCTGTCAATATACTACACTAAACTCGATCGTACTCTCTCTCCCTCCCTCTCTCAATCTCTGTCTTTTCCGTTCCCTTCAAGGTACAGCAAAGTCCTGTGGTGGCTCTGGGACCTTTTAGTCTCAAATTCTCAGGCTCATCTGTGGGCCGGCCCATGGCAGCAGTTGGTGAAGGCACACAAGCAGCTCCCATGTCACAAGTTCACACAGGACTCCTTCCTAGGACACCGAAGGTCATTCATTATTTATTGGTAACTAATGCTTTAATGGGCCTCTTCCTATCATCTGTACGTTTAATGGGGAAGGAAAGGAGGCTTTCTTAACCATGTGGCACAGGAGGGCCCTCAAATATTTATTGACCGAGGCAGGTTCGTCCTATGGCGTTAGAATTAGCTTCTGTAAGAAAAAGCACAGATCCCTTTGCTCTGAAAGCAGCCTCTCAGTGATGCTTTCTTTTTGTAACATTCTAACCACAGTTCTGGCTTCTTTCAGTTTCCATGGGATCTGGCTGCTACATTTTAAAGTATATGACTCTCCTGCAAAATGTCAGGTATGGAGAGCCCCCTGCTCCCCACCCCCATCCCGCCACCCCTGTCTGCCTTGCATTTTGTGGACAAACATCCAGACCAGGGAGCACCGGGAGGCTCCATTCATATTCGAACAGTCGCCAGTTTACTGATTGCTCTGTTGCCTCAAGAAATTCATAGCACCTTCAGGCAAGGGAACAACAGTGTGGTGTTTATTGAAATCTACATCTGGTAGCAATTTGTTCAACAGCAACCAGCTTTCCCCCCCTCTCTTTTTCTTCAGTCAAATAATCCACAGGGGCCCATAATACCCCACAACTGTTCATTTGTGCGAGGCCTGTATTGTGTAGTTTATGCTCCTAATTACAGATCTGGCTTTATCAACAAGTTTCAGCATAGCAAGTAATTTTTTAGATGGCAGAGGAGACTAATGGCACATGTCCCAAGGCAGTGACATGGTCACTGAGTGTTATCATCAGGGCTGAAAGATGAAGCCTCACACTGGCCTCCTGTCCCCAGCTCCCCAGTCCACACGTGGGCAGCAAAGGCGGCCAGAGCACTCCCCTTCCCCACCCTAAGAGGTGTGACCTCATGATGTGTGGGAGCTTGGAAAAAGGAATAGCTGAGTCTTAGCTGAGTCATTCGTGTCCTGTGGAGAAAGGGAGAAGGCCTAAGCTCCAATCTTGGAGAAAACTCTCCTCCTTTGGGGTGGAGGTGCGGGTGGGGGTGGTAGTATTGGTGAGGGCAGGAGACTGAGCAGCTGGGTCGCTAAAGGACTCAATGAATAAAGAGAGTTTTTTAATGGTATCTGTGATTAGGTGAGAAGACGGGGTAAATTCAGAACGTAGAGTAAGTCAAGCTTGGGGGCAAGTATGGGGACTAGAATTTCAAGATTTGCACTGAAGTCCTTAATTTGAAATTGCTCACAGAAAAGAAGAACTGTTTCGGAGGGAGAAGAACAGACACAGGAGTAGAATTAAGAGAAGACTGGACTTAGAATGGACTGCTACGCATATGCCAGCACCCATACCCCCACACCAGCCCCTCCTCCTTTAAAGGGGACTGTGCCCCTCTCACCCCAACCACTTGGTTCTGAGGGAGGCTGCCAATCATGGCACCCTGCCTCTGGCTCAAGCTGGCCAATCACAACAGCCCACCCTGTGTACTACACGTGGTCCAGAGAAGGCGTGTGACTCAGGCCTGGTCAGTAACAGTCTGTGTCCAGGGTTTTCCGTTCGGAGCCCCTGGGGAAGATGGTCTTAAAGGAGATACTGGAACTAGCTGCTGCCATATTTTTTGCTGCATGGGGGAAAAAAAAGAACCCGTTTGCCGTGTGAGAGAATGACATCAACAGAGAAAGGAGACGATCGATGAAGACAAAGATGGTTGGGACATTAAACCCCCTCCAACCAAGAATCTTTGGGGCCAGGATTCCATGGCCCGGTTACGAATTCCTTGTTTATGTTAAAGCCAGTTTGAACTTTTGGTTTTGGCTATCGTAACCAGGGTCAAGATGGCTACAAAAGGCTTTTCATCGAAAATGATGGCTATGATGACCAACTGAGTAAATGCAAGTAAACACACAGAAAAATACACGTGCCACACCCGTGTCAGATATGATCACATGTTATGAGTGGCAGGTGTTTTCTGACATTGCTGACCCCATCTCAGGAGACTGGTTTTAAAAAACTTTTCATTACGGAGACTTTGGAAGATACACAGAGGCAGACGGACGGGCATAACGCCCTCTCATATTAGCCCTCCCCAGTCCAGTAACCACCAACCCATGGCCTCGTCCAGGAGAGCAGTGGTTTTGACCAACTCTTTCTGGAGCACAGCTGGTTCGCCTTGACTGTGCCACGTTTCCAGGCTGGAGCAGCTCCTTCTCCAACTGGAATGGCACGTAGGGCCTTTGGTAATGGGAGAGAATCTTCCAGTAGGAAGTCAGATGTCAGGAATTCATGAATTCAGCCTTCTCAGGCTTGTGCTGGGCCCAGACACCATAATCTAACATGTACCTCGTTCTTTCTAAGGATCATTTATGATTTCTTAATATTGTCATTGGATGTGTACTTTGTCATGACAGCTGTTAAGGAAAGAAAATCCTATTAGTGCTGAAAGTAAATCAGCTACAGGGAAATATTTTAATGTTGACACCATGTTTCCTCTGTGGATGAAATTAAGGAGTTTCCTCCTTTTCGTAACTCATTTACAAAAATAGAAAATAGTCCTCTGGCATATTTAATGTGGGGTACACACCAGGAGGATGATCAAAACCATGGAATCCAGGTGTTAAAGACTTATGCTAGTGTTATCGTGGACTATTAGGTTAGAAAAGATACAGAAATCTCTAATCCAATTGATTCAAACTTTCTGGTTAAGGTGTGGTCTAAAGACCAGTATTTTTTTTTTTTTTTTAAAGATTTTATTGGGGACGGGGAATAGGACTCTATTGGGGAACAGTGTGTACTTCCAGGACTTTTTTCCAAGTTGTTGTTCTTTCAATCTTAGTTGTAGGGGGCACAGCCCACCATCCCTTGCGGGAGTCGAGGAATCAAACTGGCAACCTTGTGGTTGAGAGCCCACTGGCCCATGTGGGAATCGAACCCACAGCCTTCGGAGTTAGGAGCATGGAGCTCTAACCGCCTGAGCCACCGGGCCGGCCCCCTAAAGACCAGTATTTTTGAGAGACCCCAGATAATTCTAATGGGCAGCCAGGTTGAGAACCATTGTTCTAGCCTAGCCAGTATCTTTATTTAGTAAACAAGGGCACTGAGGACCAGAGGTATAGGACTCTGACCAAGGCAAACGGCTCATCTGGTGATAGAACACAGGTTCCATCGTATTTTCCAAGTGAACAACTAGGTCATTCTGTTGTTTTCTTTTAACAGGGGCTACAGAAGTGGGACACACAAGAATTTTTAGAGTTGAGGTAGAGAAATAAACCATCAAGGAAGAGGAATCCAAATAAGTAATAAACATGAGCTGTCTAACCTCACTGATAATCAGGAAAATGCAAATTAAAAGCATAATGAGATATTGTTATACACCCAACAGATTGGTAACACTTTTTACCTGTAATAGTAACCAAGATTTTGGCAAGGATATACAGCTGCAGAAACTCCCACATACTACAGGTAATCACTTAAATTGGTACAATTGCTTTGGAAGGCAGTTTGCTATGGTCTAATAGTGTTGAGAATTCACATTTTCTATGACCCAACAATTCTGGTCATAGAAACCTCGGTATATAACCTAATGCCTGCATTCTCAATGGGGACAATCCACCCCCACGAAGGAGCAAATATTGATTTTTCGTAGGTGAAAAAATCTTGGATATTACAATGGCCTGTGGCCTTCCAAAGCTCAGTCCTACCCACCAAAATCTTATTCTTTGGGATTAATTAACCGAATTTGAATTTTAAAGTTTAAATGTGAAATCAATTCACTTTTCTCCCTAGGAGAGGTGACATTGAGAAAAAAGTTGAAAACCACTGACCTACAGAAATGTTGCACACACACCCCAGGAAATATATGCAAGAATGCTCCAACCCACACTCTTTATTATAGTTCAAAACTCGGAGGGCTATCACTATCCGTCTACAGTAGAATGAATGAACTGTCATGTATCGAAACTGTGGAATACTGTACAGCAATGAAAAGGAAAAAACTTCAGATGCACACAACACCAGGGGTAACCTGCACAATATTGAGCATAAGAAGCAAAACACTAAAGATTACATCGGGCATAGTTCCATTTATAAAAGTTCAAAGTCAGGCAAACAGAATGGCATTGTTTAGGGATCCATACACCAGACTAAAGCTGTAAAGAAAAGCAGGGACAGAACTGGCACAAGAGTTGGTAAGAAAGTAACCTCTGGGTCGGTGATCAGGGAGCTAAACATGAGAGGGATGAAAGGTAATGTTACATTTTTTGACCTGGGTGTTTATATGATAATTATTCTTTAAATTGTACTATGTTTTCTTCTGCATATGTTATAGCTCATTTGAAAACATTAAAATATAAAAGAAAAAAGCGGGGGCGAAATTTCTTGATCTTTACCATATTCATTTTCCTAAAGCATTGTTTAGATGAAGTTACTCCTCTGCTCACCAGTCATAATACAACCTGCCCCAATGTGTCTGTCTGGTGCTTTCAGACTTTCATTGACAGAATCTCATCTGCACCTCTGCCTCAGCAGGAGGCAGTGAGTCAGAAACGATTCCTCAAAGGAGGTCACTGCTTGAGTTAGCAGGACCAGCAGGAATACCAGGCAGATCCCGTGGGAGAGGAAACAGAGCTTGACCAGCAGAGGGATCAGCTGAACAAAGTCTGGAGGTGAGAGAAGACACAGCAGTAGAACTGAAGAGAACACATAGGGACACACTAGAGCAAAAGCTATGCTCTGTTGGCCTTTTGAGGAGTTAATTTCACAGCAGATAAGTAGGTCCTTTTGAACAACACAATTTAATCGAGAAATTTCAATCATTTCATATTAGGAAGTTTTACCCAGATTTATTTGCAAGTTAATGTGTATTTTATATGTTGATTGGGATCAAATAGTTTTTGTAGGTTCTTCTACAACAAAATCACCTGCTGCTAATCTCTTTGATACTAAAATAATATCCATTTAGTACGAATTACCATTTTAATGGTTGATGATTGTTTAAAGTTTAATTCAAGACATTTATGTTCAAAGACCTATGGTATATCAAGAAAAATTTATTTTAAAGCTGTGGCAGTTTCCATTTGGCTCGTTTGTATTTAGCATACAAGAATTAATGTTTGTATTATACCTCTAAAGATTTCACAACACATTATAACACCAACATTGTGGGGTAGGTATTATCCCATTTTACAGATGAAGCCCTGACAAGAGGACGTGATGCAACTGGTGCAACTAGTGGCAGAACCATGAGCAACTCCCTGCTCTGCAGAACCCAAATCCTGTGCTCCTTCATGAGAATACTGTTTCTAGCCCATGCTGCTAAGGCTGAAGGGAGCAAGGCTTAATATTATTTCAGCCTAGCTTTCATGGTATTGAAGAATAAAGTTTTATTTCCACAGGTCATTGTTGAAAGAAACAGAAAAGGAAAGAAGGGAGCAGAGTATAAATAAACCATTCAGTATTTGACTATAGAAACTCCAGATAGTTATCTCTAGAGTTGATACTGAATTGGTGCTTTCAAACATCAGTTCAATGATGAGTTTTAAGTTAGACAGAGAATAACATAAATGTTATGTATGTGTGTCTTTCATGAAAACAAAATGTTTTTAAAATCTTTCTAAACGCCAAGTTTCCTTCTTTTTAATAAAAGGCTAAGCAGAACTCGGTATGGCCTCTTCCAAGGAAGATTAAGGTAAAATAAACACAAAGGCCTTAGTTTTGTAGCAAAATTAAAAACAAACAAACAAATCCACGGCAATTTACTATATTTGTAATTAAGAACTGAATGATTTTGTTCTACAACAATAAGATATTTCTAGTTTAGCACTGAATTTTATTTTCACCAGATGGCTGAATAAATCCAAGTGAGGGCAAGCCCTTAATTTCCCTTTACAATTTAGAGAAAAGTTACCTCTTATCTGCCTTTTCCCCCACTCTCAGTCTGGAGATGGAATCACGAATGAGTAAAAACCTCATTCCCACAGATTTTACTAGAAGCCAGTCTATTCTTACAGATAGTTTAAGAGTAAGAAAGCACAGTGCTGTTGGCTAACCAGGACCCAGGATGGTACCGTGAAAGAAACCCAGCTAAGAACGCAGTTATAAGGAAACAGACAAAAAGCCCAACTGCATTTTGAAATTGCTTAATCTGATCCAACTGCTCAGTACGCTCTATAAAGTAGAACACATCCGTCTCACGCCATATACATCTTCCTCTCTGCTCCCAGGCAGAAGTGTATTATAATCTTCAAGATGTAGATAAACAATGTCCAGTCAAGTTAGCAAACCAATTCACAGCCTCATCTGGAAAACGGGGTCATCACCACCTCATAGACTGTTGTGGGCCTCGAAAGGCTAGGTACAAAAGTTCTGTATAAATTAATGTAATCAACATTGGTATATAGTCCTCTGGTGGTACGTTTCGTCAGAGATCTTGTATGCCCCATGCCACAGACCATTCTGGAATGCCTTCAGTCGTCCTCCTCTCCTAACTTGGAGTTCCAAACTTCCAGGCCCAGCTCAAACATCCTCTCTCTGCATCAGATGCCCAGGAAATCCTACAGGACTTACTCTACCTTGTGCTCAGTTCTCTGTGCACACTCACTGCCCTGCAGTCTTGGTTACTTTTCCATCCTACCCACCCCTCCCCTGACTATGCCATGTCAGTCTCCAGGAGGCCTGGCTTGTACCTCTTTGAATCCCCACACCACCATGAACTTGCCAAGGGGTCAATAAATATTTGTTGACTGATAGAAGAAGTCATGATTAAACATGAGCAATATTTAATTTAAAAACATATACACCTTAGACTATTTCATATTCTCTTCCCTCCCTGCTCTCCCACAGCTAATTGAGAAGCAAGATGGATCAACACTAAGATTTCAGAACCAAGAAATCAATTTAATTTTACAGTACCAAAACATGGAAACCCCCCAAGTTCAACACATGGCAGCTGTTATGTTTGCAAGTGAGAAGGGTCAGCTGTAAAAATACAAGCCCTAGAATAATGCTCACAGGGTAACTGCAAGAACACCTCCCTGGGACCCTCCAGCGCTGATGCAGGCGAGAAGTCAGCGCGGGCGGCTCTCCGCTCCCTAATCCCCACGTTCTCACAGACTATCTTGAAAAACCCCTCCTACGCAACAAAATGCACTACTTTATCTTATTGTTTTTATAATTCAAAGGCACACATCACTGCCATTCAGAGGTTCTCACTGGGTTGAGCTAACCAGTATTCCATTCCACTCTGAGACAACAGAATTTGGGAAAAAAACAAAGCACAACACAAAAACAACAATTTGATGGTTTAGTTGGGCAATGTCATCTCCTGTCATAAATGTTTTATTTCTGCTGGGCTCTTCAAAATATCGAAAATATCCCAGCCCCATTCCTACCTCCTCAAAAGCCTCAGGCACTGGGGACCCGTGGGGAAGGGTGGGCAGGAACCACAGCTCAGGGCTGGTTGGCTATGAGGGCTGCCTCCGTCAGACCAGGCTGCCCAGGGGATACCTGGAGGTAACCTCACCTGGCAGAGCCTGCCTGAGACAGCAGGACCTCTGGGGTCTGCCACCTGATAGGACAACTGAGTCTCCCCGTCTCGAGATGAGAGTGCCAAGAGCTTCACAGATATGCTCAAGTGCATATACCAAGTGACTAGGGCTTAATTATTATTGTAAAAACTTTGTTCAGTACAAAGTTGCAAACTTGAGGAAAAAGCAAACAACGGTTTAAAAGGTGCGTTTAGAGTCATATGTACTATTGGGAAAATTTGAGTATGTACTGGACTTTAGGTGGTATTATGGAATTGTTGTTCTGTGACGACAAGGGTATTCTGTTTACAAAGAATGTCTTATTCTTAGCAGATGTGTGCTAAAAATGCAGGTTTGAGGTGTCACTGTATATGGAACTTACTTTCAAATGGTTCAGGAAAAGAGAAAATGTGTGAGTATGCATGTGATGGGTTGTGTATGCATGTGTGTACGTGTATATGAACGTGTGTGTGTGCTGTGTGTGTGTGTGTGTGTGTGTGTGTGTGTGTATGTTTGGAGACAGAAAGAGAGAGCAAGAAATAAACTAGGTGTGACAAAACATTAATCGTTGAACTCAGGTGTAAGGCATATGGGGTATTCATTGTACTTTTCTTTAAACTTTTCATATATTCTAGAATTTTCAAAATAAAAATAAAACTCTGTGGTAAAGAAGGAAATTTTAAAAATTCAGCTCTAGGCTGGGGTTCAGATCTTCTATACAACTGCTTCAATTGACAACAACACATAGCAAAGCACTCTCATCTTCCCCTAACCACGCCATCGGATGTCTCTGTGACTAGAGCTGACATTTTTACTTTTTCCTCTCCTCCCAGAAAGTCTGCAAGGGAGGCATTTGGCCAGTGGGCCCTCCATATTCTCCTTCCTCCCTCAGCCCCTCCACACCCAGTATTTACTGGTTATCCACAGTACAAGAAAGGGTCAAATGAGCTGAAAAGAGACTAAAGCTTTGAAAACTGAGGCACAATTAAAAATGGAAGAAATCACTGTCACATCTACACAAAGTTCATTCTTACAAACAGTAAGCTAACATGCTCCGACAGCCGATCA
Source organism: Rhinolophus ferrumequinum (assembly GCF_004115265.2). Classification (NCBI taxonomy): domain Eukaryota; kingdom Metazoa; phylum Chordata; class Mammalia; order Chiroptera; family Rhinolophidae; genus Rhinolophus; species Rhinolophus ferrumequinum. The sequence continues at coordinate 42,775,609 of NC_046300.1, forward strand.
CACACAGCCAGAAAATCAACACTGCCCTCAGAGAGCCAGAGAAAAAGGGAGAAGCACAGAGAGTCCCACTTTGTGCACCAGGGCCATCTGCTTTCTTTCCTCTTTTAAAACACATCTTTATTGAGATATAATTCACATATCTTACAATTCTCCCAGGTAAAGTGTATAATTCAGCCGTTTTAGTATATTCACAGTTGTATAACCATTACCACAACCGAAGATTAGAACATTTCATCTCCTCAAAAAGAAATCCTTCTCCATAAACAGTCACTTCCCAAGTCCCCCCACGCTCCCACCCCAACTCCCTGGCAACCATGAATCTACTTTCTGACACTATGGATTTTTAAATTCTTATAAATGGGAACATTTCTTATAAATGAAATCCTATAATACGGGGCCTTTTGTGACTGGCTTCTTTCACGTGATAGAGTTCATCCATGCTGTAGCATGCATTAGTGGTTCTTTCCTTTTTTTATTGCCAAGTAATATTTCACTATTTTCCAATGTAACATCCACATTTTATTGATCCATTCACCAGCTGACGGACGTCTGGGTTGTTTCTACTGTGGGGCTGTTACGAATAAACAGTGCTGTTATGAACACTGATGTACAAGTTTTTGTAGGAACATGTTTTCATTTCTCTTGGTTATGTACCCAGGAGTAGAATTGCTGGGCCATATGGTAACTTTTTAATGAACTGCCAGACTGTTTTCCAAAGTGGCTGCACCATTTTACATTCCCACTAAGAATGCACGAGGGTTCCAATTTCTCCACATGCTCATCAACACTTATTATTGTGTCTTCTTCATTACAGCCATCTCAGTGGGTAAAAGTGGTATCTCATAGTGGTTTTGATTTACATTTCCCTGATGGCTAATCATGTTGAGCATCTTTTCATGTACTTATTGGACATCTGCATAACTTTTGGAAAAATGTCTATTCAAATCCACTGCCCACTTTAAAAGAAACTCCTTGGATATTACACCTTCAACATTCTAAGGATGCTGCCATTTCTTAAAATAAGGGGGTTTTGGAGCCCATCTTTGGAAGCTGTACCAAGAGGTCGTGAGCAGTGCATTTTTTGAAAATACTCAATTATGATGAGGGGAGACTTGCATTTATGACAAAGCCAAAAGTCCTGGGTGCAAGTCTGTAGAATGAGGTCAGTTGGTAGGCTGGACTACACCATTGTGGATTTAAGCACAGTGCTACACAAATCAACCAATACCAAGCACGAGAAATGTTCTTTTAAGGGTCATAGTAGAACTAAATCTCAAAAGGATGTGACCAAAAGTGTTTCTAACAATGGCAGCCAGATAGGATAGATACCAGAGAATGTTTAGAAAATGTACAAATAGTAATCACTGATACAATGTAAAACATGTCGATATATAAATTAGCCATCATTTTACTTCTTGGTCATACTGGGTATATTTGAATCAAAATCATTGAATTATTAGAGCTAAAAAGGATTTCACGTATGGTTCAATCCCCTTATTGTAAGTGGGGAAACTGATGCACAACATATTTGTTATTCAGTCAAGTATTCATGAAACACGAGCAGAACAAGAACTAAAATTTAAGGAGGACACAGTTCCTATGTTCTATTTCTGATTAGCTGTTTTAACTCTACTTTTAGCATTTATGATTCTCCTCTTCTCTAAGTGAATTATACCATCCAAGACTCCTCTTCTGAGGGGTGGAGAACTCTGTCCAGACGTCATTGTCTATCCTCCAACTGGATCCTTTCCTAATACCAACTTACCTAAACTTCTCAAATCCATGTAGATAATTCTGACAGCCAATAAAAGGGACTCATTCTATAAAGTGAATTCTGAAGGAGTACGGCCAAGCCTTATTTCAAAAACAAGTCTCTAGTTTCCAATCTAAGAATTAAATGGCTTTCTGCCTGCTGTTTCTGCCTCTCCCCGCCTCACTTAGGAGAGAAGGCCAAGGCTGTGTCTTGAGGGATTGCTTCACAAGGAAAAATCAAGGCAGGATACAGTCTCGGGATGGGCCAGTGCAGGTTGGACGTGGGCTAGCAGAAGGCTCTGGGAAAACAGAACTGGATTCATAAGCAGGCTAGGTCAGTCCCCAGAACAATTCCTCTCCATTGGAAACAGGTCTAAGTGCTGACACGGGGTTTCCCACAGCTTCTACTGGCCTCCAAAGGCTATTTGTCATCAGAGGCTCTTGATGAAGCTATACATAAATATCTGACTGTTGTTAAATACAAAACAAAACAAAACAAAACAAATATTCCACAGGAACCAAATCAAAACCAGCTGTGAGTAAGAGAGGCCAAAAACTCAGTGTAAGTGCAAAAGGCCTAGCAAAAACATTTGTTAATTGCACTATTTACTTTGCTGAATAGTAAATTGTCATGCCAATGAAGTCATATCACATGACTATAATGTTTTTCTTATGACTTTCCTGCTATGAGAGAAATGGGTATTTTATCTTCTACAATTCTGAATTCTGTAGTAGATGAGTCAGAATCTGCGTTTTAATTCAGAATCAACTCATCTGCTCAGCCTGTTCATTTCTGCCAGCCTGTTTATAATTTTACATCCTATATTAAAGTTAACACTAAACTTCCTTTTCAAATGATCATTCATTAATCCCTAATTCTGCAGAAAGAAAGTTCGGCTTAGCAAAAACTTGATGAAAATGCAATTATATTAAAGGAGGGCTATAACTGCAATCCTTAAAACATAACTGTATAATGCAATATCAAATATTGGTAATATGGTCAAGAGAAGGAAACATAGCCTAAAATTAATCCTGGAATCATGGAACTCACAAGAATGAAAATGAAGTAGTTCAGGGAAGTTGGGTTATGGGATTTTGGAATTTGAATTTCTCATGGATATACCAAAGTAGCTTTTCATTAACTCTCTTATGGATCAATCAGTCTTTTCTCCCTAGTTAGATGGAGTTTGAAATTATTTGGCATTTCCCACAGCACAATGTTGAACCCACAGTTGGAACGAATTCAGTACATGTGAACTGATAGTTGATGATAAATAATCCTAAAACAAGTCACAGCTGATTCTATGAAAAGATGGCATTCACATGTTTGATTTAGACTGAGCCTTTTTTCAACAAATTAAGCAATTTGGAGAGTATCTGGTGAGCACTTCACAGCTCCATGACTTGGACATCTTGGGCTTCATCAACTGTAAGACCAACCATTTCCTTTGGTTTCAACTGAGATAAACAGATGTCTAGGGCAACAGAAAACTGGGCTCAATCTCCAAATGTCCAAACCCATTCTCAGTAAAGGTCCTGAAAATAAAGTTCAGAAATAAATTCATGCAAAATTCCCTGCTTAGATGGCCATATTTTAAGAGGGTAAAAAGTTGAGTGAGGCCTTTTCTCTGTGAGGCCTTCTAATACCTCATGGGCAGAATGTAACTATAATTTGGCAGCTAGATGGTCTATCAACAAAGGGGGTGTCTGTCCAAGGCCCCTACTTTATGAAATACGACATGAGTTAAAACATTTATGAGGTGAGTATTTTTAATCTGCAACTCAAGGTAAAAATCTACCACACACATTTCTCATTTAAATATTTTTATTGCCTCTTAGTTCTACAGCTTTTCCTCATCACACTAAATGAAACAGGGTAATTTTTCCTTTATCTGCAAAATCCATCTACCAGTTCTGTTCTTTTTCTTCAAGTTCTATCTTCACTCTATCTCTAACACAATCCAATCATTTTCATTCATTTATTCCATTACCTCAAAATCATTACCCAAAACGAACTCACCTTGTAAGTCTGGCCACTCCCTCTACCACACTCCTAGTCCCCACTCGTGCATTTTTCACTTCAACCCCGCCTCCAACAGAAACGAACCTGATGATGTGTCTGTTAACCAATCATTTTGGGATATTGGATGATGGAAGGGGGATGGATGTAAAAACTAGGGTTGCCTAAGATCTGGATGATTCTGTCTTAAATATATCTTCCAATTCATTATCTCTGTGTCCCTTTCTACGAAAATAAATGGATTTATTGTCTCTAGTAGGATCAACTTTGTATTTCTCCGTAAAGGGGCTATACCGGGGGTACCAAAAAAATGTACATATTTTAAAAGATGTTATCTATGTATAATTTTTCGAAGTTGAATTGAATTTTGGTAGCAATGTGTAGTATGACGTTCATTCAAAAGATGGCATTAATCAAATGAATGCTAGTGTCATTCATTGCATTACAATTTTAATACAGTTTTTTCCTTTCTTAAAATGTGTATACATGTTTTTGGCACCCTCTGTATCTTGGGAGACAGACCACAGGTGTTAAAGGATATGGATAACTTTAATAGCATCAAAAGTTTTCTTTTTTAACTGAATAGAGAATTATCTTGATACAACATGGATGAACCTTGAAAACATAATGCTAAGTTAAAGATGCCAGATACAAAAGGCCACATATTGTGAGATTCCATTTCCATGACATGTCCAGAATAGGCAAATCCATAGAGACAGAAAGAGTAGTGGTTGCCAGACCCAGAAGGAGGAGGAATAAGGAGTGACTCTTTAATGGATACAGAGTTTCTTTTGGGCATGATGAAAATCTTCTTTTCTTGGTAGTAATAATAGTACAACTCTGAATATACTAAAAACCCCTGAATTGTACACTTTAAAAGAGGGTGAACATCATATGTAGTACGTGAATTATAATTCAATAAAGCGGTTATTAAAAAATAACCTTATCTGATTTCAGGAAACTCAAGCTCCAATTACATGCTCATGATTCTGAATAACACACTAAAGATTCGCCCTTGGAGACCTTCATTCAGCTTAGAATGCTCTGCCTGACTTCCCTACCCTTTCCCCACCCAAATCCAACTTTTATTTTTAAAGATAGTCTACTCATCCTTTAAAACTAACTGGTGATGGATGTTAACTACATTTATTATGGTGATCATTTTTGCAATGTATACCAATATCAAATCAGTACACTGAACACCTGAAACTAATATAATGTTATATGTCAATTATATCTCAATTAAAAAAATAAAATTTAAAAAAAAAAAAAAAAAGCCTAACTGGAATATTTGTTCCCTTCTGTATGAAGCTTTCTTCGACATCCCTACTTTCCTAAACAGGTATAACTGCTCTCTCAGCACTTAACATATAAATGACTAAAACATTTTTAATGATATTAGAGCACCCTATTTATGTCTGTTTCTCACACTAGACTATGAGCTCATCCACGTTAACTTCTCTATTCAGTTACTAGCACAGTGCCTTGCTATCAAACTTCCAAAAGATACTCAGTAATTCTTTTTCAAAAACAGTATGTATACAAATACATATTTTATAAACAACATATGAAATGATACTGTCACATAGAATTATCTGGGTGAATCTTTTGCAATTTCAGTATTGATGCATGAAAGCAGTCTAAGATGAGAATTCAGTGGGCATTCTTGATTGCACTGCTGAAATAAATAAGTTGAGACCTTTCTATATGGGAAACAGAATTTTGTAGTTTTATTAATGAACATTTATAAATGCACTGGGAATCAAATATGTAAATCAAAACACTATGCTTATACAGATGTGAATATTTTTTGACATACATACTTATTTACACGCACACACATTTTTCACAGTAACGTAAATTAATGTAGGTAGGATAATGATTTTTGCTATGAGGTCCTCTGGCGAGCATTATTAACACACAGTCCTATTTAGAGCTTTTTAAGAAAAATACTGATCCTTTTCTATGACAGGAGCTGCAAATACCAGTAACTATAAGGATCATCAACTAAAGAGCATCATCTAAATAAAGAACACCACTTAAAGAAGACCTCTGGGCAAGAAACTAACAACAATGTTTATCTACAGAGAGGAAACTGGGTGGTAAGGGACAGGTACAGAAGATTTCTTTTCCACATAGAATATTTTTTATACCGTTAAATTTCATATCAAATACATTATTTATCTATACAAGTTGCTTCTTGGCACCAGATAAACATCACTATTAAAGAATGCAGGCCTGGGGTTGCCAGATACGATTTTTCAAAGAAGTTATAAATGCGAAAATTCTGATTTTTATGTAAAACTCATAATTTTGAAATGTTGGCTTTATTCAGAACTTAACACATAGGGCAGGCCAAACGAAACACACCTGCAAGCCATATCTGGCTCATAGGTCAACCAGTTTACCACCTCTAATCAAAAATTTGATGTGTGGCTTATATTCCAAAACTATAAATGTAATTTAATGGAGGAAAACTTCAAAAAGAAAACTCAGACTTGTGGATGAAACCATGCCACATCCTGCCCCACCATCTATCTAGTCACTATTGCTCTCTTAAACTTCCGGTGTCTTTTAAAAGGCTATCAATATTTGACCAACTGAAATGCAAAACAAGGCAGGTTTAATCAAGGAACGTGCCCTTTATCCTAACATCTGCTCTGTTTTAAAGAGTGAAATATGGGGTCAATTTCAAGTTGCAATTCTTCTAGCCAACTAAAGAGAGGTATGTGAATTATTTCTAGGTGGCTGGAAAAATTCCCTCAACCAACTAGTCAAATGATTGTATGGTTGAAAAGACCCATAAGTTATGTTTTCCTTATTATAGGGCAGTACAGTGCTGCTCAAAAGACAAAATGGTGGTGGCGATCAACATAAGATTCTGAACCTTTTCTGGGAAAATCTCAAAGTCTCTTAAAGTCCTGGAGAAATGCCATTCATCACCCAAAACTGCAACTAAGAGACTCCATGTGGTGGTAGTGGAAGATTGCATCTGTTGAATGCTCAGAAGACACCAAAGCAAATACTGTGTTTCCCCAAAAATAAGACCTAACTGGAAAATAAGCCCTAGTAGCATGACTTTTCAGGATGACATCCGCTGAACATAAGCCCTAAAAAAAAAAAAAAGCGTCTTTTGGAACAAACATTAATGTAAGACCCGGTCTTATTTTCGGGGAAACTCAGTAAAAGAAGAACCAGTTGCAGGTCTAAGTCTAGCACTAGAGATACACTGTCTTGCTTCTCTGGTGTGCCTAAAACCTCCCCCTAATCTGCTGAAAGCTTCAAGGGATCTGAGTCTGGTATTTTCACCATGTTTTTCCTACATTCAGTGCTAGCTCCCATCTTCCAAACAGCAGCCTTTTTACCACCAGCTGGTATAGTGTGAGGCCTGACCATGTACTCCGTTGACCACTGGGGCCTCCCCCAATGATGAGAACACACAACCCCAGGCAAGGGTGGGGGTGAAGAGGTAATCAATGAATTGGGCTCCAGGACTAATGGCAACTTTGCAGACACAGACGCTCAAGGTTTTCCTTATGTAATTTGTGGAATTGCTATGATAGGCCATGATTTTCCTAAGAGCTCTTTCACTCAGGTGACTAAGGAGAAAGCTGTTGATTTAATCTCATTCATCCATTTTGAGGAACAGTCCACTTTGTCAAGTGACTGGAGTAGCTCCATACCATATACAGTACTTTTGGAAGAACAATGAGCATTTAAAAAAACAAAATAACCTATTTTTTAATCCCACTCTTAAAAAAAAAACACAACACAATTATAATGACCCAGGAAATTAGGATCTGCAAAATATTCTAATTAACAAAAGAAAACATAACTCTCTTAGGTTGTAACTGAGGAAGCCATTTCATGGTGGGGTTCAGTGGCCTAAGAAGACTGATCAAATTATAAAATAAAAGCCAGGAGTGTTCTCTCTGAAAAAAATGGCCAGAGTCCAATGTCTTCCTTGACTTGCATTTTGATGTATGGACATTAGAGCCAAGTCTCCAATGGCCACGGGTATGCTGTTCTTCAGTAAGAAACGGAGGTGCTTGGAAATCAGTAACCTATACTTCCTTGATCAACAATTTTGTGCATTAGGCACCTACTATATACAACGACCTGCACATGTCAGCTTTCAGCAATTGTGGAAGGTTTGTTCTAAGGAAAAAACATCATAATTCACTGCTACCTTCCTTTTCCATCAATCTGAATATCAAACAGGTTTTAAACACGTAAGTCCTCAGTACATAAAGCTTCTTGTATTCTTACCTCAGCAGCTTGGGTCTCTTGATGCAACAACGTTAGACCAGTCAAGTCTTCTAAGAATGAATGCGAAGAGTTGAACACCTTCATTAGGAAATTAAATCCCTCTCGTTCATATTGATCGAGAACCTGTAAAACATTTATGCGTTTCTAAAAGGGGCGGCACATTTTAAATGCACATGAAAAGGTTTTCACTTCTAACAAGCATCTGTCCAAAGTGAAACAGGAACTAGAATTACATGTGGTGGGTAATCAACGTGTTGGGCAAAACACTGGGAGAGCTTAGCATGCACCACTCTTTTCTTTCTTAGAAAGAATGACAATCTTATCTCTCAATTCAGATGACGATTTTTCTCAAATAACGTCAGTTACAGGCAAATTCACTAAAAATTCTAGAAGACTTGGGGTTACAAGTGATTTTCAAGTTCACTTGTTAGGAAAAGAATAATAGGCAAGAAGAGCCAAGAAAAAAACTGACAAGGATAAAGGGAAAAGAAGGGACAAACGGATGGGAAATGTGACATACTGGCTAGCCAAACGTATTTTAAAAAATAATAATGGAAAAATGTAAAACTAAATTTCACCAGGCACATCACAAAAGAGGAGTCTCAAATGGCCAATAAGTGTATGAAAAGTTGCTTAGCGTTACAAGTGATCAGGAAAACGAAAACTGAAACCCCAATGAAATACTACTTTAGATCTACCAGCATGGCTAAAGTGGAAAAGACAGAAAATACCAAGCACTGGCAAGGATGTGGAACAACTGGGATCCTCGTGAGAGTACAAAATGAGGCAACCACTTTAGAGGCTCAACACGCACATGCCCTATGATCAAGCAATTCTACTGCTGGGTATATATCCCCAACAAAAAATGTATACATACTCGTATGTGCATCAGAAGACCCAAACAAAAGTGTCCACAGCAGCACGATTCATGATAGCCCCAACTAGAAACTGCTCAAGTGTTCATCAACAGTAGAATGAATGAACAAACTGTGGTTTATTCATGCAGTGGAATATTATATAGCAATGAAGACAAACTACAACTACATGCAACAATATGGGCAATTCTCACAGACATAATGTTAAACAAAAGAGAGAAGCAGTATGTGCTGTGTGATTACATTTATATAAAGTTCAAAAAATCAAACAAGATGAATCTACTGTGTTGGAAGTCTGGAGAGTGGCTACCCACAGAGGGACTGTAATTGAAAGGGGGCACACAGGAGGATCTGGACTGCTGGTGACACCCGCTTCTTTACCTGCGTAGGGCTTACAAAGGTGTACTTGGTGAAAAATCATCAAGCACTTTTTTGTATATATGCTGTCCTTCAATAAAAAGATCAAAAGATAAAAGGCTAGCAGTCTTTTCTAGGAACATATGAGCAGTCAGAAGCAATCAAACAGATGATTATCACATTTTAGAATTCAATGATCACAAGAACTATATGAATTGCAGAAAGCAAACAGTGAACCAGAATGCCTCAGAATTCAGAAGAAATAAAGATGGATGCTTCAAAAAGACAGCAGACATTGAAGATAAACTCAAGAAATCAATTACACATGAATAGAAAGGCTGGAGAAGCAGTAACACAAAAAATAGAAAAATTTTAGAATAAATATTCTCCATTCAAAAATGAAAATGTGTAAACCCTTCAATCCAGCAATTGTACTTTAAAGACTATTCAAAGACTTTTCTTTGTTGAGGGCTGGGGAACTGTGATTTTCCTTTTGTTGAAATATTCTTTAATACTCAATTATCTTTCACTTTACAAAGTGAGCATTTTAAAGAAAATCTAATAATAAGAATGTTGACTCTTCAGTCGCATGCCTGTACCATTCTTGCTTGTGCCCTGCTTGCATGGGCTCAAAGACTGGTGTGTAAAGATGCTCACTGCAACGGAGTTTGCAGCAAAAAAAGATTAGAAACAACTACCCTTTAATAGAGGACTTATTAAATTATGGTGTATTTACAAACAAGGACATAATCTGGGTCCATTAAAGGAATCTAGAGTATTAATATAAACTGATTTCCAAGACATAGAGAGACACTAAAAAGCAATGTCCAGACCATGTGTCTCGTACTGTTTTTAAAATAAAAGTGGAGGAGGAGAGGGAAACGTACACAAGTGCGCGTGCGTATACTGCTTGTTTATGCGTATAACCTCTGGAAGAATACATGCACAACTGGCATCAAGGAGTTGCCTCCCTATATTCTTCAATACTGCTTGAATTTTTTAACCATGCACATGTATTATTTATTTTAATAATATTACAATCTTAATTCAGTGTTAAAGTTTTTTTTGTGTGTGTGTTTTTTTCCCTCCAGTGGTGGAGAAAGGTCTCAGAAGAGAAGGAAGCAGAACTCTAAAGCCCAGATGAAGGAGTTGGCGCTAGAAAGGAGGGGCAGGCGTCCCTCAGCCACAGGTAGCAGGGTAGCTGTAGAGATAACTTAGGATCCTGAGTGGGAAACGGGGCTGAGAGGCGTTGGGTGTAAACAGCAGGCAGCAAAGTCCTGGGCTGCCAGAGAGAAGGGGTGGGACGAGCCACTGAGCTTGAGTAGGGTGGTGATGGCTTGGGACAGCTGCATGGGGACGGTGAGAAAGGGAGCTCTGATCCGCAGCACAGAAAGAGCGCTGAGCAATCTGAGGCCCCTGCTGGGGCAGAAAATAGAAGTTTTGAAAGAAAGGTGGTTAAGGACACATCGAAGCCTGGGGACTGGCAAGAAAAGGGTAACAAAGATGGAGGTCAAAGAAATCGAGGGGCTGGTGAATACTAAGAAGGGAAGGGACCCAAGGCTGGACAGAAAAGACTTGCAGGCTGGAGGGAACACAGAGATTGGGATCCTGAAGGGCAGGAGGGATGGGGTGTGTGTGGCGGGTGGGGGTGTGGGTGGGGGTGTGACAACAGTCTCATGGCGTGTACAAAGTAGTCTTTGGCTGATTAACCACAGTAAATTCATTTGACAACCAACTGCCTGAACAAAAAGGCACTTAATAACTAAATCTCCCAGTAGTAAAATTTCTTACAAACCAGAATGTTATCTCAGAAAAAATATGCATGGAAATTAAGTGACCTTTTTCAAAATGATAAATACTGTGTGTTTTACGATCACTTATTTCTGAGTGAACCACTAAGCTCGTGAAATAGCTACTTTGTGCCAGGTTTCCAGTAGGGTAAAAGAAGAAATGGGTTTGAAAAAATGGACAAAAACTTTGAAAAACATTGGAATAATTCCAGAGATGATACTTTGTTAGACTTCATTGAACTTTCAGTTTTCAAGCCTATGTTTCCATATAATTTTGTGGTGCTACAAATCGGGACAGTGGAAAAACTAACAGCAAGGGGAAAATGAGTAAAGGCCACCTCCCCCATAATCAGGATGTACAGAAAGTTTAATGCTGAAACATTATTAATAGCTCTGGCTTGGAAAATATGTGGAAAAACTTAATCCTCAAGGGGCATATTTAATCACGCAAGGGTTTTCCAGTATTCCCTTTATGTGCTGGGAAGTTAATCTGTGTTACGAGTATAAGCAGCTTATAAAAGGTACCAGGATTTTTCCCCCTACAAACAGCTTAACTGTCTTAAAGGGGGAAAACATGTTTTACATTATCCCAAAACAACCACCACCGAGATCCTGCCCCGATGAATTTGAGCACTGCAGCCACCTGTCAATCTACATAAAACCCACCACACCTTTTAAGTGAATTATATATAATACAGGGTCCTGAGCCGTGTACGCATTACATTCCGGTCGGTTTTATATCGCAAAGGTCAGGGGAGAGTTTGCTATGTCGAGAAATGATAATGACTCTTTTAGTATAAAGACATGGACCCTTTTCTGATAGACATGATTTTCCTTAATTATTTTGTAAGGCTAGGTTATCTATATTCTCAACATATATGAGCACATACTCCTGGACAAAGATTGTAGAATCACTTCTTAAAACATGATTTTAGGAATATCACCTCTCTTACTGAGATTCTCTAGTGACTCCTTTTTTTTAAAAAAAAAGTAGAGTTGACATACAATATTATATTCGTTTCAGGTGTACAACATAGTGACTTGACATTTATATAACTTACGAGGTAATCACCTCACTAAGTCTAGTAACCATCTGTCATCATGCAAATTTATTACAATATTATTGACTAGATTCCCTGTGCTGTATACTACAGCCCTGGGACTTATTTATAACTGTTAAGTTTGTACCTCTTACTCCCCTTCATCTTTTTTACTGATCGCACCACACTCCTCACCTCTCACTTTGTTCTCTGTATTTATGAGTCTGTTTCTGGGGTTTTGTTTGTTTTGTTTTTTTAAGATTCCACATATAAGGGAGATCATACAGTATTTGTCTTTCTCTATCTGACTTATTTCACTTAGCATAATATCCACTAGGTCCATTCATGTTGTCACAAATGGCAAGATTTCATTCTTTTTTTATTGCTGAGTACTATTCCATTATATGGGGGTGCCCAAAACAATGTATACAAGTGGACACTTTGGTCAATGTTGCTCAAGCAGTAGTTTGCCATAATCAGAAGTGTCTGGACGCTGATGGTAACCACTTTGAGCACCTCTTGTAACTGCAAAACCCAAATGTGACTTGTATTCATCTTTTGTTATCTGTATATATCGAGTATTACAATTTTAATAGTTTTTTTCCTTTCTTACAATGTGTATCATATTTTTGGCACCCTCTATATATAGATATATATCTACGTATATATCTCACATCTTCTTTTCCATTCATCTATCGATGAACACCTAGGTTGCCTCTGTATCTTGTCTATTGTAAATAATGCTCCTATAAACACAGGGATGCATATATATTTTTGAATTAGTATTTTGGTTTTCTTCATATAAATGCCCAGAAAAGAAACTGATGTGTTCTATAGTAGTTCTATTTTTAATTTTTTGAGGAACCTCCATACATACATTGTGTTTTCCACAACGGCTGCACCAATTTGCAATCCCACCAACAGTGCACAAGGGTTCCCGTTTCTCCATATTCTTGCCGACACTTGTTATTTGTTGATTTTTTGGTAACAGCTATTCTGACAAGTGTGAGGTGATATCTCACTGTAGTTTTCATTTGTATTTCTCTAACGATTAATGATTTGTTAGCATCTTTTTATATGTCTGTTGGCCACCTGTATGTCTTTTTTGGAGAAATATTAATTCAGGTCATCTGCCCATTTTTTAATAGAATTTTTTCTATGTTGAGTTATATGAGTTTTTTTTTATATATTTTGGATAATAACCCCTTATTGTATATAGAATTTTCAAATATCTTCTCCCATTCAGCAGGATATCTTTATTTTGTTGATGGTTTGTTCTATGCAAAAGCTTTTCAGTTTGATATAAACATACTTATTTATTTTTAATTTTGTTGCTCTTACCCAGGGAGATACATTAAAAAATATATATACTGCTAAGACCTATGTTGAAGAATTTACTTCCTTTTTTTTTTTTCTTCCGGAGTTTTATGGCTTCAGCGCGTACATTTTAGTCTTCAATCCATTTTGACTTTGTTTTTGTATATGATGTAGTGGTCCAGTTTTCCCAACATCACTTATTGAAGAGACTGTCATTTCCCATTGTATATTCTTGCCTCCCTTGTTGTAGATTAATTGACCACATAAGCAAGGGTTTATTTCTGGGCTCTCTATTCTGTTCCATTGATCTATTTGTCTGTTTTTGTGCCAATAACATACTGCGTTGATCACTGTAACTTTATAGTATAGTTTGAAATCAGGGAGCGTGATACCTCCAACTTTGTTCTTCTTCTTCAAGATTCCTGTAACTATTCAGGGTCTTTTTGTGGTTCCATATAATTTTAGGATTATCTATTCTAGCGCTGTGAAAAATGTCATCGGTATTTGATAGGAATTGCATAAATCTGTAGATTGCTTTGGCTACTATGGACATTTTAATTATAACAATCCTTCTAATCCATGAGCACAGAATATCTTTCTATTTATTAGTGTCATCTTCAATTTCTTTCATCAATGTCTTTTAGTTTCCAGGGTACAGGTATTTTGTCTCCTTGATTAAATTTATTCCTGTGCATTTTACGCTTTGATGCAATTATAAATGGATTGGTTTTTTAATTTCTCTTTCTGATTGCTCATTATTAGTGCATAGAAATGCAACAGATTTCTGAATATTAATTTTGTATCTTGCAATTTTACTGAATTCATTTATTAGTTCTAATAGTGTTTTTTGGCTTTTTTTGGTGCGTCTTTAGCATTTTCTATATGCAGTATCATGCCTTCTGCACATAGTGACAGTTTTACTTCTTCCTTCCAGTTTGGATGCACTTTAAATTGCTGTTTTACTCCTGTGTCCTAGAGCAGGCAAGCGTGCAGGAGTACATCCCTCAGTGACGTCCCTACTGCAGCTCACACTGTCTGGGTAGGGTTCCTATGATTACTACATCTCTGTTTCTCCCACCCTTCTCTAGGTGGTCTCTCTTGCTTGGTGCACAGAAGCTGTTCAATCACCCCTCAGTTGTTCTTCAGAAAGAACTGCTCTATATGTAAGTGTATATTCAGTGTACCCGTGTGAGGTGAGTCCAGGGTCTTTCTACACCTCCATCTTGGGCTCCTCCCTTTGGTGACTTTTTACTAGATCAAACCCATACTCTCCTGCTAGGTATATAAATCCCTCCATGACATTTTACTTTGGGATGACTCTCTGAAGAATGATTTTCATAGAGTCTAAGATCTCCTGACAAAACCATGCAATGATTCTCATTTCATGAGGAGCAGAAGGGATTCATACTTTGCAACTCTTGTCTAGTATTCTTAATCAGGACACTGGCTCTGTGTACCATATCTGAAAAAACAGCTTGGGTATTTGCAAAAGGGAAAGGGAACATGCAGTGTCTGAAAAACTCTTATTTAAAATTCCTATTGTTTAGAAATTGTACTTAGTTGCTCTTGACAATTTAAAAATATATTATGTGTCCTGATTTCTAAAAAACTCAGGGAAATCTTTCCTAATGTCCCATACAGGGTAATAAAAGAGTATGGCTAGAAGCCACTAGGATCCTTAATTCCCATCCTATAAGAATCCATAAAAGAAAGGTCAAAACACTACCCTGTTAGAGACAGTCACCCCGTCATCTGCAGAGGCTTTCCTCCAAGTTGAGGGCAAAACCCTGTTTTCCAGCAATGTTGCTGAGTGAGCCACTCCAGGGTGGAGAATCCCTACTTCAGATAATGAATGGGAAACATTGCTCATAAAACCAGGAAACCCTTGATCAGTCGCTGTCTCTTGGTGCCCTGGGATTTCTATCATAATAAAAGACAATCAAGGATGAAAAAAGCCTCAATTTCAGCTGCCCTTACAACACGACTGCCTCACTTTCACTGCTCCCAACTCCACAGGACCATTCACCTTGGAAAAGCTTCAACTCCTTTCTCGTTCCATCTTGGTGCTGCCCTGCCTCGAATGATCTCCTGTATTCCACATCAAATGAGATTTTTTACTTCCATCAAAGGTCAGCTCAAGTATAAACTCCTGCAAGAAGTCTTCCCTGATTAATTGTACTCTCCATGATCTTTTCTTCCCTTTATTCTCTGACGCCACTCTCCATGGTACATTAAGTTGCCAGAGGGAAATGCTCTGTCTGACTCACTGTCCCTGATAATCAGGAGTTGATGGCATTTTCACATATCAATCAGATGTTCAATAACTTTGTTTTTGTTTCTATAGATGTTAATGATATAAAGCATATAATGGATGAGAAAACAGCTTCATATGGAAACATGAAACTATCATCCTAACTATATCTGTTGCTGTTAACTTGCTCTCTTGGACACAGGCAGGATTTATGAAGCTAAACTTACCAAAAAAAAAAAAAAAAAAGGATAAATCTGAGTTCAAGATATGTAATGAGTTCAAGATATGTATACTAACAGTATGTCACAAACTGTAACATTAATTGGATAATTACTGGCATGTCAAAAATATAGAACATAAAAGTCTCTTGTTCTTCCCCTAAAGTCACTGTAGAGTGTACATTATTCTTAGGCATCCAAATACAAAACGGGCACAATGGTAATTTAGAGGAGGTGGGTGATTTCAAATCAAAACATCAAATAGCTTTAATTTTTAGATAACTGACAATGGAATAAAGTCCCAACACTGTAGCATTTTAATTGAACCTTTTATGATGCAACACCCAACTGTACTAAAAAGAACCAAAAAAATATTATATCTTGGTATCTTCACGTACTAAAATCAAAATTCTATTGAAGTCAACTGGTTAGAGGAAAAGAAACTGAGAAGTTCTGGAGATCTATTGTACAGCACAGTGATGATAGCAAACAATACAGTATTGTATACTTGAAATGTGCTAATAGGATAGCTCTTAAAATTCTCACCATACACACACACACACACACACACACACACACACACAAATGTTAACTATGTAGAGGTGATGATATGTTAATTAGCTTGACTGTGGTGATCATTTTACAATAAACACATATATTAAAACATCAAGTTGTATACCTTAAAAACATATCACTTTTATATGTCAATGATATCTCAATAAAGCTATTTTTTACAGGGAGAGATTCCATGCAAACAGTAACCAAAAGAGTTAGTTGGAGAGGCAATACTAATATTAGACAAACTAGACTTCAATATTATTACTAGAGATGAAGGACATTATATAATGACAAAAGAGTCAATGTTAAAAAACAATTATAGTTATAGGTATATACATGTATCTACTAACACAGCCCCAAATACATGAATAAATGACAGAATTGAAGGGAAAAATAGAATTAAACAATAACAGTTGGAGAATTCAATATGCACTTTCAGTAATGAATATAACTAGACAGAAAATCATCAAGGAAATAGAAGACCTGAACAATACTATATAACAACTAAATCTAATAGGCATCTCTAAAAGATTTATCTCCAGTTACAGCAGAATACACATTCTTCTCAAATGCACACGGAACATTCTCCAGGATATGCCATGTGTTAGGCCATAAAAAAGTGAAATCATACACTATATGTTCTCTGACCACAATGGAATGAAATTAGATATCAATAACATAATTAAGTTTGGGAAACTCACAAATATGTGGATATTAAACAACACACTCCTAAAAGCAGTGGATGAAAGAAGAAATCACAAGGGAAATTAGAAAATACTTTGAAATGAATAAAAATTTATAAAAACAAGCACAACATACCAAAACTTATGAGACACAATGAACACAGGGCTTAGAGGGACATTTATAACTATAAATGCCTATTATAAAGAATGATTTCAAATCAATTACTTAACTTTCTACCCTAAGGAAAAAAACAAAAAGCAAACTAAACACAAAGCAAGCAGAAGGAAGGAGATATGAAAAGTTAAGCAAAAATAAAATGCTGGTTCTTTGAAAAGATCAACAAAATTGACAAACCCTTTATCTATACTGACCAAAAATAAAAGAAAGAAGACTTGACTTACTAATATCAAGAATAAGAGAGGAGACATTATATAAATCTCACAGAAATAAAAATGATTACAATACTATGAACAATTGTATGCTAATAAATTAGATAACCTAGAAATGGACAAATTTCTAGAAAGATAGAAAGTGCTGACAGTGACTCAAAAAGAAAGAAAATCTGAATAAACTTATAAAGAGTAAAGAGATTGAATTAGTAATAAAAAAAACTTCCCACTAAGAAAAGTTCAGGACCAGATAGATTTGCTGGTAAATTCTGCCACATGTTTAAGTAAGAATTAACTGATCTTTTTCACAAACTCTCCCAAAAAAACAGAAAAGGAGGAAACATGTCTCAACTCATTCTATGAGGCCAGTGTTATTCTGATACTAGAACCAAAAAAGACATCACAAATAAAGAAAACTACAAACCAATGCCCCTTAAAAATATACTTAAATATGCAAAAATCTTCAATAAAATACTAGCAAATTGAATCCAGCAATATATAAAGATTATACACCAGGACAATGTGGGATTTATCCCTGGAAAGCAAGTTTCGTTCAACATATGAGAATAAATCAATATAATACACCATTATAGTAGAATAATAATGGCAAAAAACACATGATCATCTTAATAGACACAGAAACATCATGTATCAAAATCCAGCACCCTTTCATGGTAATAAACACTCAACAAGCTAGGAATAAAAACAATTTCCTCAACTTGCTAAAGGGCATCAATAAGCACATTTATATGCCATATTATACTTAATGGTAAAAGGCTGAAAGGTTTCCCACTAACATTAGGAACAAGACAAGGAGGTCTGCTTTCGCCACTTCCATTCAACATTGTATTAGAGGTTCTAGTCAGGGTAATAGACAACAAAATGAAATAAAAGGCATCTATCTAGATTGAATCTGGATTGGAAAGGAAGAAGTAAAACTATATTGCAGATGACATGATGGTGCATATAGAAAAGCCTAAATCTGCAAAAAACTCTTAGAACAAGTAAGTACAGCAAGGCTGCAGGATACAAGAGCCATATACAAATATCAATTGTATTTTTATACACCAGCAATGAACAATTCAAAGAAGAAATTAGGAAAAAAACTCCATTTACAATAGCATCAAAAGAATAAAATATCTATGAATAAATTTAACAAAATAAGTGTAATACATATACACTGAAAATCACAAAACTTTACTGAAAAAAAACTGAAGAACAAAATGAATACTACAAAGACAAGTTCACGGATTGCAAGACTCAATACTGGCAAGATGGCAATACTCCCCAAACTGATCTAACATTTAATGCAATACCAGCTAGCTTTTAGTGGAGGGGGTGCAAATATAGACAAGCTGACCCTAAAATTCATATGGAAAGGTAAGGGACCTTGAATAGTCAAAACAATCTTGAAAAAAAAAAAAGTTGGAGATCTCACACTTTATGATTTCCAAATTTACAAGAAAGATACAATAATCACTAGATGCTACTTGCATAAGGACAGACACACAGATCAATGGAATAGAATTGAAAGTCCAGAAATAAACCCTTACATTTTTGATAAGAGTGACAATATAATTCAACAGAGGAAAGAACAGTCTTTTCAACAAAAAGTGCTGGAAAATTGAATATTTACATGTAAAAAATGAAGTTGGACCCTTACCACATACCATATACAAAAGTTAACTGTAAATAAATTGTATCTCTAAATAGAAGAGCTAAAAGAATTACATTCTTAAAGGAAATCATAGTAAATCTTTATGACTTCGAATTGGACAACAGTTTCTTAGATGAGACAATAAAACCATTGGAAACCAAAGAAAAATAAGCTAAGACTTCATCAAAATTAAAAACTATTGTGCTCAAAGGATACATCAATTAAGTGAAAAGACAAGCTGCAGATAGGAGAAAATACTTGCAAATTTTGTATCTCATAAGGGTTTGGTATCCAGTATATATAAAGAACTCTTACTACTAATCAATAAAAAGACAAACAATCCAATTTAAAAATGGGCAAAGGAACTGAATAGATATTTCTCAAAAAAAAAAAAAGATAAACAAATGACTAACAAACACAAAAAGAAGCTCAAGATCATTGGTCTTTAGGGAAATGCAAATGAAAAGCACAATGAGCTTATTTCACACCCAGTAGGATGGCTATAATAAAAAAAGAGACAAAAACAAGTGTTGAAGGAGAATCAAATAATGGAGAATCAAAATCGTCCTATCTGCTGATGGGAATTTAAAACGATGCAGCTGTTACGAAAAACAGTTTGGCAGTTTCCCAAAATGTTAAACACAGAGTTACCAGATGACCCAACAGGTATACATATACCAGATGACTCCTAGATATACACCAAGAAGTGAGAACATGTTTACACAAAAACTTGTACACAAATATTTATAGCAACATTAATAGCCAAAAAAATGGAAAACCCAAATATCCATCAAGTGACGAATGGATAAAAAATGTGGTACAATGGAATGTTATTCAGCCAGATGAAGGAATGAAGTGCTGACACATGCTACAGTATGGATGAACCTTGAAAACATTATGCAAATGAAAGAAGCCATTCACAAAAGGACACATATGATTCCCTTTATTATGAAATGTCCAGAAAAGGAAAATTCATAGCACCAGAAAGATTAGTGGTTGCCAGGAGCTGGGGGAAGGCTATGAATGGGGAGTGACTACTAATGGGTACAAGGTTTGTTTTGGGGGTGCTAAAAATATTCTGGAATTAATGTGATGGTTGCACAGACTTGTGGATATACTAAAAAAGTAATGAATTGTACACTCTAAAATGGTGAATTTTGTGGTATGTGAATTATATCTTGTTTTTTTAAAAGACATACAATAAGCTGTTAGTAGGAGGATCCAATGTAGGATGTCTGTAAAGCAGCTGAGTAATTAAAAACACTATCTGGATGAACGGATGGAGGGAGGGAGGAAAGGAGGGAGGGACAGACGGACACAACCCCACCCCCATCAATCTGTAGACTGTTAGGGAACGCTTCTTCAATAATGTGTCATTACCAATTAGAGTTGTTTAGACCTAAGTAAGTACCAGCTCTAGTTTATCATCTTAAAAAAAATCAACAATACTTCTGAAGATCCTTGGAAAGATGTGTGTGTGTGTGTGTGTGTGTGTGTGTGTGTGTGTGTGTGTGTGTGTGTATGAGGGGGAAGGAGAGAGAGAGAGAGAAGAGAAAGGGAGAGAAGAAAAAAGAAGTTCTCTTTAGGAGTTTCACTATCTTAAAGTTTTGAAGAGTGGTGGAGGACCAAAAAACTAGTGTAGATCCTTTCTGGAAAAGCTAATCTGCAAAAAAAAAAAAAAAAAAAAAGAAGAAAAAAGAAACACTAATCTGCTATGAGCAACTTTATCTAAATCTATAAAATAGCTCTTTTTATTTCTATCATAAAAGCAAAATAAGGTTTTCTCAAATAATTTGACTTCACAAAAGTGAGCTGGTTAAAAAAAAACTGAGCTGATTACTGAGCAGGATGTTATAATAATCGAAGCATTTACAGATGGATGGTCTGACCAAGAAATCTCATCTTTTTAGATGTGTGCTATTGGAGGTCATAAATCTGAGGAGGGCTTATTTTAAATATCAGTAGAAGTCAACAAGGAGGCAAATTGGACAAATGCAAACAAAAAGCTGCTCCAAGAATAATTATAGCCCAAACTACTCAATACATTCATTCAAATATTTACAGAGAGCCTGACGTAGGTTACAGGCTTCTTTGGGACATTCCATGTTTCTGTATAAGGGGAACCGTTCTTTATTTCATTATGCTAAAGTACACATAAGATAAAATATAGTATCTTCATTATTTTTTTTCATTATGCTAAAGTACACATAAGATAAAATATAGTATCTTCACCATTTTTAAGTGTACAGCTCAGTGGCGTTAAGCACATCCATTGTGTGCAGCCATCACCACCGTCCATCTCCAGAACCTTTTCATCTTGCAAAACTGAAACTCTATACTCATTAAACACCAACTCCCCATTTCCTCCCTTCCCCCAGCCCCTGGCAACCACCATTCTACTTTCTGTCTCTATGAGTCTGAATATTCTAAGTACTTTATTTAAGTGTAGTCATACAGTATTTGTTTTTTTTGTGACTGGTTTATTTCACTTAGCATAATATCCTCAAGGTTCATCCATGTTGTAGCACGTGTCAGAATTTCCTTCCTTTGAAGACCAAATAATATTCCAGTGTAGGTACAGAACACATTTTGTTTATCCACTCATCGGTTGATGGACACCTGGGTTGCTTCCAGGTTTTAGCTACTGTGAATAATGCTGCTATGAACAGGGGTGTCGAGGGGTGCCATCTATTGTCAAGGAGATAACTCAATATCCACTATAATTCACAGTGCGTGGGGAACTATTTTTCCACTTGTGATATTCATTCTTTGGTCTCAGGTTTGCTTATACATCAATATTTTGTTGGTTTGTTTTTATTTTCTGTCATTTCATCAGCATTCTCATTAATTTCTAAAACCAAGCCAGGGGAAAGGAACCAGACTACCTTACGTACTTAAGTATTAATTAATAATAACACGTTAAAGGAGGATTAAATGCAATAACTTATAGGGGGAAAATCCTAAAAACTCTGTAAGTTAAAAGTTTACGTTAGGTACAAGGATATTTCTTAAATGACTTCTTTTCATCCTTCATTATCTAAACAGAAGGAATCAGACAAGAACTATCCCTTCTTCTTAATATTCTCATCTGAACACAAACACGCTGAAATGCCTCACCATCTCAAAAAATATAATCTCTCGATCACCTCTTTCCCTACCTTCCCCCCAATGTCCTTAACAGTAAAAAATACCCTTGAAAATCATACACCTCTATTTCATCATATGAGTAGATGAGAAAGGCAGAAAAGGGATATAACTACATCTACAAGTGCATAAAAATCTCACTTTAAAATGAAGTTTATAGGGATGCAACTTTTCTTTTTCAGTCATCTTTTAAAACTAAAACATACATACATATATGACTGTAACAAACCGTAGATATACTTAGAAGGATCTTGGAGGATTCCAAGCTTTTAAAAAAATTACACTTGAAACCTTAATATAACAAAGCACAACTTTCTAAATTCATTCTTCAAAATAAGTCACAAAGCACAAAGACTACAGAGCAGTGGTTCTCAAACTGGAGGGCTTGTTAAACTCTAAGAACTACGTTCCATCCCCAGGGTTTTTGATTAGTTAGGTCTAGGGTGGAGTCTAAGAATTTGCATTTCTAGCAAATTCCCAGATTACACTTTCAAAATGCCTTTTACATCTAAACAGGAGCACATTCTCTTGAGACTCAACCCATGAAGAAGCATGTGCGTTCCCTTTAAATTAACTTTAAAAACTCATTTTTTCAGCTGTTCTTCCTAAAAGAAATTACTTTGGGTGATATTACTGTTTACTTAGCAGTTTCAGTCAATCCCTTTAATAAATTCTTTATGGTAAAAGGTTTTCAGTTCCCCTGCAAGACAGCCAGGTCTCATTAAGAAAATTATTACCCCGGGTGACTTTTGTAATGTGTGAATTTGGGGTCAGCGAATTTGTTTTCATTTTGGAACTGAGAATTATACAAGCACATATTTTGGCAGGCAAGCTCCATTGAGAAAAACTAGGTACTTGATTATATTAAATTATTTTATACATTGTTTCTGTCTTCATCTGCATGGCCCTTGAGGGTCACTGCTTTCGACTAATAGCCGTTGGCTGGAAACAGCCCAGACACAGGTTTGGCTTGATTCATGGAGTATTTGGGGGAGGGGAGGATATGCTTGAATTAGCACTTAAAAATCAGGCAATTTCACATTAAAATTCAGATTTCCACCTATTGTTTAAGAAAAAAATTCAGAAGATCTGGCAGCATTATTCCCAAATGTCTGCAAGTCAACAACCATCAGCCAGCGTTGGTCTGCAGCTGCCCTTCAGAGAGAACCGGAGCTCTAGCTGGCGACAGTCCCCCTTCATCTCCTGTTGTCTTCAATCGAGTCCTCTCCATTCATTTATTCACTGGCCTAGCACCTTGTGTATTGGGGTACCCAGCATAAGAGACAACAGATAGTAGAGTCACTGTTTCAAGAAGCACACATGCACTGGCTTAAATTAGGTGTGGTGTAGGTGAGTGTCTGGATTCCGTCTCTGAAGGCCTAAGGTTGTTGAGGTGTGTGATCCACCAACAGGCCACCTCTACTCTTTGGAAACTCTTGTGTTAGAAGCCGTCAGGCTAGGATGACTATGCTCCGCAAAGCCATGTCAGGTTGAGACTCTTCCTGTCTGGCAAACAAAACCAAACAAAGCTGCAAAGGATGGATGGCATGCCCGCAAAAACCTGAATGCATTATGCCTGCTGGTCATTTAATTAACCTTTTTCCTTGTGAAATAACACAAAAAAGTCAAACGTAATACATAGCTTAAAATACTGTGGAGTGCACCTCTGCATGAGTCCTACCCAGCCAAGAACAGCAGCACGTCAGAAGCCCCTACAAAGCCGCTCCCCAATCATGACAACCTCCGACTTGCTTCTCTCAGGGTAAACACTCACTTGTGAGATAAGCACTTCCTTACTCTTCTTTATACCCTTGTAATTTCCTAAATAAGAACACTAGGAGCTTCTCTTAACCTAACATTTGGGCTTCTTATTTATTTATTTTTTTAACTTTTGCTTATTTAAGTGTGTTTTTCCAGGACCTATCAGCTCAAGTCAAGTAGTTGTTTCAATCTAGTTGTGGAGGGCGCAGCTCACAGTGGCCCATGTGGGGATCAAACCGGCAACCTTGTTGTTGAGAGCACCGCGCTCTAACCAACTGAGCTAACCGGCCACCCCTATCATTTGGTCTTGACTCCAGTTCCTACCACAGGGCTTTTGAAAATCTTGTAATTTCCTGAGTGATAGGAGTGTCCTTTGCTCTCATATAGCAACTCTGGGCAGGCTTCTGGATAAGGGCTGGTCATCGGAAAGACCAAGCCATGACGGGAAGCCACTCTCTGAGAAGGGAGAAGGGCTGAAAATGGAGTTAATGATCGATCATGATACATGATGAGGCCTCCATAAAAATCCTGAAAGCACAGGGTTTGAAGAGCTTCTTGGTTGGTAAACACATGGAAATTTAGGGAGAGCGGCACATCTAAAGAGGGCACGGAAACGGCATGCCTTTCCCCTCTACCATGCTCTGTGCATCTCTTCCATCTGGCTGTTCTGAGTTATATCCTTTTATAAAAATAAAAAAAAATGGCGATCTAGTGAGTACAATGTTTATCTGAGTTCTGTGAGCTGCTCCAAGAAATTAATCAAACCCAAGGAAGGAGGGGATCATGGGAACCTCTGATTAACAGCCAGTCGGTCAGAAGCACAGGCGACAACCTGGCTTTGTGACTGGCATCAGAAGTGTGTGGGGGGCAGTCTTATAAGACTGAGCCCTTAACTTACGGGATTTGATACCAAAATTGAGTTACATTGCAGGACACCCAGCTCGTGTCACAGAGAATTGCCTGGTGTGGAGAAAAACCTCCACACATTTGGTGAGCAGAAGTGAAATGTTTTGAGTGAGTAGTAAAGGAGACTCACAGGAGAGAAACACGGTAGGAAAGAACTGGGTTTTTCTGCACATAGGAAGGAAAAAACTTTTGTTTTTCCATTACAGCTTCTTTCATCAATGACTGAGAAAGATTTGTTAAAAGTTTCCACGGTGATTATGGATTGTCTATTTCTCATAGTAGTTCTGTAAAATTTTGTTTTATATATTTTGCAACCATGTTATTAGGTATATACAAATTAAGAATTCTATCTTCCTGGTGAATTAAAATCTATCATTGTAAAGTGATAGTAATACATAGTAATGCTTTTTGCCTTAAAGTCTATTTTGTCTGATGTTAACACAGTAACGCCAGTTGTGTTGTGATTAGTGTTTACATTGTATACATTTTTACAGCATTTTCTTTTTTTTCTTTTTTATTTATACACAACTTTAATTTTCAGTTTAGTAGTACACCCATCTGGATTCTTTTAGCGATATACCACACCAATTCAATACAGGCTCTCTAAAGAACCCTTACTTAGGCTACTTCTCTCAGAATCCCTGTGGCAACCTGCACTGTGAAGGCTGTGATACAGACCTGTCTCTTCACTTGTCCCCAGGTCTTGGAAGGATACACTTTGCTTTTGCTATCTAACAGAGCAACATAGATTCCTGCGAATGACTCCCCACATACTTGTTGTGGCTGTTTGCAGCATAGATGACATGCCTATAGAAAGGCCTGTCTGATAATCCTAAATGATAAATAAATGCTTGTTCCAGAAACATCAGTTGATCATTCATTATTCTCAGTAATACTGGATTGTTTCTCCAAGCCTTGGAGTCTCTCCCAGAACTTAGAATCAATTTCTGTAAAGTTCTTCACTGCAGGAAAAAAGTGAATCAAATGATACACTGTATGTTTTAAATTCTTATGGATGTTTCATTGAAATATTGTAGATTTTGTCAGCATACTTTCTTAAAACTATAGCATAATCTTGACAGTCATAAGGGAGCATTATGGAATCTACTAGTTTAAATACCATCCCTCCTCGAACCTGGGCCGCAGCGAGGTGGTACTTAGAAGTTGGATCATAAAACTTTCCCAATAACTCGTATGTTTCATAGACACTGTTACAGTGGACAGCTGCTGAATTTGTTTGCTGTGCAATTTTTAGTATTGCGTTCTCCGTCTGAAACAATTGCAAGTCTTTGGAGGACTACCTCAAAGTCATTACCAGATCCCAACGTGCTAACCTAGATCACCAGTTTAGT
This sequence comes from Rhinolophus ferrumequinum, assembly GCF_004115265.2. Lineage (NCBI taxonomy): Eukaryota > Metazoa > Chordata > Mammalia > Chiroptera > Rhinolophidae > Rhinolophus > Rhinolophus ferrumequinum. The sequence continues at coordinate 42,801,949 of NC_046300.1, forward strand.
TTAAAAGCATGTAACTCAGGAAAACCAGATGGAAGAGATGCACAAGGCGAGGTATGGGGAAAGGGTGCAGAATGTCGACGTGTAGTGAGGTGTACTTCTCTCCCTGAATCTCCATGTGTTCGTTAACCCAGGAGCTCCACATCTTTTTATTTTCAAGCATTCTGTATCCATATATCTAAGATATATTGTTTGCATAATGCATATAATTTAAAAAATCTAGTCTGACAATCTTTGTCTTTCAATTACAGCTTTTAGTCAGCTTATGTGTAATATAATTACTGATGCGTATGGGTTTAAGTCTACTACCACTCCTTATGTTTTCTATCTTTTTTTTTCATTCTATGTTCCTTTTTCTTCTCTTCCTTTAAATTTTCTCATTAGATTTTTTTTCCCTTTATTAGTTAGAAGTTATCACATTTTTTCTATTTGTTAGTGTTTAGTCTATTCATTACAACATATATCCTTGACTTACCAAGGTCAAACATTAACCGACACCTTTACCATCCCCCAAGACAATGTAAGAACCTTGAATAGATTAATTCCATTTACCTCTTCCCAAATGCTATGCTATTTTTGTCCCATAGCTTAAATCTCTCTCTATTTTAAAAAAATCCAACGTTGTATTGTCTCATACAGTCAACGTTCATGTAGAGTTACCCACATATTTACTGCTTTCTTTGCTTTTTATTTTTTTCTGACACTGTAATTGAAAAATTTTTTGTAGAAGTGATCTGAGGACTAAAATCATGATATCTTCCTCAAAGAAGATTTCGCTGCTTTTACCTGGCACCTCTGGGCATTAGCCAAGTGGAATCATCTTAATCCGAGGAAGCCTTAAGGCTTCTAGGCCACTCAGATAATGTGAAACTGAGCAGCAGCCAACATGAGAGTTGGTTTACTTCCAGTTACCCTCACTCCTGGGTGTATCTCTTCAGGGGATCCCAACTCAAAGTGGGATATGGTTTACCAGGTTTCCCAAGCTTGACAAGACCCAGACTATAATTTTTAACCTCGAAAGGACACCAAAGGTGAGTTCAGGCTCTCAACTTCCTTTTCCTGATCAGCATATGTCCAGCCCTAAGACAAAAGTGGTCCCAGCGCTAGGCTCACTCCTCTGTGTTCACATTCTTTCCCAACTCTCAACTCAATAATCCCTCACAATTTATTAGTTCTTTGACACTTAAGAAGATTAAAAAATAATTTATGTAGTTTCTGTAGGTAACTTTATTAAGTGAGCAGGTTTGAATCGTGTCACTTATCACTAGTTAAAGTACTAACCTCCCAGCATTCGCTTATGTATTATATCCTTGGTACCTGGCTTGACCTTGCACTGCCCCTAGGTATGGAAAAGTGCTATGGTGTTCTCTGAAGAATCGTGATCGCTCTTCTTGGCAGACACTTGCCCTTCTAGTGCAGAGGAAATACAGAGGACAAGGGTTCAAGTTACAGCTCCTATCTCTTACTCACTCTGCGACTCTGGACGAAGGTTTGTCTGCAAAATTTGGTGGGAGAGATAATACTACCATGTTTCCCCGAAAATAAGACCTAGCCGGACCATCAGCTCTAATGTGTCTAATGCGTCTCGTCTTATATAACATAATATAATATAAGACTGGGTCTTATATTAATTTTTGCTCCAAAAGACACATTAATAGAGCTGATGGTCTGGCCAGGTCTTATTTTTGGGGAAACACGGTACCACACATATCAGAAGATCAGATGAAGAAACACAAAAGAGCTTGAAAAAGCCTACAAACTAACAAGAATTAGAATTCTTTCCCCTCATTTCTCTGCCCCGTGAACCATTCATCCATGTCTCTGGCTAATTCATCATGGCTGGCCAGTGGTCACCGGACATTTCAGATCACTCATCAATGGCTGGCAATATTACAGAAGACACAAAATTCCAGGGTCAAACAAAGGGATACCTATTATATTATCTATAATTTATTTGAAAACACTTCAGCACACATACTGTGTGTACATACAATGTACACTATACACTCTCCCTCTCCCTCCTAGGGGTAACTAGTTAGTATTTGAGGTATCCTAATCAGGAATATATAATTCAGATGTGGCTGGCTCACATTTGAAAGACTAATTAGAAGTCCAACTTCCAGAGTCTGAGTGGATCAGCTACAGCTATCCTAATGTATACCAGAGGGTTCCCTAATCAGTATAAAGAAATAATTTTTCTGATGACAGTAATAGTGTTCAAGATATACGGATTGGCTAGAAATATTGTACAGGGACTTCCAACCTTATTCCGCACATGTGGGTTATAAGAATCTGACAAACCGGGTAGCCCAGTGCTCTTTGCAGCAGCCCTTGGGACCTAAGGTTCTGGTCCTGAGTCTGGACACTTCACAGAGGATTCCATCACCTGATACAGGTCAAAGGTTAGAAATGTCCTGGAATGAGACTGTGTCTGCATCTGTCTCTCCTGAACCTTGGAAGTGAGATACATATGGAAAGGACGAAGGTTGGGGTTTTCTCAGTCTATAGGAACGGGATCAATGACTAGCTTTTGTGCCCGCGTGCTAATACATGTTCATATGTGGGGCAAAATTTGGTCCGAGACTTGACTTTAGTGTTATAGACCACATGGTAGCATGATAGCCTATAATCACGGGAAGCTACCAGTTTCTACCCAAAAGATCTGTACTATTGGGAGCAGTAAAACTGGCTCAGTTCAGTCTGTAACAATTGTGATGCATCAAATTTCCCAAATGAAGCCTGCTGGGACATAACCTCAAGGCAGGAATATCATGCTGATGGAGTTGATGTATAATCTTGCCATCCTAGACCCTCCAAGAGAAAGACTATTTCTCTTCAGTGAGAAAAACCACAGGAAGCTATGGAGACAGCCTTGGGGTGCGGGTTTTGCTGGGTCTGGGAGCTTGTCAAAACTACCACCATTCTGCTTCTTGGCCCCTGGAATGCAATGATACCCAATTTCTCCCCTGCCCAATGATTTTCTCCAAACCACCTGGACTCTGTATTCTACTCAAAATAATGCCATTTATACAATATCTGTATTCAAAAGAATAGATGGGAGACTACTATCCTACTTTCTCAGTAAATGTAAAACAGAAACATTCGCATTTACAAAAACACAGTACTGTCCAGTTTGGGATTATTAGCAGCTGTATATCTCTACCCTACAAATGTTTTAAAAAATATTTAAGCTTAAAATGAACCAAAATGGGAAAGTGAACTATGTTTGCCATAAACAATTTCTTGAGGAAAAACTTTGAAACTCTTATCTCTCATGCTGCATCTGTGCTGGAGGGCATCTAGAAGTTGCTCTAGCCCACATGTTTTTCCTGATGATACAGTCTGAAAATGTGATCATAAGAAATCCATTCTTCTGGGTGTCAGGATTCCCCTTTGAAAGGACAAGTCCCCCAAGGAAAGTTAACCAATTCCTTCACCAAGGAACTTAACCAATCAGTCCTCAAAACTGCCAAAAATTAAAAGTGGAATCTTTTCCCCCAAAAAATAATACATTGAAATTCTGTCAGTGTGAGTTAATCCTGCCATATCATTGTCTGAGAGATGTTTAATATGGCAGGTAAGTGAGCTGAAATCCTGGGCCTTAATGTAATTTCTCTGAGCCTCGTGTTCTCTCTGCCTGACAGATTGGGAAGCCCTTTTCCTAGCCCCTTCTCAGGAAGCATGAAAGGGACACTGGGGGAAAAAAATCCCTAAGATGATGCTAAAGGAAGAGAGAAATGCTGCAGCACTTGAAAAGATTAAGCCAAGGGCCAAGGCAGCTGGTCCTCCCTGCTCATGTTACACTGGCTCCCAATCCATTTATAGCTACAGAAAAAAAAAAAAAAAAAAGCAAAAGGGCTGAGACAAAAAAGTCTTCTGAGAAGCAGTGTGGGACAGGGACGAGAGCCACTGCACTGACAGGCAGCAGGCCTGGGGCTGTCCCAGAACTACCATCCTGGATCTCTTATGTCCCTACCTCTAAGAGCACAGAGGAATGCAGAATTCAGAGGGCACGCAGCTAAGAAGGCATTCCCAAGGTTTATGTCAGCTCATCTCAAGTTGTGGGCCTGACATTGGTTTCAGATACCTGCACAGATACTTCAGGAAATCAGAGGATTCACCCTCTTGCCTAGTGTACACCCCCTGGGAACAGTAAACCTCAGCTTCATTTTGGTTAATAATAAACCCCTACATGAACAGCCTACTTGAAAAGGGGAAAGGAAAGAAAAAGAATCCAATGACCTACACATTAATACTTGCTCACCTCTTGAGGCCATGCACTTTTAAAAGAACTGCTCATCCTTTTTTGTCTTTTTTTTTTTTATTCCCCTCTCTTTTTGTCAGCTTCTGAAGATGGAAAGATGTTATGGCTGTAAATTACGAAGTGAGTGCTTTTATGAAAGGAAATGGGAACGGCACTGATCTCTGCTCATACAAAGGAGCAATCGAAAAGATTTAGAGCGCCATGGCACTCAGCATACAAGCTCTCATTTCATCTCCATCGCCACTAACACAGTATTTTAACTATTCTTCCACCTGAGAAACTGAAGCGAAATTCTGGAAATGATCTTCCAACACAATAACAAAGTTTGAGATGCTTGTCACAGGTCACTGTTAGTAGACGGCAATGTCTCTAAAGCCAGTGCTGGTTTCTAAGGCACAGACCACATCAACACGTCCCGTTATCTGTCAGCCAGCTGGTGTCAGGAGGTTGGTGTACTCTGAGTTCCCTTGCATTGGGGCTGTCACTTGTTCAGACCCACAAGCTGTATAAAGCTCTTGCAGTTCTTTTTAAATTTTTTAAAATTTTTTTCTTGCAAATTGCTATTCCCCTTTATTCACAACACACAGCTCCAAATTACTTCAGGCTTTTTCCAAAAAATCAAACCCACCCTCAAAGGTCAAGAAGTCACCACTGCTGAGGTTATTAAGAGGAAAATATTGTGAGATCTGAAGCAATTTCCCAAGAAGAACTTGTCAACGGTTTCGAGCGAGCACAGCAGAACTGAAACACTCACACTGCCTCCCCAGGGAACACTGTGAAAGGGCCCATTTCTTGGGATTTGCAGTCCCTGTTCAGGGAGGGTAATAGGGTGATGTAGGTCTTATTTTTCAGGTATTAAGTGCCTATTGGGATAGTCTCAATAAGTAGTGAGTGATTAGGCAAAAAACAGCAGAAGTTATGAAATAAAACGGTTACTGCTTTGGTAGAGCCAAGTGACGTGGGGTGTTTTTGTTCTTTGTTTTCTTACTTATGTACGTTATTCTACTCGTAAGTCATTTTGCATTCATTTATTTTTTTAAAACTCGCTTACACGTCCGTCAGGTCAAACTGAATAACAGAAGATCTGGATATGGACACAGTGGTCATTTTAGGCATGGCTTTTAGTCAGGCTTTCTTCTTCAAGGAAGAGCAACGCTGAGCTCATGTTCCAGGTTTGGGATATGCGAGAGGTATTAATGCAACACTGAATAATTGCGACTTGCCTCAATCCCTAGTTTTGTTACTGTCTCCTGTCAGGGTCCTCCATGAAAGAGTTGACATAAAAGGAAAGGGAAATGTAAAGCAAAACTGAGAACTGGGGGAAACCCAAATTTTCCCTCCTGCCGTTTCAAATAACACAAAAATATACTTTCACATGGATTTCTATCCCAAGTTGGAGTGCCGAGAAAGGTCTTAAAATATCTACATGCGCCAGTGAATCCAGAGTCAACTACAAAGCGACCGTATGTTGTCTAGAGCTGTAATGGCAGCTGAGTTCTGACTGTAGGCCCATGTCTATCTATTCAGCATACCCTTCAAAGCAGTCCTCACAGGAGAATGGGCAGTTATCCCAATGATGCTGCCATTCCTTAAAGCACTGCTTGCTACACACTTATACAGTGTCAAGATAATTCCTCTAATTTGCAAAACTTGCAATGTCTGTTCTCCTGTGACTGGTCATATTTGGCCACTTTCAGCCATTTTAGGACTACAGAGAAGATATTTCCCAACTTTAGTCTGATGGCTATAAATTCAAGATGTTAAAAAAAAAAAAAAGTACGTAGTCTTTCCTTCCTGGTGAAGAAAAAAACTTAAAATTTTTATGATGAAAGACTTACTTAGAACTAGGGAAAGCCAGGCATTCTAGAATTTATCACTCTCATCACATAAAATGTTATATAAACAAGGTATAAGAACAATAACTTTAGGAATAGGATGTCCTCAAACAGTTCTTTCACATCTTCTATGGCCAAAAAAAGACTATCGGTCTAAGTCCTTTTAGAAATACCTGGACAGGATATTGAAAGATGCTTTAGAAAAAATAGCGCACTGACACTGAAAAATTCTGCCAGAGAGCAAGAAAAACCCTTCAAAGAACTCATTGAAAGAATGTACCCTTTCATAAAATGCCTAAATCATCTCTGATGAATCCCAAAGGCTCCCCGTCTTAATATACTCTGGAAATGATCTTCCAACACAATAACAAATCATCGAAAGCATCAACTAAAGCAACTGAGATAGTAAAAGCTGGAAAGAAGCTCAGCCGAATAAATATGCAGGACCCTGAAACGTAACATTCAATAATAACTACCATTTATGGCCTAATGATATCTCATACCTTTGCACGAGTAGGCAAACAGCACCATGCTACTGAGTCTTAGCTACCTACCAGACTGAGAGTGCCTCGAAGGCACAGGCCTAGCGGCTGCTTTTTTTTCTTCCCTCTCTCCTGTTGCACTACTCATTTTATCTACCAAACCATTCACTCATTTTTCTCACCATTCAAAACATATTTAATCAGTTCTTACCACTTGCTAGAAACTAGTTACCCCTTCCAAGCTCGGAACTTTTCTTGAGTAAAGGTGTTTAAATAACTTGATATACTTGAATTATATAATTATGCAATATAACTTTACTCTCTCATCTGGAGGGTATCATCAGAAACTTCAGAGGCTGCCTTATTTACCTTGGTGTCATCCAAAAATATGTTATGAAATAGTACCTCCAATGTTTGTTGGGACTAAACTGCTATGACAATAGTCATTAAAATAAACTCTTGTAAATATATATTTGGGTGTTTAAAACCTTCACTTTAAATAGCCATATATATTGTATACAACCTGTGTATGTACTAGCATGTACATCCATAAAAGGTCTTCCAATTCAAGCTAGATGGCTCCCTTATTTCAAAAACCCAGTAGTTACTACCATGTTCCTCCCTCCCTAGTTTCCAAAGGTATTAAGGGTAGAGCGAGAAGGGAGGAAGATAAATGTATTGTATAAATAAAAAGGAAAGATGGAACATGAACAGATGATAGTTGGGCTCCCTCCCCATCAGGAGTCAAATCAACGTACTACTAGAGTAGGGAGAACTAACTCTTAGAACTCTAAGCAAGCTTATTCTCTTACCCTGTCCCCCAATTGGATGCAGCTGAGCCTAAAAAAAAAAAACAAAAAAAAAACATGAAATAGCTAATCATGAGATTCTATCAGATGAGTCATAAAATAAAACCCAGTGTTGGATCAGCTCCTACATCTTCCTTTTACTACAGTTGAGGAAAATGAGTCCCCAAAGAGATGGTAACCTTTCAAAGCTATACAGAGAGGTCACGGTGGGGTTGAGGCTGGCTGCAATACTCACCCCCAGTGTCTCATCCAGAAGAGCTTGGCAATGGCACCAAAGGAAAACTCATAGAACAAGGGTTCTTCACTAGGACCCAAGGCATGTTTTGGGGACTACATATAGTCACTGAAATTGTCTGCAAAACTGAAATTGTCTGCGTGGCTTTGCATATTTGCGGGGAGCATGGTCTATTGCATTCATCAGTCTGAACAGGGTCGATGACTCCAAAAATTTAAGAACTACTGTGTCAAGGATGGGCTTGGGGGGAAGCCTAAAAGGGTATGAGATTAATTCCAAACGAAAAGGAACCCAGGTTTCCAATAACCTGAAGACTACGCTTGGGCCAAGCAGCCAGTGGAACTGTGTACATAGAACACAGTCCTACACTTTCTGGTGTGGATGGTAAAAAGGATCCTGTAGGGACAAAAATGTGTTTAGGCAAAAAGCTGGTGTGCTTTTGTGACCACAGGTGACAGGGAAAGGGGTAGGCAGCACAAGCTTCAACTACTGATTTGGTGGTCTCAGAAGACCACAGGTCAGAAGTCATGAGCAAGGCTGAGTTCCCTGCAATCACAGAAGAGGTTCTGGCAGTAGCTATCACAAGCCCTAATGGGAGGTTTCTGCAGCCTCTCAAAGCCAGGGCAGGCTTGACCTTCAATCCAGCCTCTCTCATTGTACCTGTTTGTGAACAAACAGTGAGCCCAGAAAGGGTTCCATACGCCCTGGGAGACCTAATGTGATCACAGGGGTCTTTGTTTTCTTCTTATTTCTGATGTCAACATCAGTCCCAGGAGTGGGCAAAGGCCTTGGTATTTGGTCACAGGGAACTGGATACACGTCAGCCATTGCAATTTCCCTGGGAAACAGAAAATATTTTCCCCACTCTATGGATGAGGAAATTGAAGCAAAGGGAGAAATGTCCAAGGTTTGTCAAGGAGGTGAAGAGCCAAGAGTGCTGAGGTTAGAGCTTGTAACTAAATACTCCACACTGGCTCTGGCAAGATATTCCATCTCCTTTTGGGAACCAAGCAGTTCTGGAGATTGGCGAAACACTAGTTGCTAAGGATAAGATGTGGGATGCAGTTTACACCACACGACCATACATATGGAATCCATCACACATGAAAACAGAAGACTTGAGGCCTCCTTGGGTAAATGAGATAGGAAAAGGGAACCTGTGGGTTACTCATCATTTTCCAAATCAGAGATTTATGTCCCTTTTGGAAAGGAGAAGGAAAACCTGTCTGCAGCCCAGTTTTGAGTAACATTTGCCACTGAGAAGCTGTATGCAAAAATTCCTGGCACAAGCTTTGGAGAGCTCTTCTGATTGGGCCCTCCAAGGACAGTCCTTGGGAATGACTGAGATTTAAAACTCTATCTCATCAGAGGAGCAGGAGTATCCTCGATGCAACAGCATAAATCCCTCTCTCTAATTTCAAACTTACAATAGGAATGTTCAGAGAGAAAAATTATGTACATATACCTATATACATATAGATTTTTTTTTAAGTCGAGAAGGGTAGAGATCAACAGCTAACAGTGATCTGCGTGATTGTAATACAGTTGATTATCTTTTTAATCCTTAAATACATTTGCTGATTTTGTCTATAATTAAAATGGATTACTGTGGGATAAAGAATAAAGACAATATAAAAGCTAGTGACTTTGAGTGTCAATAGAGAGCCAGAGCTTATCTCATCCAACTGACTCACTGAACAAAAAAAGAAAGGGAGGTGGACAGAGGGGGGAGCACCTTGCTCGTGGTCACTCAGCCCGCCAGCCATGGAGGAAAGCCAGGCCTCTGGAAATCCCCCGGCCGACTTCCTGGCCTCCACACCGCCCTGGTGCAGCTGCCGATTCCTTAGGGTAGGAAACCCCCTAAGCTTGGTGCTGGGTAAGAAGGAGTTTTATATGGAATTGTAAAATTCAGAACAGCAGCCTCATGTCTTAGACCAAGTACACCAGATTCCAACTCAAGGATAGCTGAAAATTCAATGGTACTCACCAAGCCAAGAGGACAATTTGTAGGGAATTAGGTGCCCCAGGCTCTGTCACAACTGCTATAACTGCACAACTTCATAAATGTGCCATGTTTTCTTGACTCTGGTTATTATACATGCAAGTCTCCCTGTCTAGAATGCCTTCCTCTTGCCCTCTCTCCCAGGTGTTTCTATAAATTCCTACTCATCCTTTAACAGCAACTCAGAAGTCATTCTCTGCAAGGCCTTCCCTAGTCTTCCCCGTTTATAAAATTGGTACTAGGATACCGTAACAAGAGGACGTGCCTTGACTGCAGAGCATATCACAATACAAGGAAAATCAGAATCGGTGTATAGGTCTGTCTCACCCTCTAGATAGAATTCCTTGAGGGCAGTGGCTATTTTAATCATCTTTGTAGCTCTGGTACCCAGCAGGGACTCAAGTGTCAGTTGAATAAATGAATGCCTGCTAATAAATATACGGTAAGATTTTAACCTTTCCTTGCAAATCTACGATTTGCCTTTCTGTCCTCTAAATGGTGCATTTGCAGAGCTGTTAGGCAACAGGTTGCTTTGGGACAGAGGTTTTTCTTAGAGTTTAAATAGCTGAGTTTAACATTGGTATTTCAATCTTTTTCATTTATAAAGAAATAAAATAGGAGAAAGGTAGGATTATATAATATTAAAAGATAAGTGCACAGGCTGGCTATGACAAAGGCAAAAAGAAAGTATAATTTACCACAGGGTGATAGCAGCTAACATGTACGATTCCTACACCACCCTTTCCCCACCAGTCCTCAAGACACTCGTACACAGATGCACACAGAAAGTTAATAAGTCACTTTGGGAAGTTTAATCATAACCCATCAACAGACGAGCCCATTGCATAGTAAACACCAGAAAGAGTATATTATTAGGGTTGCTAATCACTAATTAAAATCTCAAGATCAGGTTTCTGGGCACATCTTGCTACATCTGTGCAGCAGACAGGTCCCAGATGGTATGAAAACCAAGTCTGGAGCCTGCTTCTCCCTAACAGGCTGTTCTTGCAATATCACAAAGTTTGTGGGTGACAGAACTATGCAACAAGAGCAAGAATACTCCGCAGTCTCTTTATGCACAGCCCTGCTCCGGACTGCAGATCTGAGAGCAGTTTTTAGTCAATTTCTGGGTTTCGGAAAAAAGGCTATTGTTACATAAAATACCAGAAGGTGTCTAGCTTTCTCCTTGTAGGGAAAGAATGATCACAATATTCAACAATATTCAACATACTGCTCCTCTCCCCGAAGATTGCCTGGGAAGGGGTACAAGGGAACTTTCCGGGGTAATGGAACCATTCTGTCTTGACTGAAATGTGGGTTTCATGGGTGTTGAAACAATTGTCAAAACTTATAGAATTCCCTTAAGATTCATACATTTCACTGTATAAATTTTACCTAGAAAAAAAGAGCCATGAACAAATATCAAACTAGTTAGAAGGTTTATGTTCTGCAGTAGTATGGGCTAGCAAGTTTGAAACTACTTTCTGTGTATTCTAGACTTCAGCAAGTGAGTAAATATACCTAGGATAACGGGAGCCAGGTTTCTCACTGTTGGAGAAGTTAGTTACAAATACAGAAAGGGGGAAAATTCACCAAAGGGAATAAAACACAGCATGTACCTTCTGACACCAGGATATGTCATCACTTCTTTGGTATTCCTGCCAAAAATTCATAACCTGAATCTAATCATGAAGAAACATTAGGCAAATCCAAATCGAGGCAAATTCTACAAAATAACTGGCAAAATATCAAAACACTGAAGATAAGAAAGACAAAGGCTAAGGAACTTTTCCAGATTGAAGGAAGCCAAAGAGACATGACAACTAAATGCAATTGCTTGGTCCTGAATTGGATCCTGGTCTCGGAGGAAAAAACCTATAAAGGACATTACTAGTACAAATATTTGAAATCTAGACTGTGAATTAGATAATAGTATTGTGCAGACATTAAATTGCCTGAATTTGATAAGTGTATTTTGTTTAGGTAAGAGGATTTCCTTGTTCTTAGGAAATATACAACAAAGTATTAAGTTGTAAATGACCACAATGTCTCCAACTTCCTCTCAAAGTTTTAAGAAAAAGAGAAAAGGGGTTGGGGAACAGAGAAAGAAGGGAACCCGCACACACAAATGGGGCAAAATGTAAACAATTGGGGTGAATAGGGCTAAAGGGTATATAGGAATTCCTTGTACTATTCTTGCAACATTTCTATAAGTTTAAAATTATATGAAAATAGAAAATACCCCCCAAATACCCTAACTTTCCAAAAAATATTTAGGTGAAAGGATAATAACAACAAACTAACTCAATGTATTATGAGAAATTCTTTCAAGAATATTGGTTTCAAAATTATACTTTTCCCTGTGATAGTGACTCCACAAAACTCTATTTGGCTCTATATTCCTTTTTAGAATTAAAAACCAATTCATATAGCTTCAAATATGGTTTTTTGAAATACCAGTGGTAGATAGTCATTTTAGAAGGTCTTGCAAGGCAATCAACAGAAATTGGAATGAAAGTAACTCCTCACTTCCCTCCAGATTCTTTAGTAGTTTTTCTGTAAGACAGAACAATTCACCTGGCTATATGCCAAGCTAAAATCAAACAGGATAAGAAATGATTTATGTGTAGATGATTCAGTCTTCCCTGCTATAGAAGCAGAGAACTATATTCTTGCCCATTTCAGGCTTTACAAAAGGTGTGTGTGTGCGTGTGTGTGTTTAAACAAACACACCTATTGTGTTTACACACACACACGCACACACACACACACACACACAAACAGGAGCATTATTACTCAGCAGAGCTTATTCTACCTCCCCAATCTTTCTGTCTGTATTTGTGGTTAAAGCAAGAAAGAAGTACGGCCTTGGTCCTAGGTAAAAAAAAAAAAAAAGAAAGAAAGAAAAAGAAAAGAAAAAATACTAAAAACTACCAAAGGAAAAAATTACTTCATAGATGTCTAAGGAGAATTTTTCAAAATTCATTTTTAGCCCCAAAGAATCTTTTTGAAACAACAACAACTATGATATGACTCAGTATAAAAAATATTATGCTAAGTACGCATTAAAAAAATTCACATGCACAGAGACGAAAATGTAATTGGAGTTGTCATTTCAGTGAATTAATATTGGGTTTACAGATAATAGAGAACGACATTCTCCTATGTGAATAAAGAAGTTAGCCAAGTAAGTAAATGCTGTGTTTCTACTGTAAGGAAATACATGTACCAATGAAGCAACCTTTCCAGCACAAAAGAAATTTAATACCCGACCACATGAAAAGTGATCGCTATGGGAATAGCACAGCTGTTAAAATCCAAGTCAGTTTGTATTAAATTGTCCAGCATGTTTATATAAAGCAAGACTCTCAAAATGACCACCAAGAGGAAATAATTTTGCTAACAAAAATGTGATACCTATACTTAATTTAATGCTTACAATAAGTGCGAAAGAAAAATGCAGAGCTATTCTCTTTCAAAGAATATAAGGGACCTCAGTCAGCTGGCCTGCTTATGATTCTTTTAAACAGTATCTCAAGGGCTAATTTAATTAGAACTAGAACAAAAAAGAATGAGTGTTTGCATTTCACTTAGAGAACCCAATTATCTTTATTTCATTGACTAGCCAGATCTACATGAAGCTACAGAAAAACTGGCACCTGTGCCAAGCGATTTCAATATGAAAATTAATACTACTGCCAAGTTATTTTGAGACCAATTAGCTCAGCCATTCAAAGAAAAAAAAATTAAAGACAGAAGTGCAGATGGACATCCTTGAAGCCTTGACTTGAGCAGATAGGAGATACCTTAAAGCAACTATAGAAAGAATGAGCTCATGAGTAACTACTAACAAATGGTGAGCTTTAAATCTCAACATACACGGGATACAGGATGATAAAGCAGGAGCTTAGTTTACTTTGGAAAAAAGAAAAAAGAAAGAAAATTACTCTAAATTTCTGAGCACCTCAAATTAACCAACTTTATCAACATTGTTTGTCAAATCTGAGTTAACTTTTCAGATAAACTGGTCAGGATCGAGCTTCTCATAAGTTATGGCCCCAATGAAGTTTTCAAAGAAAGTTAGATGGGAGGGGGGTAGGGATAGGGGAGAAGGTGAAGGGATTAGAAAGTGCAAATTAGTAGTCACAATCTATAGTCTCGGGAATATGCAATACAGTATGGGGAATATAATCAATAATGTTGTGAAGATCGTGTAGAGTGCCAGATGGGCACTGGACTATTAGGGAGATCACGTCATAGATGCCTGACCACTGCGCTATACACCTGAAGCTGAAGTAGAATAATATTGACTGTTAACTATAATTAAATATATATACATACATACACACACACATATATATATATAGTCACAAGATATGAAGTACAGCATAGGGAAGATAGTCAATGCTATTGTAACAGCTATATACGATGTCAGAGGAGTAGTAGATTGGGGGGGTTATCACTTTTTGAGGGGTGTAAATGTCTAACTATTACATTGCTTTGTACACCTGAAACTAATAAATAAATAAATAAAAACAAAGTTAGATCACTCAGAGTGGAGAAATGTCCCTAGAATTCAATCCCTTCCTCACTGCCAGATGTAGGCTGCACAGCAAAGAAGTCCCAAATTATAACCCAGAGGCCAGAGTTTGGGATTAGTGACCCCCAACATTATTGTGCATAACACTTGAACATGAAAGTTTTATCAAGAATCATGAGTTTTAAAAGCCCAGGTTAAATCACCGGGTGTTAGAACGCTTCAAGAGGCATCCAAAAGGAAATTTGCTGTCACACACAGCATACATGTAAAAATAACTCAGACCATCTCAAAGCCTATTAACAAATGAGATGCCATCACTGTAGTTTTGAGATATATCAGCCGTTTCTCATTACAATGGAGGGCACACAAGCTCTATTTTTAGAGCCCTGGAAAGATCAAAGCTGAATGGGCCCTTTTATTGGCTTCCCTTCAGGGCCCTAATCTCCATTTACTTTTCTTTGTCATTATATACATCTCCAAAAGACACACCACCAGGACTGCCTGGTTATCTCCCCCATCCTCTGAGTAACACTTAAAAGTTACTATATGATCTTCCATGAGAGGGAGAAACCCTCTGAGGGAAGAACAAAGACCAGGAAGTTCAAGTCAAAATTACCCTTATACAAGTGTTGATACAGAACTAAAACATCTAATTCAGTCTCTCTCTGTGTACTATAAACCAATTTTTCTCAGGCCGGTGCTTCTGCGAGAATGAATACAGATAAATGAAAACAAAATTCTCTCTGGTTTTTTAGACCCCACCACTCTCCCAAAAAGCCCTGAGTGGGTTTCAATGCCTCCAGCTGTTAAGGCTAACGAGCTCATTTAAAAAACAGTCCCTTAAATGCAGAACGACTTACTTTGGAAGAACAAGCTGTACATTTGTCAAATGCCAGGCTGACAGGAAGGACATTATCAAACCGTGAAAGAAATCCTCGGATCTGAAAACAAACAAAACAAAAAATTCACAGTAAGCCCGAAATGACACCACCTGTGAAATGCATGCATAGTTTCAGACAAGAAGCAAGAAACGATACGGTGGCCTTGACACAGATCACTAGCGAAAATGAAGTTCAACATAAATATTTTCCCTTGTACTATAATCCGTGTGAGGATGAACTATATTTTATTCCATCTTTTATTCCGTTAGGAACGAACCAACCAGTGCTTACAAGCTTTTCACATATTTGTGACCTAAAAACATAATTGGTTTCAAAATACACAAAGAAAGCTATAAAATCTAAAGTATTTTAATAAATGTCTTCAAAAATGTAACAGGTCAACTAGTTCATTTTGACTCAACTCTCATACATAGGTTATATATACTCTCATATATAGGTTATAGTGAATATGGGATAAGTGTGTATTTCTAGGATATAATACTGAGTGGAGCTCCACAAAGTAAGGGGACTTACAGAAAGCAGACACAGTCCTGAATATAGCATATCCACTTACTTGCTTGACTAGAAACAGGAATAGAATGTTAAAAAATCACCAAATTTATGGGGAAACAGTGCCACCTTGAGCATACTCATCTGGACTACAAGACATAAATATTGTATATGTCATTAAAATATTATTACTAAAAACATGAATGGCAAACTCTCTAAAGTCTCCACAGGACTCATTTATAAAAAGCCAGACAACACGAGTTAATGTATTCTCAAGAGTTAATGAGCTAATTTATGTGATCTTTCCAATTACCTCATTTTATGTTGATAAAACTCCAGCTCAGAAAGGAGAAGGAACTTGGCTCAGGAAAACAAAGTGGAAAGCTAAGATGCAAAAGCGGCCCTCCTGATGCCAAACCTGGCCAGGCCTTGGCCTGGGCTCCCTCCCTCCTTCCCTTTCTCTCTGGATATCCCAGCATTTGTCTTCAACATTAGGTCTCAACACAAATTTAAACGTCTCACTTGAATAGAGCAAAAGAACCAACCCATGCCCTCGTGTTGCCTTTAGCCACCCTACCAACACTCCCTGCAAAACAAAAACAAAGCCCGATAAAGTCTTTATAGAAACTAGCTTCCTTCCGAATTTAGATAACTCCATCCGTAAGCCCACACTGCAGCTAACAGTCTAACTGCTTGTGCGTACTGGAAAATCTAACTTATGACGGAAATGCCTTGCAGCCATCTTTTAAACGTCCTTATCAATATTAAACGTCCTAATCCAATATTGAAAGAGTGTTTGGTCGAGAGGCTATATTAAATAGTTGGGATAAGCTAGATAACCTCATTGTGAACCTCTAAAATGTGACAATCTTTTAGTTCCTTATGTCTCAAGAATGTGGTGACCATTTTATAATGCAGTACTTGAAGCACAATCAGGGTCTTAAGTTTGCTCTTCAGGACATCAAAACAGAAGACATCAAACTGGCAGACAAGACTTTAGTGACAAATCACAAATGGGAATGGTGAGATAGGCATGAAATCTGGAAGTTATAGCTTGAAAGAATGTTCATTTAATATAAAATTTACTGAGAGAAAAACTTGATCATATGTAGCATGATTTCCACTAAAATGCTCCTTGACACGGTCTGTTAATGCATCCATATATGCTTCATGAAAAGGTTTCTTCATTCTCTTTCTCTCATATAGCCAATATCAAGCTTTCTTTACATTGTGCAAAGAAATACTGGTAATTTTCTCTGCTAAACTGTCTCATGACTGGAGGTGGGGAGGGAAAGCTGACGGGAAGGGAGATAGAAGACCCAGTTAGGAGCAAAAGGAAGACAGAAAAAGGAGAGGAAGGAAGCAAAGAGAAAATATAAACAAAAACACAGGTGGTGAACAATAGGAGAAGAAAAAGGAGCCAAAGTGAATGGGTTGGCCAAACAAGGGCCCACACACCATTGTTTAGCACCTCAGACAGCTCTTTACTAGGAAACTGTGATTCATTTTCCCAGGAAATGAAGTAGGATAACATCTGTGTGTGAGGCCTTTCAAAGTCACCACGTTGGTATCAAAAGACCCAGAACTCAGTCAAAGTAATTCTAGTTCCAGGTAATTTAAAAAAGGAAAGTTTTCTTTTCAAACTGATGGCAACAGATTCCTAATCGGCATCTTCGCAGGTGAACTCTCTCCCTTCCTGATTAATTTCTCTAATACACAGCTCTGAGGTAGTGTCACTTTTTATCATCTTCCTAAAGCTGACGAAATACAGCAGGGGATTTCTTATGCTGGCATTTAAGGGCCCCACGAATCTGGGCCCAACCCGCCCTTCCAATTATTATATGTCTTAGACTGAATCTTTTCATGGGCCCTGTACAACTGCTAAGCTGAACTACAGTTTCCCTTCCAAAGACATTCCTGCATTCCTGACCTTGTCTTATGCTGAATTCTGGGATTCAGAACTCTTTCTCTTGGAAATAGCCACATATCCAAATATTCGTCTTCCTTAAAAGCCACTCAGCTCATACATACCTCTTTCATAAATCTTCAAAATACCACCTAGCTTAGAAATAATGTCTCCATCATCTGAAATGCTTCTTTTTGGCATTTATCATCAAAATAGTTTTGTATAATAGTTATTTTAAAAATAACAGGTTTATTGAAATATAATTCATGTACTTTAAAATTCATCTTTTTAAAGCATAAATTCAGTGGCTTTCAGTATACATGGAGTTATGTAACCATCACCAATATCTAATTTCAGAATATCTTCATTACCTCAAAAAGAAACCTAGAACTCATAAGCAATTAGTCCCCATTCTCCACTTTCCCAAGACGTTGGCAAACACTATTCTTTTTGATTTGCCAATTTTGCATATTTCTTATAAATGGAATCATACAAGACTGGCTTCTTTCACTTGGCATAATGTTTTTATCCATTTGTAGCATGTACCTAGATGTCATTTCTTTTTATTGCCAAATAATATTCCATTGTATGGATATATACCATATTTTTTATCCATCCATCAGCTGATGGACAATTCTTTCAACAGAGTAGAATTAGTGAGTCACATGGTAACTATACATTTAACATATTGAGAAACTGCCAGACTGCTTTCCAAAATGACTGCACCATATTACATTCCTGCCAGCAAGGTCTGAGGTTTCCAATTTGTCCATCTTCTTGTCAGCACTTGTTATTGTTTCTTTTTGATTACAGCCATCCTAGTGATGTGAAGTGGGTTTGATTTGCATTTCTGTAATGACTAATAATTTCAAGCATTTTCCCATGTGCTTTTTTAAAAATTTTTTTTAAATTGGGGAATATTGGGGAACAGTGTGTTTTTCCAGGACCCATCAGCTACAAGTCAAGTCGTTGTTTTCGATCTAGTTGTGGAGGGCACAGCTCACTGGCCCATGTGGGAATCAAACCGACGACCTGGATGTTATGAGCACTGCACTCTAACCAACTAAGCCAACCGCCACCCTCCCATGTGCTTCTTGACCAATTGTATATCTTCTTTGGAGAAATGTCTATTCAACTTCTGTGCCAAATTTTAAACTGGGTTCTTTTTCTTTTTATTGTTGAAGAGTTCTTTATATATTTTCCTTATCAGATTCCTTATCAGGTATATGATTTGCAAATATTTTCTCCCATTCTGTAGGTTGTCTTTTTACTTTCTTCATGGTGTCCTGATGCACAACACTTTATTTTTACGAAGTTCTATTTATTTTTTCTTTGGTTGCTTGGTCTTTTGGTATCATACATAAGAAACCACTGTCTAACCCAAGGTCATTAAAATTTATTACGTTTTCTTCTAGTTTTATAGTTTTAGCTCTTACATTTAGGTCTATCATCCATTTTGAGCTGATTTTCATATATAGTGTAAGATAAAGGCCCAAATTCATTCTTTTACATGTGGAAATCCAGTTGTCCCAACTTTTCTTTGGAAAGATTATTCATCCTCCCTTGAACTGTCATGAAATGACCATAAAAGTAAAGGTTCATTTCTGCATTCTCAATTCTATTCCATTGATCTATCTATTTACCCTTATGACTGTACTATGCTGTCTTGATTACTACAGTTTTATAGTAAGTTGAAACTGGGAAGTGTGAGTCTCCCAGCTTTGTTCTTTCTCAAAATTATTTTGGCTATTCTGGGTCCTTTGCCTTTCCACATGAGTTTTACGAGCAGCTCATGTGCTATAATTACTTTTTTATTATTATTTCTGTCTCTCATTTTTGGAGGGTAAGACACAGATCGAACTACTTGCATTTGCCTACAGCACAGTGATTTGCTCATAAGAGATACTTAATATTATTAATTATGAAATTAATGAATGATAAAAGCACAAACATTCCAAAGCCTACCAAATTATTCATATCTGAATTATACAAAGAAAACACATCCCAAATAAACCACAAGAAAAACTCCAACTTACCACCATTCAGGCAATTTGAAGCCCTTCCCTGTCAACAATGCTTTCAATCCCCAGTATTACGAACGCACTGAGATTCCACAACATGCTCGCATTCCCTCAACCTTACAAGAAATGCATAAAATTTAGAGAGCAGAGGTTGCTACTTAAAATTTTAGCACCTTCCTTAGACATCCACAGAAATCCCAGAGGAATCTAAAATCTAGGTACCCAGGGCAAAAACTCTGATAAATATATTCACACCAATTTAGACAGGCCAGGCCCCAACTCACAACCATAGAAGTTACAAGGATTTGTCCCTTGCATGGGTGGAGAAAACATCATCATCACCTCCCTACTTCAAAGTATGTAAAGCAATACGCTCATTGAGTGTTTTCCTACACTTGTCTGATCAGAAAAATCACTTGGAACTTGACTCTAAAGGTCTGGGGTACGGCCTGAGATTCTGTATGCTTCACGAGAGCCCCAGGTGATTCTCATAGGCAAGCATGTGAAACAAGATGCTTTCAGTTACCAACCTTATTTACACCTTCCTGTGCTTTGCTCTATGCCAACTTAACATCCCGTTAGATGTCAGAAAACAGATGGAAGCAGTTAGCAAGCCTCATTCTTTCCACATTGGTTTTGTAAGAGTAGTACCACCACGCCCACCTAATCTAGCCCACATCCAAAATAACGTTTACATGAGAAGGCTTTACAAAGTGATATCAAAGTTATTTCTCCATCCACCTATGAACTGAGGCCTCTTGACACCGCTCAAAATAAATTCTCTAACTTTGGGGATTGCACAGAGCTTACTCTAAGCTCTTACTCTATGACTAATATTTGCTGTCAATCTTTCCTTATAGGAAGGTAGGTATTAAACAGCTATTTAAAAATTGTTAACTCTACCTATAATAAAAACAATAAGCACAGGACAGAAAACAAAAGAGCAAACAAAAACATAACCTCTACTCCCATATTTACTTCTATTTTTTAAAAATACAATTTTAACTTCTTTTTAAATGACCTCTGAATACGGGCTTCTCAATCTCCTCACTCCCCAGTGGGGGGAAAACTGCCAATTTCACAAACACACACGCCCTGCTACCTAGTTTTGTGGCTGGTAAGAGGGATTCTTGGAGGGGCCAAACCTTGCCTGCCTCCCTGCACATTTTATTTTTCAAATTTAGATTAAGTTTTTTTCCCCTCAGTACAGAAAAGAATAAAGAAGAAATTAAAATGGCCCGTATGAAAATCCGATCATTGGTTGCCTGGAGCTGAGGGTGGAGATATTTCTCAGGAAGGGGCACAAAAGAAATTTGGGGGGTAATTGGGAATGTTCTAGATCTTGTCTGTAGTGGTGGTGGTATATATGAGTGTATACATTAATTAAAATGCACTTAAAATGAGTAAATTTTACTGTATATAAATTATACCTCAAAAAAGTGATACAACTGACTCTGGGTGGTGAACACACAATGTAATTTATAGATGATGTGATACAGAATTGCACACCTGAAATCTATGTAATTTTACTAACAATTGTCACCCCAATAAATAAATAAATAAATAAATAAATAAATAAGTGATACAAAAAATGGTTTATAATCTTGATTAACATTTTCAAAACAGTGCATAAAGGTGCAAAATGAAAGTATAAGTCCCAAATGTCTCCAATACCTTTTCCTCAAAGTAATCAACATCAGTTTCCTGTTTAGCCTTCTAGGAAAAAAAATATTTTATGTCTAAACCAGCTCTGTAATGTATGTATCTTTGCTACCCCTTAAATATTGAAAAACCCACCTGGGAATGACAAAACCTAGAAAAAATACAATTAGCTGTGGTTTCTTGGCTCCCTTACCTCTGATGACCCCCACAACCTCACAAAAGGCAAAAAAAAGCAGCTTGAATTGAAATCCCCTGACGGACGTCAGAGATGCCTGAGGCACTTGGTGATATCTGCGTTTGGCTTAATAGGGCCTTATGAGACAGGACATGCTCCCCTCACCAGGAGGAGTAACAACAAGGCAGAAAAGAAGCAAAACGCATCAGAGCAGGGCCTTCAAATGCTAGTTTGGCCTCCCTTCTGGGCGGGTCTCAGCAGGCTGGGGGCGGTCCGACCCAGATTCATTAGGCACACCTGTGCATGTCTAATTAGCTTCCCAAGGCTCACCAGCAGGAACACCTGTTTGGGTTGGGAGGTGTGTGCTGGGACAAGGTGTCGAGGGTCCTTTTGGAAACAGGAAGAGTGTTGATGGGTCCATACAACTCAAAGGTATGTTCAGAGAGCAAGATTTGATCTGTGTCACCTTGACGAGTTACATACTTTGTAACCAAGAAGCCATTTTTATAGACTGAAGCTGTGATTTTCAAATGCCAATGTCCCTGGCAATTGTCACTCCGTGGATCTGGAATCAAGCTGGGGCATGTGTATGCTGAAATGGCTCCCACGGTGATTCTGATATACAACCAGATATGGGAGCCCCCAGATTAGGGCTCCTGCTTGTCTTCCACTTGAAAGCTAAAGGACTTTAATTTTATACCCATATCCACTCATGTCTCCTCCAGTCCGTTCTCCATGCAGTACCCAAACCTTATCATGTCTTAGCTTATGACTTCTCAGTGGCTTTCTGCTGCCCCTGGGTTGAAGATCAAAACCTTTAAAATGACCTATAAGATCCTGCCTGCGTCTCCTCCTCCTCCACTGTGCTCCCCCAACTCTGTCTTACCGGTACACTGGCCACCTTTTGGAGCTTCAAACTCACTGGACACTATTCTCACCCATCTTCTCCGCCTCTCCTGTGCCTCCCGGAAAAGTGCTTACTCCTCTCCCTTTTCTCTGTCACATAAACAACTGCTCCCTCCTACCTGGCAGCAAGGCATGCCCTGGACTAATATGGAAAGTGATGGTCTAGGGGAGGGAGAACAGCACGAACATTAATAAGTGCCGTCCGTGCCGAGCACCTCTGGATGTCTTCACACACTCATCTCATTTTGGCCTTATTACCATCCTGTGACCTTCCCCCATATTTCAGATAAAGAAATCGAGGCTGGGGAAGTGGCATAGCTTGCCCGAGATTTCACAGCTATCAAGAGGCAAAGCCGGGAAACTCAGTTCTGCTCTTTCTGACTCCAAAGTCTGGGGGAAGAAAGCTGAAAAGCAAGGAGGAGGTAAAAAGGAAAGAAAGGAAAGAGAAGGCCAGAGGAATTTTGAAAAATACTCCCCCCACAAACAAAAACTCAGTATTTAGATGGCTGCTATCGGGGTCTGGGTAGATTAAACTATCTTCAGTGGATTACGCCCGCTGGCCACAAAATCAATAGATCAGGAATGGAAGGGGTACCTTCCGTTCTGGTGTTTACACCTCAGTTAAGTAAGATCCACTTGAGCTCTAAGCCTGCCTTGCCTTGATGGGAAGAGAAGACCCAATGCCCAGACACAAACAGCCATTCTGAGAAGGCACGTTTGCAGCCATAACTGGAAACTGCTGCTTTCACTTCACAGCAGTTTCCAGCAGGCCTGGCAATATTTCTAGAGCTTGGAGTTTGCAAAAATAAAAACTAACTCCAGATCGTTCTTGGATGTTGAAAAGAGTCTTAATCAAATTCAATGCCAAAATAGAGAGTTTAGCAATTGCAAAACCCCAGACACACCACAGTGGTCTTTGTTTCATACAACAGCTTCAGCTACCATCACTGACCCACTTCTCGTTATCGAACTGGAGTCACCAAGGGACAGAAGAAGTAAGCTGGCAAGGAGCCAGCATCATCCTTAGAAAAATACTGCCGAATGCAGCTAATCCATCCAACCCTTTCCTACTCACTCACTGCCTCCAGAGCTGTAAGAGATTCTTTGTAGCTTTCTTTATAGGAGAGTAGATGAGCTGCCATTTTACCATTTTAATTAAAAGTGAAAGATGAAATCAACACTGACAAGTGTCTCTTATGTGCTCAGAACTGTGTTAGTGCTTAGTCAATGTCGTGTAATTTAATCTGTACATGTATTTCAGGAATTTATTATGATTATCGCCATTTTACTGATATAAAACATGAAGTTCATATTTTATATGAACAGTAAGTGGCAAGAGCTGCTTCAAATCCTTTTGTAAAATGAGCTAATGAATGAATGGATGAAAATGAAATTAAGAGGCCAGTCTGGGATTCTGATCAGATCTGTGATCACAGACACAGGCTTCAGGCCGCCTCACACGTGGGACCTCTCAAACAGGACAGCCTCATCAGGGGAGCAGAACTCGTGGGGCGCAGGTAACACCCTTCAACTAACAGTCATACCCACGTCCTCTTAGGACCAGAGATGCTAAGATGCTTTTGAACTCTGACAGTATAATTGATCCCCTCCTTTGTGTACCAAGCAAAGGAAGTCCCACTCTTTTCTTCTAGGGCCTCACACAGGAAGCCCAGACATTGTCAGGTCTTGGACCCAGATCCCTCCTTCTATTCAGTCATCTCCCCACTAGAACAGATCCCACCACATCCACATGGCTTGGGGTGTATCTATCACCTTCAAAAGACTCCAAAAGCAAATGGAACTAAACACTGGGTGATCTTGTGCCTATTACTTCACTTGTCTGAACCAAAAGGTGCTTCGCATCAAGTCAGGGTTGGGAATCATCTGTTGAAAGGGTGGTTGAATGGAGCGAGGGAGGGTGAGTAGATCACAAACCACAGCAGCTGATATGGTCAAACAGTAGACATTTGCACTGCCCGTTTTTCCTACCATTTCCATAGTCATCAATCTGAGCGGAACAGGACCAGAGGAGGACGGAGATTGCTTTTCTTGTGCTGAATCTCAGGAAATATGCTTATTGCTTATCTTCTTAACCCCCTTTCTCTAGACACACACTGCGATAAGCATTTCTGAGCACAGTAAAGAGACCTTATTAAAAGCTAAGCGAGGATTTGTTGGGCACAGTCTGTGCAGACAGGCCAAATAAATAGCAGTCCAAGGCCTGGCTAGAGACCCAGCTCTATCTCAGCATTTGTCTCACTTAGAGATTTCCCAGGCCAGGTCCCTCCCAGGGTCTTGTCCTAGTTCGGACTTTGTTCTACTTTTCTGAGAGTAACTAAAAGCAAGAATTCAAGAGCCTGAGAGAAGCATGAGGCTGGCACGTCTAAACCCTTAGGAAGAGCATACACATTCAGGGTCTTTATTCATGGGGACTTGAGAACCAAGTGTACATTCGCCCAAAACAAAAGACATGAACTGCCTGGTCCACAAAGTGGGATAAAAGCAGGACTGCTCTATTAACGATTGTCGTGTTTGAACGACCACCTTGCTTTTCATTCTTTAAGGTATGTCCAGACAATTGATCAGCAAGCTCCATAGGCAGCTAATTGCTGTCACATTCAGAATATCTCACCAGCCTGCAAACCAACTTCCCAGAGACAGCAGGGGTGGCCTGTACATTTTATAGCTCTTGAACTGTGCCTCTCATCAAAGAACCATGAAAAAGGGTTTGGCCTTACAGAACTCAGCCATCCCCCAGGAGCCAGGAAAAGATAACTTTTTTTATTTTTTTTTAATAGAACATCCCAGTTGTTGGGAAGCAGAGAGAACAATACCGTGCTACGATCTACCATGAAACAGTTCTCTCTACAAAAGAATACAGACTCCAGAGAGTATATACTATATGATTTCATTGACAGCAAGTCCAAAATTAGACAAGTCTCCCATGGTATTACGAGTCAAGAGATGCTTGCCTCTGTGTAGAAAGGAGGCAATAATAATTAGAAGAAGCATAGGGGGGCTTTGGGGATGCCTGGTACCATTTTATTTTGATGTGTCTGCTGGGCACGTGTTCCTTTTGTGATAATGCAAGACGTGTACTTAAGGACTGCTGACATTATCAGCATGCCATTTATACATCAATAAAATGATCACTTAAATTTAAAAAAAATCACTCTATAGACAGGAAGTGGCTTATACCTACGTGCTGTTGCCTGCCTGCAGAATCCCACCCATGGTTGCTTGCACCAGAGATTTTAAAAAAAGAACACACCCATAAGCCTATTTCCTCACCTTCAAATGGTTTTTTCACAGTTTTCAAATTCAATAAGAAGTTGTGTGCATGTGTGTGTTTGTGTTTTGTTTTTTGTTGTTGCTTTTCGGAATATCACTGAATTTCAGGGCCTACTCACGCCGTTTCCTGCACTTGGCCAATCTCTGGATGGGCCAAATTCTGCCTGTGGTCCCACAGAGAGATAGACAAAGTAATCCTTAGGCCTCCCAGGTCTGAAGCTCAGGAGAGCAGAGACACTGGGAGCGCAGGCGAAGTTAAGCAACTTTCTCCAGGTTACACAATGAGTTGCTGGTGGGGGGCCTTGTGGTTCTCTGTCCAAGGACTATCACTTCTCTACTACATCTCATTCCACAAGGGCCAGTTAATAACCACTCTCCTTTGGGGAACTGAGGAAAAAAATGATCCCAAGGAATGTCACTGGCCATTCTTTGTATACAAAGCACACAAAGGGGTTGATGGAGTTCCTCTCCAACAGGAAACCATTTGTCTCCGAGAGGAGGAGAGAAGCGCTGAGTCTGCACCACGGAGCTGCAGCAGAGCACAGTGTTTTCTGTGGAAACGATGTTCTCCTAATCAAAACACAGTTGCATACATGGACTCATTCCACTTTAAAAGAAGAAACTTAAAGGTTATAAATAGGGACTACACAACTCTGATTAATAATTTTAAAGCTCTTTCTCCACTTTCTTTTTTAGAAAGCAGTTAAAAATAAAGGCTTGAAACTTGAAATAATGTAAGCAAGTAATCACACACGCACTGGGCTTTTCCCATATATGGCTGCGTTGTTCTTCAGCCTTTGAAAAGGACAAATGAAGAGATGGCCAACAACCAAAATAATCCTTCAGACATTTGAAAAAGAGGAGAAAGAACTAGAAGAGTTGATGAATGACAAACAATTGCAAGGCTCAATGGGGATAAGTAACACTGAGAGGGATTAGTTGCCATAGTACTTTAAAAACAGGGGCACATGCATTTTGACACTGGACCCTTCTATAAAGAGACTGTTTTGCCCTCTGGCCTCAACACTGAGAAAACTACAACGGCGGTAATTTAACATAAAGGACTTAAAGAAGGAAACCAGTGCAGGAGCATGACTGAAAATTTAATTATGGCCCCTCTCAGTATGAAGTCTGTAAAGGAGATAAGGGCACATCTCAAGGTCAGAAAAAAAGGGAAGGAGATGTGAAAAAGGGAAGAGAGTGGGGATTTGAATGAAATAAGAGAGCCTAAAAAGCAGAGGTCAGCTCTGGAGGACTGCTTCTTTATGATGGAGAGTTATTACAGTGTCAGTTGGGTCCTACTTGAAATGTTTCTGTAGAAAAGATTAACACATTCATATCAAATAAATGCCACCTTTGTGAGACAGGCTGGAAAGGTCACATTTGCAGTGTTTCATGGTTCACAAAGCCTCGTCACAGATATAGCCCTGGACACAAGGTAAAGCACCTGCTTTTACTGATATGGAACACTGAGGCTTGGGGAGGGTAAGGGATCTAACACCAGGTCTATGGAGGGCGACTTGGTGCAGCTGCCGTAGCAATTCGAAGCTAATTTTCCCAATGTGCAGGCCAGGCGTCTTTCTACTCACAAAATCTCAGAAAGAGCACTCACTGGCCAGAGGGCCACGTTTAGGTCTGGATTGCGGCTCATCCACTTTCTTTCTCTGTGACCTAAGTAATTTCTCCCCTTCTGATTCTCATCCTCAATGGGAAAGTGACAGGGCTTTACTAGGTGGCAGGAGGCAGGTGGCGGGGAGGCAGAGCGACGCGCATGTGATCCAGTGAGTCACCCTGCTCTCTGCACTCCTCTGTGAGTCTGCCTCACAAATCCCCAGGCAGGACTCTTGGGCACTGTCACCACGCACCAAGACAGGCTTCCCGTTACAGACGGACATGCATGCACAGAACCTAGAGAAATGGTTTCCAAAAAGACTAGAAAACCTCTTTATTCCTCCACACATAGAGTAACAAAAATTTAGAAACATGAATTCTAAATTTTCGTTCCACTCCTCTTTTCCTTTTTCACTTTCAATGGAATGGACCTTCCTTAGGGTGCTTCAGATTTGTTTCCTAAAAAGACACCCCACTTTTTGGTGACACTGCACACTTCTAATGGTTTCCCCAGGCATACCAATAAAGGCTTTCTGTTTCGCTAGGGAGTCAGTCATAATAGCAAGCAATAGCAACAAACACAGCAGGCATCATATTTATTGAGGGGTGGTGACAGGCCAGTCCCTCTTGCTGAACGCTTTTTATGTTTTATCCCTAATCTCTGCAATAAGGTCAGTATATTGTTTCCATCTTATGGATAAGAAAACTGAGACTCACAGAAGATGGCCAAGGAAGGCCACCTTAATAACTGCAGGACTGGGATTGAAACTGCTGGCTGGCTGACTCCCACGCCCACTCTTCCTTCTTCTCCTTCATTATGAGGCCTCTAATCTACACACCAAAGGCATCAGAGACTCGGAGTAATGCTGCTTGCCCATGATTTCTTCTTGTCATGGGCCATCTAAATGGGGTACCTTCTAGGTGATCACCAAGTGGTCCCGCTGAAATTCCAGGCTGCTGGAGGGTGAAGTAAGGTGGAGAAGAGGTGGGCTGGGCTAATGGCATGTAAAGTAACCCCAAATGCTTTCCCTTGCACCACTGGGATCAGGTCCAGAATTGGGATTTCGTTTCCAAATCACTAACCTGGTGAGGCACAAGCCCAAGAGAGGTTGGAGGCTCATTCATGCGGTCGTCACTGCTGCTGGCAATGGCGTAGCCCCTGAGAAAAGGAAACAATGAGAGCAGCTCATGTTTAACACACGTGAGGATAACCTGGCGGCCGTCCATGGAAGATTTATAAGGATAAGTAAAATGCCCCATGCTAGGCGGCCTGAGCCAGCAAGAAACCCATTTCTTTGTCAGGGAAGGCAGAAGAGTACTACAACAATGCCTGCGTTTTAGGATCAGAAAGACCCGAGCTTGTGACCATAGGCGAGTTGCTTAACTTCTTGATGTTTCAGGTCCCTCATCTATAAAACAGGAATAAGATGGCTGTGAGGCATACACTTTGGAATGAGTTAGACAAACTGCTGAGTGCAATGTCTGGCACATGGTAAGTCCCTCACTCAGTAAAGCACCACAGCACACTTTCATATTGGAATTTGAAATGGAAAATTTTCCAACCTTAACTTGCTGAGGTGAAGTAAATGCTACCATAATGGAGGAAGGAGAAAGAAAAGTGAGGAACTCATTGGGCAGGAGAATGAATACATATCTTCCTGAAAAACGGTGTGGTGTTTGCTTATGGCACAGAAGACACATGGCACAGGACCTGGTGCCAGCCTACAACTGGGGCAAACATGGAAGACAGACAGTGTCAGGACTCGCAGAATCCGCTCTCCAGGATTTTCTCCTTGATGCTTCCTATAAGGAGGCCACACTAAACTTTGATGGCAGGGACAGCCAAGGGGGATGGCAGAGATGAGTGGAACACAAAAAAAGCTGCTTGTTTTCATTTAATTCTGGAGTATCCATACTAGTTACATACGCTACCAACAGTGTATAGAGGCTATCTTTTCAACTGTGTTAAAAAACTCTGAGTCACACAATAAATAGAACATTCATGTTCATTTCTGAGAATTGGAAAATAAATCCTTCAAAAATTCAATTCTCTCTGTCTATATTACAAACAGCATAGCAGAATCATTTTAAAAACAGAGTTTGGAGCCAAACTGGCTGAGCTAAAGCCCAGCTTTACCACATAAGCAGCTATGCAAATTTCAGCATCTTACTTATCCTCTCTATGCCTCAATTTCTCATCAAACATGGGACTAATAACAGTGCTTTCCTAGTAGGTTTGTTTTGAGGATTAAATGAGTTAATATTTGTAAAGTGCTTAGAACTGTTTGAAAAATAAAATATAGTGTATTTGTCATATACTCAGGTGTAAATATTTGTTTGATTTTAGTCTGTCTTCACCATCTGACATTTGACAGCATGGTCTCAGGCAGATATTGAGAGAATCTTAAATTATCTAATGTTTTTCCTTTTTTTTTAATTTGTTTCCTTTCCTTTTCTTTACTTTTCTCTTCCTTCCTTCTTTTTAAAATTACTGGCTCTGTTTTAAAAATTAATTTAATCTTTGTCTCACTTCTCTTTATTACAAGATGAACTCATTCTATTGTAAGTGATAAAGTAAGATCTTCTCCTTGCTTGGAGAAGATAGGGTGTCCAGATCACAAATGTGATCATTTTTGTAACTTTAACATAATGTATATATAACGTGTTAAACATATAGACTAAAAGACCCAAAGTCAAGTTGAAACAATAAACACCAGCCCACTCATTTCTTTCCTCTCACATGCAAACCTACTACACTATAAGTACTTAAAAATTAAAAGAGATTTTTGAAATTGGTATTTTTAAAAGTGGTATTTTAAAAATGGTAGACTAGGTAGTCAAGACCAAGCCTTCAATTGAGAACAAATAGGAATGACAAAGTAAAACAAACGTTTGTTTGAAAGCATCAGAGAGCTACCAAGGTAGGGGAGAATTACAGAACCAAGATCTGTGAGAGGAGAGAAGCATACAAAGGTAAACCAGGTATTTGCAAGAGAAGCGTTCTTTCATCAAGTGACTGCCAACCTCCAAAAGCAGTGGGCATAGGATCAAAAGCTAAACAGTGACACTGAAAGACTCATGGGTTGGAGGGAAAACTACAGTGTGAGGTCTACCAAGAAGCAGAAACCATGGAAAATATCCCAGGCTTTGAGCTGGGACCATGGGGGGCTACCTCCTCAGAGCAAGGGTGAACCAGAAATAGTATTTAGTTGTTCTAGGACTAATTGTACCCTTGGCCTAGCAGTGTACCAGAAGGAAATGTAAATCACATCATCTTTTTAAGTTTTCATATATAATCTCCAGTACTCAGTCAAAAATAACAAAGCAGGTTCACGGAATCGGGGAAATTTAAATACTATACTGAATGATATTAAGGAACTGCCTTTAATTTGTTTTTATATGTGAAAATAGTAGCAATACATTCTAAAAAGATAAATTTTTATGAATGAAATGCTACATCTTGAATTTGCTGTAAAATAAGCCAGTGGGAGGAGAAAAAAGTTGATAGTAGTATAGATAAATGATGGTTCACCATGTGTTGGAAATTGTTGAAGCCTGTTGGTATATACAAGGGAGTTTATTATTTTATTCATATATTTCCTTTCATATATGTTTCAATTTGTTTAAAAAAACCACCAGCTATATGAGAAGACTACATATATATATGTATAAAAGCCAAGAAAACCAATAGACAATAGGAAAAGACCCATAGAGATCCAGATAATAGAAATATCTGATAAGGACTTAAAAGGAAAATACGATTGAATGTATTCAAGGAATGAAAAGGACCAAATTCTGAATTTTAGCAGAGAACAGGAAATGCATAAAATAAGGGCAAATGGAAATACTAGAACCAAAACATTTAATAATGAAATTAAAAACCCAATGGATCATTTTCACACATATTAGAAACAGAAGAAGTGAGAATTAGTAAACTGGAAGATAAGCCAGACCGAAGCAAGAAAAGACAAAGTGATGAAAAACACAGAAGAGAGCACAGGTTGATTCTAACTAGTAAGAGGCAATTAGAGACTCAAAAGGTAAGAAGCATGAGAGAAAGGGGCAGGAGCAATACTTTCAACAGATAAAGGCTGAGAATTTTCCACAACAGATGAAAAACATCAAGACATGGATTCAAGAAGCAATAGAAAGCACGATCAGAATGAATACAGTAGATATTAATACATTATAGTACTACTTTGAATACCAATAACAATGAGAAAAATCTTAAAAGCAACTGGGGGGAGAGGAAGAGGAAGAAAAATTGTATCAAAGGAGCAGCAATGAGATAACACGTAGTTCCTCAAGGAAGATAAAGGCAGGCAGAGACAATAAGATTATACTTTCAATGTGTTTAAAGAGAATTACCTCAAACCTTGAATTTTATACACAGCAAAAATATATTTCAAACATGAAGACAAAACAAAGATATTTTCAGACAAACAAATATCTTTGTCACTAGCATTTTTAAAGAAAAGAATAAAGGGTATTCTTCAGGCAGAAGGAAAATGCCCTTGGCTGGAAAGCTGAAGATATAAAAAGAAATGAAAAGTAACAAAAAGGAAAATGTTAGTAAAACTGAATGAATGCCAACAATATAACAATAATATTTTCTGGGGTTTAAAATATAGACAGATTTTTAAGAAAATGAGTGTGCAGACATTGCTGTTTGCCCACCCAACATTCATTCTCTACTTCTGTCTTATCGCAGTTTTATTCAGAGAGGCAATGTGCCTAGCCAAAGCAACTATTAGGTTGGTGCAAAAATAATTGCGGTTTTTGCAATTATTTTTAACCTTTTAAACCGCAATTACTTTTGCACGAACCTAATACATTCGTCAGTCTTCCCTGCACTAAGAGTGCAAGGTCATGTGATACAGAAACTACAATCAATGGGTAAGTCTTCCAGGAAAGCTCTTTAAGAAGTGGGCAAGCCCCAGTGGAGCACAACTATTACCGTTTGGTCATTCCTTTCTTCTTAACTGTAACACACAAGCAATATCGGAGGCAGAGCACTCATCTTGTGACCAAAGAGAGAAGCATAAGGTAGAAAGCTACGAGGGGCTGAGTGAATGACGAGAAGGAACTCAAGTCCCTGAAGCCTTTGTATTCGCCCTGGACTGCCCACCTCCCGGCTCCGTGCTGCATAAGAAAGCCCCATTTGGCTAAGTCACTGAAGATGGATATCTGCTACATACAGCCAAATGCAATTTCTATCATATGTAATTCATGTGCTGCCTTACACATGTTCAGAGCTAAGGAGATCAAAACTTACTAACAGAATAAAAGCAGGAAGGTCCTAAGGCCCGCTACCAAAATTTTTATTCTTCCATATCATCAGTCACTAACTCTAGGAGAGTTCAATTCCAAAAGGATGCAGAGATGTAGCCCCAAAGATCACATGACAAGATGTCCCAGGCCAAGAATCAGACCAAGTTTTTTAGTATTGGTTTTTGTTTTTGTTTTCTTTGAGGACAGAAAGAGCAACACAATTCTCAGGAGAGTCAGACTGAGAAAAGGCCAAGGGAGACACAAAGCTTTCTTTGTTTAAATACCCATCTCTAAACAGCAAACTCACCCTTCTGGATGCTGCAAAACAGAAACCATCAATTCCACTGCCAGAGCTCCTGCAATCATGGCCAGTCCTGGACGGCTCACAGTGCACTGCTGGTCCAAGGTCCGGTCTCTGGTTGACTACAGAGACACAATCATTGACATGTGCTCAAAGTTCTAATTCCACTCATGAAACTTCTCCATGCTATAGCTATACAACATAACTAAATGCTCACTGCTGGCAAAGAACATTCAGCCTCATATAATATCATTTCTTGCAAGTACCAAGAAAAACAAAATATACAATTTAGGGAACCAAATGAGGTAACTTGCTAAAAAGGATTAGCAGTTACAAACAAATGAAAGATTGGGGGTTTAGCTGCCTCATATATGGAGTTGCATCAGGCGCCCTTTTAACTGACTCAATTCAACTCTACTGTGTGTGGTAGTTGAAAAAGAGCCGCAGAGAGAAATAATGATTTGGTTAGCACAAATGATTCTGTCCTGCTATTTTAATGGAAATAATTCCTCCAAGTGAGATGGGAGCAATAATTTGCTATTCCTGCAGTGCTCAGATCCTCTGTGCCTCTTACAGTATGGGCACCTTGTGATCCCAGGGCTTAAATATAAATATTTTTGCTGCAGCATGGCTCCAAACATAAGTCTTCATTAGTTCAACCAAAGAAATTCTAATCTTCCAACTCTTGGCAAATTAAGGGATTGTTAGTGATAATTTTGACTCTGAAATTTTCACCTGATGAACAGATGTGCCTTTATTGCAAATGACCCTTAATCCTATTAGTTGTTAATAACGAAATAACAGGACCAGCTATGTATTATAACACCACGATGGAGATCATAAAGCCATCCTTCTTTACCTAAGAGAATATTTCTCTTTTTTTCTTTATACTGAGAGGACATAAAAGCCAGTCGTCCAAAAGAGACATGAGTTACTAAGGACCAAGTTTTAAAAGAAGGAGAAAATGGAGTGGAGGATACAGAAAACAACTCTGCTTTGTTTCACTAGAAGCGATGATCTGTTCTGATAAAAGACGATGCCTACAGACTGCCTGGCAGGTGGCGTTCACACTATCGCATCTTAATTTGACAGTGTAGTGCTTGCTGGTTAGAGCACTTTCACACTTGACCACCTTGCACTGTCAGGAAAAGTGTTCTTCCCTCTCCTACTGGAGTTAGCAGATAAGATACAAGATGCCCACAGTTAAATTTGAATTTTAGATAAACAATGAATCATTTTAATATAAGCAGGTCTCAAACATTGCATGGGACATACTTATGTGGTACAGCACAGCCTCCCCATTTAATCCTCTCCTCACTAACATACATGTAGGAGACTGTGCTGAGCATTTCCAGGGATCAGTCTATCCTGCAGTTTCCTTGCTGAGCTTTTGCACAAAAATGGTTTGTTGCTGCATTTTTATTGGTGAACAGGGAACAACTATACACAGCCGATGATGCCAATCAAGGCTCATAGTGGCATGATGCCACCCCCCAAACTGGAGAATTCTTTTCTCTATTAAAAGATAATTTTTAAATAGTCACAAAGGAAAGAGCTCAGTCCCTCTATCCTAGTGGGCAAGATGGCTGTAGGAAATATTTGGAACAACAAAGAAATCTACTTACATCTCCTGGGGCCACCACATCATTGCAGAAATAGCAGCCAAGTTTGTAACCAGGGATGTTGGCAAAAAGCGACGAGCCCAGGTCGGCAGGTGCCACAGGGTGGCTGGGACACAAGTCCCCAGCCCCCTGTTGCTTAGGTTTCTTCAGGCCGTGTCTCATGACAACAAATGTGTCAAATCCCAAGGCAGCATTGATGACTAGCTGTGGGTTTCAAGGGATAAAAGACCAGAGTTAAGAGACAGACACTTGCATTTTAAGCCATGAATAATTTCATATTTGGTCAACTTTTTAACCTTATTTTATAAGCATATGCATATAAATGAAATTAGATTCTAGAAGATGTTGGTAAAAGCTACCCAGTACTGAGGGCTTATTAAGTGCAAAAGTGATTAACATAAATTATCTCCTTTAGTTTCATTTAAACCGCCCAGTAAACATTTCCTATTTACAGATAAGGATATTGAAAGTCAGAGAGGTTACTTCTATGACTTTCTCAAGATAACTTAGCTGGTAAGAGATAGGTGTACAAAACTAAGTCTCGATAATTCTCACCCATCCTTTCCATCATTATGCTATCATCTGCCATGTCTGTGCAGATTTTTTCGTAACAGCTTTGTTGATATATAATTCACATCTTATACAATTCACCCTCCAGATATTTAAGGACAGTTTTCTTTTTTTCATTTACACTATAAGTCGTCTTAGTTGTAATTTAACTTATTCTTCCAAATTTCTGGTTATACCAAAATATATAAAAACCACTGGAAAAATAAAGAAAAATCATACCAGAAAAAAACAAAACAAAAATCACTCACAATATCACAGCCCAGACCATGACTTGGGGTATTTCTTCCTGTTATTTTCTTCCCTTCTCTCCCCTTCCTTCCCTCCCTTCCTCCCTTTTTCTTGCCCCCTCTCCCAAAACATAGATATAAATGTTTATATATAAAAACATAATTGATATAGAATATATACAATATTGTATCTTGATTAACATAATGTGTTATTTTCCATGTTATTAAAATTCTTTGAAAACAACCATGAATGGCTGCCTATTATTCTATCCCATGTGTGTAACATGATTTATTTAACCATCAAAACTGTGGGCCCTTGAAGTTGTCACTGACCAAATAGTAATGAACAAGACAAAGTCTTTGTACTCTTGGAACTTACATTTTAGTGTAAATAGAGTACCTCTTCCAGTGTAGAGTACCTCAAAGGCTTAGTAAAGGATAACTACTACGAGGTGTGATCAAAAAGTATGGAGAATGTTTAAATTTTAAAAAATGTGTTACAGTAAAAGACACATTGCCATTAATCCCCCTCAAAATACTCTTCCTCGCTTCAAACACACTTATCCCATCGTTCTTGCCACTTTCTGAACCAGTTCTGGAAGTCCTCTTTCATGAGTGTCTTTAGTTGTGCTGTCATGGCTGCCTCAATGTCCTAAATCATTTTAACTTTGGGGAAGAGCCAGAAGTCGCATGGTGCCAGATCTGGTGAATAAGGTGGATGAGGACACACTGTTATGTTTTTATTTGACAGAAATTGCCGTACCAGAAGCGATATGTGACATGGAACGTTGTCATGATGGAGGATGAAGTAAAGACACTCACGAAAGAGGACTTCCAGAACCGCTTCAGGAAGTGACAAGAACGATGGGTTCAGTGTGTTTGAAGCAAGGAGCAGTATTTTGAGGGGATTAATGGCAATGTGCCTTTTACTGTAATAATTTTTGTTTTTCATTTAAATATTCACCATATTTTTTATCATACTTTCGTATGTTGGATGATGGTGGTGAGACAGTCTGCAGTGGAAGCCCTTTAGCACCGGGTCACTAGGTCACACAAAGCACACCTCTTTTCTGGAGGGAGGACAGCCTCAGGACAATTCTCCGTCTACGGTGATGGTACACTGAATCACAACCAGAGCCAGGAGCCCCAGGATATACACATTCTACCTTTCTCTTGCTCGCAGCAATAACAGCAGGAAGCCACCGGCTCTCCCTGGTGTCCATCAACAGAAAGACGACATCATGGCTTTCGATGAGCTGCTCCAGTTGCTCCACATCCCTGCGGGCTTGCTCCAGGGTGACACCGGAGAAGTTCACTGGATGTCCAGGCATCGGGATGCTCATGTTGAACCCTCTGGCATTCTGGGGAAACACCAGATGTGTGGATGTCTGGAGCAGAGGTATAGGAGATGCCTCAGCCCATCTCCCCATAGCCACAAGTTTGTCTGCATGGTCACTTGCACCCAGAAATTTCTCTCTGCATGATTATGCTGCTTTTCCCTTTTGCTACCCATGCCCTCCATCTTCTTCACCTCTGCACCCCAGACCTCTTTGGCCTGTCATCCCAGGGCCCCTAAGGCTGGATAAAGCAACAAACATGTATGAATCCTAGTTCCAAAGTGGGTGGGGAGAACTCTGGAGAAAACTGTATCTCTGGCTCTTTCCTACAATCTGAAGCCAAGAAACATCATCAAAATGCACTCTGCTTGCCCAAATCCTCTCTGTCCAGCCAAGTTGTCACTTTCTACTTGTTCCCAAAACGTATCCTCCCCTCCATTTCCTTAGTGTATAGCATCTCCAATAGTCTTGCCTTAATCTTCTTAGGGTATATGAATTTTTAAAAAACAACCCTCAAAACCAAAAACCTCTTTTGGCCAGAACACCTCTTTAGGAGAGCGTAGATATTTGGGGGGAGGTGGATGGGGCGGGCGATAGCAGAGTGTGGGGCTGAAGTGCAGCCTCATTCCCTGCCCAAAAGGAGAAGTTGCCCAGCAACCTTCAAGTGTGGGGGACTCAGCATTTTTCACAGGGGCTTTAGAACTGCTCTATAATTTACCACTTGCCCCTCCGCTGGCCCCACAGAGTCTTGGCAGATTACCAGTGAGTGACATATGGGTGCCAATGAAGCTGGGAACATTAACTTTCCACAGAAAAGAAAGTGTTCTAGATTCACAAACAGTACCCTTAATCCCCTTATTACCGCTGGCCTCAGCCAAGTGTGTGAAAACATTGGCTTTTTCATTCATTTGCCAAAACCCCTTACCTACTGGGGAAAAAAAGCTCAGGGGGCAGGGGAAGTGGTTTTTTTACAAAGGAAAATCTATTTTGTACATTGTAGCTATTTTCTCCTAATCTTGAACTCTAAACCTAATCTCTGGAATTCAAGAAAGGGACAATAGTAACAACAGCAACAATTTTAAAAAATGAAAAGATAAAAAAAGTTGTAAGCAATGCAGGAAAGAATGCCAAGCAGAAAGTATTTCAGAAAGAAGAAAGGTTCAAAACAAGTCCATTTTAACAATAAGAACACTACAAAGACAGCTTGTAGGACCTCAGTCATTCATTCATTCACCAAATACTATAAGAAACAAATAAGAAAAGCAACTGCAACAGCAATAGTAATAATGACAATAATAATAACAACTTACGGTCTTATTACAATTGACAAAGCATTTTAAATGGTAACTTGATTGAAAAGGGTATTACTTAGGTACTGTAATGACACCAAGATTAAAGCATAATTACCCAATACCAATTCTGACCTTTTGAATAACACAGATCCTCACCCACATCCACTTTGCTAACCTAAATAATTCTCTGCTCGCTAACGTTTCAGCCAGCCAACCTCTGTAGGACTGGCACTTCGCCCACCATATAGGTCCACATGCCCGAGGCTGGAATTCAGCAAGTTTCAACATAGTGGGTTTCAAGCTTGGCTGCATGCTAGAACCACCCAGACAGTTTTACAAATTCCTAACGCCAGGCTTTTCCCCAGACCATTTAAATTGAATCTCTCAGAGTAGCCCAGCAGCTATCAGCATTTTCTAAAACTCCCCAGATGATTCAATCGTGTAGCCAGGGTGAGGTATAACTCACAGAAAGTGAAGTACACAGATCTCGAGTGCGCGGTACAGTTCAAGGGGTTTTGACAAAGTGCAGATTAACCAGTGCCCTCACCTATCAGGATACAGAACATTTCCATGACCCGGGAACCGTTCTCCTGCCCCTTCCCAGGCAATCCCTGCTACTCCCTTCGCCTGCTGGGACCACCACTGTTCTGACTCTGTAAACCCTCGATTAGTTTTGCCTATTCTAGAACCTCATATAAATGGTATCCTACTGTATAGACTTGTTCGTGCTTGGCTTCTTTCGCTCAGCATGTTTTTGAGGCTCATCCATATTAAGTATCAATAGTACGTTCCTTTTTGTTGTGTGACGGTACCTCAATTTGTTTACTCACTTTCTTATTGACAGCGATTTGGGTTACTTATAAATTTTGGCTTTTATGAATAAAGCTACTATGGACATTCTTGTGTAAGTCTTTTAGTGTATATACCGTGCTTCCCCCAAAATAACACCTAGCTGGAAAATCAGCTCTAAGGCATCTTTTGGAGCAAAAATTCATATATGACCCGGTCTTATATTATATTATGTTAGATAAGACTGGGTCTTATAGTAAAATAAAACTGGATCTTATATTAATTTTTGCTCCAAAAGATGCATTAGAGCTGATTGTCCGGCTAGGTCTTATTTTCGGGGAAACATGGTATATGTTCTCATTTCTCTTAGGTAAATATCTAGAAGTGGAATTTTGGGTTCATTAGGTAGGTGTATGTTTAGTTTCATGAGAAACTGCCAGGCTGATTTCCAAAGTTTGGCCAGCAAACTATGAGTTCTGGCTACTCGACAACCTGATAACACTCAGCATTGTCAATCTTTTTAACTTTAGCCATTTTAGTGAGTGAGGAGGGATACATATTTGTGGTTTTAATTTATGTTTCCCTGGTGACTATCGATGTTGAGCATTTTTGTGTTCATTGGCCATTTATAGAACTTCACTATGAAATAAGTGCTGTTCAAGTCTTTTGCCCCTTAAAATGTGGTTTGTCTGTCTTACTACTGAGTGGTGGGAGTTGTTTATGTATTCTAGATAAAAGTTGTTTGCCAAATATACATACATGAGTATTTTCTCAGTTTTTGGCTAACCTTTTCATTCTCTTAATGGCGTCTTGAGAAGCAGAAGTTTTAGATTTTGATGAAGTCCCACTTACCCATTTTTTCACTTATGGTCAGTATTTACTAGGTCCCAAGAAATCTGCCTATCACAAGATCACTAAGTTGCTTGCTCCTAGAAGCGTTGCAGTTTTAGCTTTTATGTTTAGTTCTATGGCTTTACTGGGGTATCACCTAAGGACTCAGATTATTCAATGAGGTCTGTCCCTTCTGGATAGGTGGGACTCCAATGTCTCCCCGCCTCGCTGGAGCTCTGGTATCTCCATTCTCACAGCAGGATGGCGGTGCTTTTTGCCCAGCCTTCCTTATAGAGTCATGTCTTGAGCATGTACAACGTGATAATTCAAAGACTCAAGGTGCTGCCTAGAGAGTTTTCTGGAACTTCTTCTCTATATAGCTCCTATATGTCTGATACTCTGGCCTGCAAATTCCAGCCACCTTAGCTGCTCTGAACTCTTATCATCAGTTTCCTCAGCTCATCAAGACCAAGACTATCCCATGGGCTCTGGCATGGGACAGTAAGTTCCTTCACGCAATTGGTTGGGACAAACATTCTTTCTTTCCCTTCTGTCTAGGATTACAGTCCTCCGATGCCTGTAGTTCCTTGTCTAAAGAGAGTCATTTCATATATTTACCAAGGTGTAAAATTGTTTATGGTAGGAGAACTAATCCAATATCAGTTACTCATCAGATTTCCAGAGTTGGATTTTAAAGCTTTAGTGTGACTCATAATCCTACATTTTATTGCC
Organism: Rhinolophus ferrumequinum; assembly: GCF_004115265.2. Taxonomy (NCBI): domain Eukaryota; kingdom Metazoa; phylum Chordata; class Mammalia; order Chiroptera; family Rhinolophidae; genus Rhinolophus; species Rhinolophus ferrumequinum. The sequence goes on from NC_046300.1 coordinate 42,842,048, forward strand.
TCACCTAAAAAAAAAAAAAGGTGACCTCAAACAGTCATTTAATTTATTAAAGGTCACTTTTTTTTTCTATTCAATTAATTCAACCCCAAAATTAGGCACAGTATTAGTAGCAGAGCAGTTCTGTTCATGTCTTGTTCACTTAGGACTAGCCTTTTGGTCACGGCATGGTCTAAGGAAGGTAACGGATAAGTATTTGTTGAGTGAAAAAAACTACACTAAATTGACCATATAGAGAAACTGTTCTTTCCTGGTAAGCCTAGCTAACCAATAAGTGAAATAGTTTCACAAGTATTTTTCATGAATTTGATGAATTACACCCGTACTTTGGTGGGTTCTGTACATTACCTATTCTTACTTATAAGGCTTGAAGGATAGAAGTATACGAGGCCTGGCTCCGGATCTCAAGGATTTCATAATCCAATAGAGAAAATTGAGTAATATGACATAAGTACTGAGGAAGAGGCTCGATCCTGGTGGGCTGATGTTTTCAAGAAAAGCTGACCTTGATCTCTGAGGGCCAGACGTGGCCCTTGCTTCTGCCCCAGCCTCTTGTCTGCCTTCCTTGACCTCCGTGCTTCACCCACTCTGGGTAAAGCAGTTCCACAGAAATACCACGCTGCTCCCTACCTCAGGTGTTTGCACAGACAGCTCTGCCACCCTTAGTCTAGCTAACTCCCACTCATCCTTCAGGACTTAACTTCATCAAGGAAGTCTAGCCTAGGTCAGGGCTTCCTGTTAAACAATCTCACACAACTGAGCTCCTGCTTCGTGTACATATTACACTTATAATTATTTGTGAAATTAGTTGTTAAAGACTATCTCACCCACAAGATTATAAGCTCCAAGTAGGTGAGAGGGAACTTTGTCTGTCTTGTTCCCCAGTCCCTAAAATATGTAGGCCTTAAATATTTGATAAGTAAGTAACAGAATAACAACAAATAAATAGGAGGAAATGCACTGGCTCATAGACAATGGCTAGGATTTGGGCAAGCCAAAATTTCAGGCAACAAATAAGTGGCAGAGCTCAGATTCAAAGGCAGGTCTGTCTAGGCCCCAAGGGGAGTTCATAACACTCTTCAGTGATAGACTGGATTATTCTTCTCAACTACGCACTGCCTCCCTCTAACAGAATTATATGTCCATTCCTTTGCCATATGACTTTGCAGGACCTCCCACGCAGAAGGCAGAGTACTGACCGAACCCACTGACTGTGGCTATGGCCGTGACTTGCTTTGGCAATGGAGATGGAGAACACTGCAGTGTCATTACTGAACTGGGACTTTAAGAGGTATAGGCACGGTAAGTTTTCACCAGCACTTTTACACTTCCACCTTCTACAGTAAGAAGAGCAGGACCAGATGGCTGTTGGTCCTTGAGGCTAGATTTTGAAATAATGACATATACAGCAGACTGGAACCTGACTCGAAGCCTGGAGTCCAGTCTAGCCCAGCAGCTAAACCACAGCCAACCTGCAGACCTGTGAGCACGAAATAAATGTTTATCACTGTAAGCTACTGAGATGTAGGGATGTATGATACATAATACTGTTGCAGCAGAAACCTGAATAGTATGGTTTCTCAATAACAGGGCTGTCGTTCATTCTTATTTCTTTTGGCATCCAGCAACTAGCTGGGCACATAGTGGGTGCTCAATCAATACTGTTGAATTTAACGTTCCTCAGGTACATGGCTCAAATGAGCAAAACTATCAAAGTCACTTCTAAAGCAAAGACTTCTAAAAATGAAAAAATGAGTGACTAAACAGAGAAACTTTGAGAAAGCGGGCTTTTTTTAGCTAGGGCTGAGAGCCTCTTGTGGCACTTTAAGTATAAGCAGATGTTTCAAAGACACCTAATCTAACCTCCGTCAGATAAATTGAGTAAGCACGCAAGATATAGAATCCTTTTGCTGGATGACCTCAAAAACACTAGCAAGATTCTGAATCAAATGACCTGAAAGACTTGTTTCTTATTATCGGGTGTTTTTAAAGTAAATGATCCAACTCGAAAATATGAAGCAGCTATAGTAAAATACTAAATATTTAGTTTTTCTTCTGTACAGACTTACATTCAATTTAATTTCATAAAGCTATTCTAAGTAACTATCTCTATATTCTAGTGATAAAAGAAAAATAATATCCTATACCTGAGCCACCATAAATCCCTTTGGAATAAGGCAGGATATAAAAATATACATAACCCCAAGTTTCTCAACTGAAAGTCAGATAATGCTTTGCAACTTACAAGACATTTTTCAGACATTCTTCATTTCATTTTTACAATAATACATGATTTTGTTTTGTTTTTTAACCCCCATCTCTGAGATGAGAAAACAGAGCCTCAGCCACATGATAGTGACAGATGTCTGACTGCCTTTCACCAAAACCATTGGGCCACCTCATTCCCCAAGACTTAAACACTAAAGGCGTAGGAAACAACCTCTGACATCCCCAAACGGTGTAACATACCACTCCGGGGAATATTCTCTGGAGCCGGTCTGCTGCAGCCAGGGCCTTGGGCTTGCCACCAGCTAGGCAATCTTCAAATTCATAGAGAGGCTGCCTCACAGGATTGGAGTAGGAGATCTTGGCATTGTCCACAAACGTGATGTGTCTGACGCCCCACCCCTGCATGGAAACAGTATATCATGGTGTGTTTCTGATGAGCGTTTCACAGGGTATCTCTGTTGGAGCAGCTTGAGAACCTCAAAATATAGGAAACTTCAGAAATTGAATTGTGCAAATTCAGTTTTTGATAAATAGAACATCAAGCTCCTTTAAAAGACAAAGTAATGATATACCCCAGTGCTTGGTTTCCTGTGGTAATGAGACTGAGAAATGTCCGAGTGGCTCTGACTAATTCGTTGCATACTTGACAGAGGCACAAGAAAAAGATTTGAAAGTTAGCCTCCTAAGAACCGTCTATGTTGCTGTCTGAAAAGAATTAGCAGTAGACCCCAATGTCCTTGCTTTCCCTTAAGGAATAATTAAGTACAAAGAACAGCTCATTTTATAATAAAACTCACTTAAAGCTTGAATTAATTCCTCAAAAAAAATAAGTTATTTCTCATTGTCTAACACTGTAGAAGATTATGGATTATTTTTCCAAGAGGCAAAAGCCTTAATAATCCAGAATATAGGGGATGATTCTATATTCTCAGAAATAGTTTTCATGATTTCATACACTTCAATTACATGTCCTATAAAGTCTTATAGAACCACATAATTTTAAAGTTGGGTAGGATCTCTAAAATCCTTAGTCCAATTACTTTGTTTTACAGATATGGAAACTAGAGCCTAGGAAAGATAAGTGACTCACCTAAGGTCATAGATCTAGTTAATGGTGGGGAAAGAATGAGACCCTCAGAGTTGCAACTAAATGAAGATGCCTACTTTTTGGGCAGTGAGGTTGTGTGGGGGGTAGGCGTGGTGTATTTCAGTAGATCATAAATAAGCATAATACTCTAAGAGAAGCTCTGCTATGATTAGCTATAAAGCTAAGATTCTGCTCTCTTATTTCAATATCCTTCTATTAGGGACCTTGAAACTCAATTAGACTGATGATTTTAGGGGGATAATCAATGAAGACCCAGGATTTGTTTTCAGGGTTGAGAAAGGCCAGAATCCATTCTTTCAAAAGCCTAGTTTAGATTGGCTGTTTGTTTTAAAGCCCACTGATAACTTTTGGTCTACTCACCCAGTTTGTAAGTTACTTTCATCAGCCAAGTAATCTACCATGGATGGGGAATAAAAGTATGGAAAATCCAAAAGTCACTTGTGCTTATTTTGGGGATAATATTTCTAAAGTATTTTTGCATTCCTTAAAGCAATGCTGAGTGGATAGCAAGGGCGGCAGTCTGGGAACATGCTGGGTAGTGGGAAGAAAGCCAGATAAATTACAAACATGCCACAGGCTAGTTACATGCGGGTGGACTTTCACACTTTTGGCTTCCTGGAATGCTACACAGTTTAAATGGCTAATCTGCAAAGATTAAAGAAAATTACAATACTCAATGCTGGTGAGGATGGGGTGGGAAAAACCTGCTTTACTGGTTGAGAATGTAAACTGGTATCATTTTTCTGGAAAGCAATTTGGCAACGTTTCTAGGGTCTTTAAAATGTTCACATCCTTTGACCTACTTCCAGCAATCTATCCTAAGGAAATACGTCCAGCAATCTAACCTAGGAAATAATCTGAAATACTGACAAAGATGTCATCACGAAGATGTTCTTTGCAACACAATTTATAGTTACGTAAAAATTTATACTTATGTAAAGAATTGGAATCAATATTAATGCTTAACCTTAGGGGAATATGTTAGTAAATTATGTTTCATCATACAAGAAGGCATATTCTAAAGCCTTTGAAAAGGCCTAATAAACATCCTTTATAATGACATGGGAAAATGTTTACAGTGTTAATTGATAAAAGCAGGAGACATTACTATATATTAAACAAGGTTTTAAAATATACATTAAACAAACACTGAAAGAAAATAAGTGAAGAAGTGGTAGGAAAATGGGTACCTCCTTTACCTGCTTTATAACTTCCATACTTTACAAATTTTCTATAATGGGTCTATACAGACTATAATTTTAAAAAATGTTAAGAAAACCTAAGCACCTATTTCTAGAAGCTAGGGAAATAATAATAAAATAAATTCCACAAAAAGAGGAAAAAATAAATGTAAAAGTAGATATTAATGAATCTAAAAGCAAAACAGAATAAAAATTATAGAACTAATAAATAAATCAAGGATCTAGTTCTCTGAAAAGACTGATAAAATAGACAAGCCTCTCTGGCAAGTCTGAAATAGAGAAAAAAAGGACAAAACATAAACTTCTAACATTAAGAATGTGGAAAGATTAAAAAGAAGAAAAGATTTAAAAGATGATTAAGAGACAATAGGTATTTTACGTCAATTAATTTTTAAATTTAGATGAACTGGGTTTTCTAGGACACCAACATGACCAAACTGACTCAAAATTAGTATAAAACCTAAACAATCAATATAGAAACATTAGTAAAAGTTCCTAGATTCCCTTCCATACCACCAACATAATTCCGAAAGGCACCAGGCCCAGCTGGATTTATAACTGAATTTTACCAAACCATCAAGGAACAGATAAGCCATACAGTTAAACTGTTCTGGAACATAGAAAAAGACAGAAAGTTTTAAGTTTACTTTATAAAGTTAGCATAACAGCTGTAAGATATACAAAGATACCACAAAGAAAAACATTACTATAGACAAACTTGACTTATGAACACAAATGTAAAAATTATAACGAAAACGTTACCAGTTGAATCCCAATGTATATTGGAAGAGTAAGATACCATGAACAAATACGGCGTATTCTAGGAATGCTCAACATTAGAATACTTTGAGCAGCTTGATAAATGTATTTGATAAAGCTCAACAATCCTTTCTGATGTGATCTCACAGTAAGCTAGAAATAGAAATCATCTTCCTTAACTTCTAAAAAGAGCACTTAACAGAAACCAGTATCAAAATTAAAGGTGAAGGGGACGGCCTGGTGGCTCAGGCAGTTGGAGCTCTGTGCTCCTAACCCCAAAGGCTGCTGGTTCAATTCCCACATGGGCCAGTGGGCTCTCAACCACAAGGTTGCCAGTTCGACTCCCGCAAGGGATGGTGGGCTGTGCCGCCTGCAACTAGCAACGGCAACTGGACCTGGAGCTGAGCTGCGCCCTCCACAACTAAGACTGAAAGGACAACAACTTGAAGCTGAACGGCACCCTCCACAACTAAGATTAAAAGGACAACAACTTGAGTTGGAAAAAAAAGGCCTGGAAGTACACACTGTTCCCCAATAAAGTTCTGTTAAAAAAAAAAATGTAAAGGTGAAAACAAGAGTTTTCTAATCAAGGTCAGCAACAAAACAAAGATGCCAATTCTCAACTGCTATTCCTTCTATGGAGTCCTAGCCAATCATAGAGATATAAATGTTGGTGAGGAATACTTATCAGCTTATAAAATTCAAAAGAATCAAATGAAAAACTATAATAATTCAGAGAACTTAGAAAGATGGCCACATAGAAAATAAGCATTCGAAACTCATTATTTTTCCTATATCCCAGTAACAGTCAACTGGAAATTTAATGGGATAAAATATATCTAAAAGAAAAAAAATCATTAAATATGTAGAAATAAACTAGATAAGACATGTGTGAGACCTATATAAAGAAAATGCTAGCTACAGAAAAACAAGATGTTCTAAATAATTGAAATGCTTCTGGAACTAAGGATCAATATTGTAGAGGACAATCTCTCCCAATTTATCTATTAATTCATTGTGATTTCAATTAAAACTGTGAGTAGGAATGGAGGAATAAAGAAATGGAACAAAAGAACAAAATAGAGAACCCATAAAGAGACTCAGGTATATAAAGAGATTTAGTATTTGACACAGGTAGAAAAATGGTGATTTGTATTATTGAATAAATGCCATTAAAACAAATGACTATTCATTTTGTGAAAAAGAAGTTAGATCTTTACCTTTCATCATATAACAAAAATAGATTCCACATTGATAAAGATCTACACATAAAAACAAGAGCGATTTAAACCATAAAGGAAAAGACTGACATATTTAATCACAAAATTCAAAAAAACTTTTGTATAACTAAACATACCTTAAATAAGTTGAAAAAAATATTTGCATCATATAACAGAAAAAGGTTGATATCCATAATAAAAAGAACTTCAAATCAATAAAAGAAACACAACCCAAAGGACACGAATACAAAAAATGAAATTCACAAAAGAAATAAAATTAAAGACTTACCTCACTAATTAAAGAAATGCAAATTTAAAAGCTCTGTTTCACACATGTTTCTAGGAGTACAGACTAGTATAATGTTTTTGAAAGGTAACTTAGATTGGGGAAAAATATATATATATATACTGGGGGTGCCAAAAAATATATACAAGTGGACACTGGTCAATGTTGCTCAAGCCGTAATCAGTTCGCCGTAATCAGAAGTGTCGGGACACTGATGGTAACCACTTTGAGCACCTCTTGTAATTGCAGAAGTCAAACATGACTTGTGTTTATCTTTTGTTATTGATATATATAGAGTATTACAATTTTAATATAGTTTTCCTCTCTTAAAATGTGTCTACATTTTTTGGCACCCTCTGTATATAAGTATAAATTGAACATTCTCTTTAATATAACAATTCTACTTCTGGAGCTATTTTCCTAAAGAAATAATCCTATGAATATGTAAAGATATAAATATAAAAATGTCATTTCATCAGCACTTCTAAAGGAAAAATATGCTGAAACGGATTAAATAAACAGAGGACTAGTCATACAACAAAATACTACATATACATAATATGGAATATACAGGAAGAGAGCCATAATTATTTTTCTATTAAGTCAAAAATAAAAACCCATTCTAGATAGTATGCTATGATGCAATTTTTGTAAATATAAATAAATAAATAACAGCAAAGATGACAAATGTCTCTATGTATACGCCTACAAAAACTTCAGGGAAAGATAACGCTGTATTTCAATCTGCTTAATTCTGGAAAATGGAACTTGGGATGGGAGTGGAGGGAGACTTTTTGTTTCTACTTTATGATAAAAACATGTATTCCTTTTATAATTAAAAAGATACTAAGAAAAGGAAAAAGGAAGGAGAGAGGGAGGAAGAAAGGGAAAGGGACATCTGAGAGGTGGAAGGCAATCAAGTAGAGTAAAATAGGAAGAGAAGCCACAATTTCAAAGGTACCATTCAGCCCCCACAAACTTACCATCAGTGTCCTAGCAACGTTACAACCCAAGGTGCCAGCTCCAAGCAGCAGACATCTGGCAGACACAACTTTGTCTAAGTCCAAAGTCGGCACCAGTCTCCAACACATCAATTTGAGATTTAGATCCACTGATGACTCAGCTAACCTAGAAAATGAGAGAATTGTTTATTTATTCAGTCAATCACTCCTTTATGTCCCAATCTTGTTCCTTTTTGATAGAAGGTAGCTGTATGAGAAACCAAGAAATAAATACTACAGAAATTAGGATCAAAGGGAAAATAAGATGGAGCCTGAGGGCAAGTGGGGAGGAGAAAGGTTACTGTGCAAAATGCATGCCATTGTAGCCCTCTGCAATTGTGAGTGATACTGAGCTCCTAGCAGCCAAGGTGAAAAGGGAAATACGACTGGTAATAGGAGTCATTCTGTCCATAAATAAAAACACACCAGCTGCTTGAGAGAAAAGTTTTTCCTAATACTGAGAACAGAGAAATTTTTTCTAAGTTCCCTCAATAAAGGATGTACTTACACCCTCCCTTTAATACAATACTGGTTTCTGTGAAATATTTCTTATAATGTCCTTCAACATAGGCTAACACGACAAAATTAAAGGGCAATGAATAAACGACTCAAAGGTGGTGCAGGTACACGGGTCTGAAAGTCTGAGCTTGAAGCAAGAACAAAATTTAGAATGTCTAGATGAACAGTTGACCTATGTGCCCTTCAGATATTCGTCATTCACATTAATGCCAGTAACCAAATTTAAACTAAGAATTAGGCAGCAGAGTGCCATAACACTCACTGCTCATGTGAATGGCACCCCCTGGATGGAACTGGGCAACGCCATTGGCCTCCCAGGCCCTGGTGTGCAAAAGCCCCACAGGAGAAAACATCTTCCAAAACATACCTTTTAGGGTCCATACATTCACTGAGGTTTACCATCCTGGGTCCCATGCCTCCTTTCTGGTTCTTTTCCCATCCAACTGCTTTGGGACAATCTTAAGCAAATAAAATAGTAAGTTTAATGAAGGAGGGAAGAACAAAAACAAATACGTCAAGCAGCAAGAAGGCCTGTGTACTGGAGAAGCTTTTAGTGCACTTCTTTCTCAAAGCGGTTCTCAGGCCTGAATTTGTACCTCCTTGCCTCAGTTGGTCCCCATCTTCCTTGGCTACGAGGAATCTTGTTTAGAGGCCAGGAGACCTGAGTGTAGACTTCTCCTGTAGAAGAAGCTTCTGAAATAGCCCTCATCTCTAGCCTGAGTTGCTCTGACTTCTGCAGTTACTGGAAGTTGCTCAAATAAAGACAATCATATTTGGGATTCATATAACGCTGGGGAGGGTTCACTATCTCAGGAGACAGGCTGGTGTGATGGCAACATAGTCTGTCCCTTCTGTTCCTCATCCTCGCAGTGTCCCTCTGCTCAGTCACTCAGCTCCATCACTGCGTATCTATCTACCTGTGGGCACATCACAGTCCAAGAGGCCTGTCCCTTTGTTAAGCTGCCCTCCCCTCTAAGATCCCCTTATCCGTTCAGACTTTCCCTTCCCCTGACTTCTCTTTCCTAACCTCTGCTATGGGTGCCTCTGTAACTCCAATTCCAGCAGTTCTCAATGTGTGCCCTCTATGATGCTCTGAGAGGATAAGGCTCCTGAGGCTAAGAGACGTGGGAAATGCCTCTAGACCCATATCTATGTTCTCTATCTGCCCCTTACCACCGCCCAAACCTGGAGATTCACCTCACACATGAGGGGGACAAAAGCTCTAAAAAGCCTGCAATTAAATTAAATTAAAGGAACCTTAAATTAAAGGAATCACGTGATTTGACTTGGCTTTGTAGTTCCCAGACTTACCTGATCTAATGCTCACTATCTCCCTCCCTCACTGGTAACACACTCAGGGCAATGCAGCTCTATCCTACCGCTGCAAAATCTCGTAAAAACCTCCGTTGCTCTATAGCATATTCATGCTCCCTCCTCACCTTAAAGGAAATAAATGTGGCTGCCTGTGGGGTGCAGCCACTCTCACAGTCCCCACATCTCAGGACCTCGGTCCTTTTCTTACCGAATCCATCAACTCCTTCTCAGGGAATGCACCCAACCACAACCTACCCTCCCAGGAGCCCCTCCAACGTCTGCCTGAAATAAATCCCTGACGGAACAGAAACTCCTTGACTTAAAAATATTGAATGTCAACTGTAATGGAAACATTTAAAAAGGAGGGGGAAAGTGAAGGGGAATAAGAGGTTCAAATTTCCAGGCATAAAACAAGTAAGTCATGGGGATGTAATGTACAGCATAGGGAATATAGTCAATAATACTGTGACAGCGTGGTACAGTGTCAGATGGTTGCTGGGCTTTTCATGGTGATCACTTCTTTAGGTATATAAATGTTGAATGACTAGGGTGTACAACTGAAAGTATTATAATATTGTATGTTAGCTATACTTTAATAAAAATCTTTTTAAAAAACATGTACAGGACTACTGAGAGAAATTTTGTTTGTTTCTAATTATATGCCGGTGTTCTTTGGCTATCCTCCTACTTTTAGATTTCTATCAACACCTCTATTTTCCTTTCCTTGGGAACTTTTTAGCTTTGTTTTTCAAACAGTATTGCTTAATATAATTATGGAATCTATAATTATGATTTCATTTACACAATCTTTCCTTTGTGAAGAGAAAAGATGGGATAGGATGACCAATGGAAAATCATGGGGCCAATTATCCTCGAAAGCTACTTGGGCCCCAGTTTGGCTGGGGGCATCATTCACAGCAAGAAGCCAAGAAACACATGTCCCTTTTCGTTTTAACTGAGGCCTCTGGTGTGGTCCTATT